>NW_027181992.1:7628546-7965765 GCF_029961685.1 Aristolochia californica | reverse complement strand
AGGAAACAGCAAATAACTGATTATCATATTTGTAAGCATTAAAACTATGTGATTACAATTATACAAAAAGTAGTTTCCCACATGCAACTTTATGAAACTACTTTCGAGCCAGATTTTCTGGAGTATTATTCTGACCGTGAACACTGTTTTCCAAATTATTGCCTGCATAGAACAATAAAGGTTTCCATTCCCATTAACTTCCATATCAGGTATAAATTAGAGAGGTACCTGGTTACAATTTGACTAGTTGTAATACACATTCCTACTTCAAAAACAACAAATGGATCTTGTACTATGCGAGTTTTTGCTTTTCGTAGCAGAATTTCATGTACCATCTAAACTGGGGGGGGGGGGGGGGGGGGGGGGGGGGGTTGAAATGAACTTCACGCGCATTACGTAGTTCATTCGATGAGGCCATTAGTGGTGAATGAGCGTCAGCATCATTTGAAAAACATAGGTAATTGTCTCAGGCTAAAATCATGGAATCGTGATTCAACCCGATTTTGTGAATCATTCACTTGAAGCGTTCGCTCGGGAAGCATCGTCCCTGCCCCCCCCCCTCCCCCCCCCCCCCCCCCCCCCCCCCCCCCCCCCCCCCCCCCCCACCCCCCCGACGATTTTTTTTTTCTCATCTGCGCTCTGTTCTCCCTCTCGGCCTTTCTCTCCCAAAAATTTTTTCCTCCTGCTCTCTTCTTCCTCTCATCTTTGCACTCCCTTCAGCTTCTTCTCCCTTCACATCTCTTCTCCCTTCATCATCTTCGCATCTCATCTCCCTGTCTCTCTCGGCCTCCCTCTCCCTTCTCCCTCTTGCTCTTCTCTTTTCCCCTAAAAATCCTCCCGATTTCCTTCGATTTAACCCATTTCGGCTTTGATTTCCTTCAATTTCCCCATTTCAGCTTCAATTTCTTCGATTCAACTTCGATTTCCCTTGATTTCCCCATTTGGCTTCGATTTCCACATTGGATTTCGGTTTTCCCAAATTTCATAAGGTAACCCTAAACCGGTGCTAGAGATGGAGTTCTGATTTTTCAAAAAAGTGAAAAAGATTGTTCATTTCTCTATCGTTCCCTCATTTTCTTGCATTCATCTGGATTTAAGTCATTTGGGTGTGTTGTGAGGCCAAGGGTGTGTAAGTCTTGGGGCAGAGCAGTTTTAGGGCCTTATTGCTGGCAAGAGATTGCCATTGAAGAATGGAGCCGTCAAAGCAACTCCGAGCAATTGGATCAAATGCTGCAAATGCTTATAACAAGAAGTTGTGGATCTCTTCGCAATCAAGAAGCTGGACCCCGTATTGTGGACTGTTATGAGAGGAATTACTGGGACTACTGTTCTGAATACTCTGATTCTTTTGGCTATTTAGCTTGGGGGCTAATGGATGATGGAATTGGAGACTTTGATGGGGAGAGCTCAGATGGGATTTGGGATGATGATCAGGGGCTTGAGGAGTTGGAGCTCAGATTCTATGAAGGATTCGATGATCCCGTTGCAGCCATTGACTGGCCTCCTTCTCCATGAGATTGATCTGATGTTTCAGTTGGAGTTCTGAGATAGCTTCAATGTCTGTGATTAAAATTCCTTGTAATACCAGTCAAAACCTATGGCTAGAATTTTGGTTTAGAATGTGAGACGGTGTATGCTGAGGATGTAAATTGTTCTACATGGAGCAAGAACCTTTCACAATTCTAACCTGGCACGAAATGACCTGACTATGTTTTCCTGTATCTTCCTTTAACATGTTTCAATTCCATGACTAGTTGTCCAAATTATGGACTAGATACTCATGTTACTTAAATCTAGTTTGTGTATTTGTGCTCCAACATCACTAAAAATATGTAGTAAAGTTGTAATTCCATAGGTAACAAAATCAAATCATGAGAGAAACTGTGCAAGCAGTGTAAAGTATCTGACTAGAAAGTATTAAAAATGCTAAATATGGGAATACTGCAAAGAATAAACAAAAAAATGAAATGTGATTTTCTCTTAATATAAAACAAAAATTTATATAGATGTTAAAACATACACCCATTTTGGATCAGGAGAACCACAATCTGCACAAACTCCATTGCCTAGTTGAGAAAGTAAATCTTCTAGCCTTCTTACTAGATCTGTTTAACACAAGAGACCAGTTAGTACGGACACATTAAGTATCAAATTCAAATTACATGCACAGATTGCATCAAATGATGACTTGCAGCTTAATGGTAGAAAACCACAGAACGAAAGGTACAATGCTAGAAGGTGAAGTTAAGGTTACTGATGGAGCTTATGTAATGAGGGACAAGATATCAGCAAATCTTATGAGAAACTTAATGAATTCAAATATTTAAAAGCCTACGATAGACAAGGCAAATGTAGGTCACTTGGCCAACTATTTGAAGGGTCCTCTAAACTAGTATCTCTTATAGCCTTCAATTTTCAACTAGATAAAAAAAATATTGATCTTCTTGTCGTTTCCACGTGTTATCCTATATCAGAAGAGGCATATTGGACCAGTCTCATAACTTGCTCTTAGTACTTTTGAGAGATAGTTTATACATTTATGAAACTACCTCTTTTCATAGGGCAGGTTCTGATGCCCTGATCTGCACATGTTCTCACACCAGAACCTAGATTGCTCAAGAAATGAGCTTTCCAGACTGCAGATATACTTGCTTGTGCTATCAACTACTCAATATTTGGTGGTCTGAGTGGCTTGAATACAGCCCATATATACAACCACCTCCTCTCCAGTTGGACGCTTGTTAGTTTAGGATCGTCATCCTCAGTGATGTTCTAAAGCAGAAAACAGAATTCTCTTTGACTGCTTGTCTACTTGGTTAACGAAATATTTCTCTCTGCATCTAATTTGTACCAGACGGGAGCATTATATGCCCCAGATTCTTGAGGGAGACGAGAAAGAGGGACATGCAAATACAAATAGGAGGTAAAGCGAGCAGTCGACTCCATTTTCTCTAATTCAATCAAACAGAAAGAGAGCATTGACAAATTTGCATGAAACGTAGTAGTAAGCTGATTATTGATCCTAAGCAAACGTGTGGATGGACTGATAAAAGCATTAATGTGAAAACAGGTGATTAGCAAGATTATAGATCATGTTTTATCTGAAGCATTGATGCCAGACAATCTTTATCATGCCCCAGGATAATTATATTTATTTTTAACAGTACGTTGTAAGTGGATTATGAAAAAAAAAAAAAAAGGAAAAAAGGAAAAAAACAATAGACAAAAGAGAGCTATTAAATTACCTGAAGGGTCAATAGAATAGTTTTTTTCCTGGTGGGTGCTCATTGACGGTCCCCAATCCAGAACCAGCAAAAGAATAAGTAGATGAAAAAAATTATAATCGAAGAATAAGTATCGAAACTGCTTCAATTGCGCATGATCAGCAGCATCATTCATCAAATCCTTGTCTTCAATTATGTATAAGAAATAGACAAGAAATGCAATGAGACGAAGTAATTCTTCTTTCGTACTCGCAGAAATAAGAGAGAAAAAAATTCTCACGCACAGAAGAGAGAGAAAATGCTTAAAACCTGTAAAAGAGTCACGACTAACAAACACTGAAACAACACCAAAACCATTCGAGAAAAATGTGATAATCACGCCGGTGAAGTGTTCAATAACAAGGAAATCGTCATTGTGCATTGGCCGTGCGGCGAAGAAGCAGTGATCGTGCGAAAATGCAAACACGAGCACTATGTTTCCCCATCGTCTTCTTCCTTTTGTTTCGTTGTCCGGGAGGGAATTTTGGCAGAGAGAAGTGGATAAGCCGGGAAGACCGACGACCCACCGTATTTTGACAAAAGGACCAAAAGCCAGGCGGCCACTTGGGTACGTCGACGCGAGTCGTGTGAGCAACGTCGGGCTCCGAATCCGAACGTGGAAACCCCGACACGAGAGAGAGGATTCCTCCCTATTCTTCTGAAAGGAATAAATAATTGCAATTTTACAATATTCCCTTTTTGTCCCCTTCCACCATTAGAGAATGCTATCAAACCACAGGTCAAAGCACTTATCATTTGATAATGTTACAGGTGAGGGTTGGCAAGCTTCTCATAAAAAAACGTCCTGAGACTACCAAAAATATGCCAATCCACTTGTTTTCAAATGTTTAACCCCATATCTTGATTAGTTGCATTCCCAGCTAAATATGCCATTGGTGGTTAACGATAAACAATGTTCAGGATCAACCATCAATCATCGTGACAATGTCTCATCATCGTCTGCCCCCTGTATGTTGTCAATTTCGCTCTGCTATTTTCTCCATATATGTACAACAGTCCTATCATGAGGCTCTCAACACATCCAGGGTGGAAGGCGGCAATTGCATGCACTTATAAAAATCAGACATGGGCTCTAGTCCCACTTCCATCAGATAAGAAACCCATCGGTAGCAAATGGGTGTTTATTGTGAAACACAATTAGGATGGGTCCGTGGCTCGGTTGAAGGCTCGCCTCGTTGCTAAAGGTTATGGCATTAATTATGAAGAAACCTTCTCTCCAGTGGCAAAAATGAACTCGGTACATGTGTTATTATCTTTGGCAGCTAATTCTTTCTAGCTAATCCTTACAATCACTTTGAGATCATATGGAGGTTTTTGTTTTTGGTTAAAACCAACTTTTGTTTTATCAAGAGGTAGATTTTCTAAATGTATAATTTGTTGAATGTTAATATTTAATCTTAGATAATTGAGGGGAAATTTTGAGTATTTAATTAGAGGGTCTTTCTTATTTGACTGTTGTTGAGTCAGAAAAAGTCTTACATTGAAAAATTAGAAGAAAAGTTAGTAGGTGATACGTTTGAAAAATAGGTTTCTTAAGTGACTAATCATTTTTTTATGGAACACGGCTAAATCCAAAAACTCAATAGTTGCATCATGACCAGTACTCATATGTGGGCCTCCACTTAAATTGTCCATATGTAGAACAAAAAAAAATGGCTTACAACTTGGTTAAGTCATTTTAGGATGGGCCATAGACTTCACCTGGTCTAACTCCCAACTTTGTTGGGTTTTTGGGTAGAATCCAGTTTTATCCTAAAATGACTAGTCATTTAGGAAGCATATTACTCCAACCATTAACCTAGTAACTTTCTTCTTATTTTTTAATGTGGGTTTTTTTCCCACTCAACTCTCCCCTTCACATCCAATCTTACACATAACGGGTCTGAGAAGTGGGTACAAACCCCATAACGGGGGCACACAGACTCCTACTTTATGGATCCCACAACACATAGATAACTTGGGGAGCACAAATTGGGCTTTGGTCCATACACACACAACTTGCTCTGATATCATGTGAAGTTAGGTCCATGGTCTTTCACAAAATGACTAGCCAAGCTAAAAAGTTTTTTTCCCTTAACAACTCTAAACCTCCCAAAAAAAATTCTTCATCAAGATCAACCAAAGCCACATGTGAAGTCCATTTGGAGAAAATTTAGAAACAAGTAGAGTCATAAAGACAAATGAAATGTTACACCATGTGAGAAAACCTACAAATTCTTTAATAAAAAGCCAACGGGCACATAAAAACCTGCAACATTGGCATAGGCTATGGTTTGGCAAGGGTTAAAAACCATAGCATGTTGCATATTTTCTTAGCTATGGGTTTTATTTTTTAACAATATGGGCATTTTTTCCATCACTTAAAACTCCATTACTCCAGCAAAAATGTGCTCATGCTTCCCGAAAAAGCTTAGTTTTCAAGCGATTTTGAAAGGCACTTAATCTCAACTTTTTTAAAATTTAATAGTATCACATTTAAAAATAAAAATTACAGTATCCAAATGGACTTCTTAATGCTTTTATTTAATAAAAATACTTCAATAAATGCAACACTCAAAAGCCTCAACTAATGGCAATGGTGTTTCTTGTTGCTTATAATTCTTTAACATTTATCCTATTTCTAAAGATACCAAAAAAAAAAAAAAAATAGACCTCCCAAGGATTAACCTGTGTTAATCAATGTGTTAATCAATTATGAACAAAGATTAATTGATTGTTGTTCGTTAGTTGATTCAATTATTCAATTAATCCTTTTTAAAATATTGTAAACCTTTCGATTAATTAATTAAGTAAAAAAGATTGTTTAATCAATTAATAGAGTAGAGATTTACATTGGTTAATCAATTAAGTCACACACTTTCCAATTAATTGATTATTAAGTGAAATCGAAAACTCAAAATAACTTTGTTAATCAACTATCTAACTTTTTGGTTAATTGATAAAGGATAATTAGTCAATTAATTTGATTTTAAAAGAAATTTCAAGACAAGTAAATTTTTTTTGTAAAATCCTAAAAACATCCATTGCGAGTTTCTTTTTTAACTTTTGAAAATCATTTTGACCAAAAGCTCCTTCATTGCTATTCAATACTTGAGAGAATTTCTATGAATTTGCTTTTGTCTCTTACATTAGATAGAGTTTTTAGTTCTAATTTAAATTGAAAAAAATATTTAAAAAAAAAAAAAAACTCTAGTCTTCAACTTTGACACTACCCTCTTCATTTCTATGCTCAACAATGTTGATCTTGACTAAATTTGGAAGTGTCACTTTTTAATATCTTTCTTGAAGTCATTTGAAAGATGAGCATACAAAATGTTTATTTGCAAAGATCAGAGTTACAAAGCTAATATTTTAGTTATCTTCAAAATCCAAGAAACCAAGTAAATTGGACGTGATTCAACACTAACCTGGCCTTAGCCTTCTTCTTGCAACTAGTTGTTGATGTTTTCAATGAGACTACGTGATTCAACAAGCTTTCAATGGTTTGAAATTAGAAGGCCATTAAAACTCATAAAATGGATGATAAATATATCTATCACGTTTCAAACTCTAGGGGTCTATTTGGAACCCCATAGAAAATAAAAGAAAAGAACAGAAAATAAGAATTTTATCATTATTATTACCAAAAATAGTTAGTAAAAATAAAAATTTGATAATGATCTCATTTTCACTAACTATTTTTTGGAATAATAATGATCAAATTCTCATTTTCTTTTCTTTTCTAGGGGTTCCACACAAACCCTAGGCAAATCCCATATAACCTCTCGGAAATCGATGTCCAACCATGTTTTAAGCCTGACAAAGTAACATTTATGGAGGCCACATCATACTTAAAAAGAATGCAGGAAAGAAGATATTTGGCATACCCTTTTCTTTTGGTAAAAGGAAAGCATGTATACCTTATGTCTTGTATTAATAAGACAGGCTTGTTGTACATGTTGTTCCATTGCTTCTATTTTCCCCGTGAAATAGTACCTCTAAAACCATGTCTTCCCAGTAATGTATCAATGCCTATCAAGCAAAGAGAGTTTGCTTTCCACTATGCATAAATACAGGAGCCGAAAAGACCTACTTATCCAGGCACCTACATGCCAACACAGGAGAAAAACGGGAGAGCAGCAATTTCAAAATCATTCACTAGAGAGCTGCCAAATCAAAATAGGTCACTGCTCCTTCCAAATCCTCCCAGTGACCCTCAGTTTCAGCTCCTTTTTATCGCCACCAGAGAAGAAGAGGGCCATGTTCCGCTGGATTACAAGCCCGTCGTAACTGTCACGAACCTTCCTATGACTATCTCTGATGCTTCGAGGGACTCCTTGCCAAATCATCTTCCTTCCACTGGCCCCTACCTCAAGACTGTAACTATAGTTCTTGGCTTCATTATCATCTCCCATAAAGCGAAGAAATGCTATATACACTGGGGCCATCCCAAGTTGAAATGCTTCGAAATGCAGACAGAAATACTGCCCAAAGCAACTGAAAACCTAGAGACAGCACAAGGATTCTTACAATCTGTTTCATAATCCAAAAAACAATAAGGCTGAAAAGAACATGATCAAAACAATAATTGACTAGAGAACATTAGTCAACATCGATAAATCTTGGGAGTCTCTGGCAAACCAATAAAGTTCACAAAGAACTCAACCAAATAATAATGTAAACGATTCAAAAGGTAACAAAACTAATAGGCAAGATCTCTACCAAAGTAATTGCAACATCAAAGCATATGACAGTACACCAAATGTAATGCTACTTCTGAACAAGTAATCCAGACAAAATAAGATGGCAGATTCAAATGCATCAGAGCTTCAAGCTGCTAGATACATCATGATCTCTCTCCCGATAACTCAGGGGACACTCATATAACACTGCTTCCATGACTATCTAATACATACGTAAATCAAATCAAAATTTGTGGATTAGCCATATCTGGTGTCTGCCACTTGAGTTCCTGTCTTCAAGACTTCACCAGTAAATTTTGAGTGAGAGCCCTTTCCTTCTTTCTTTTCCAGAGAGGGTGGAGATCTTCCATTTTCAAGGGTAGAAAATTGGGGGAAGGTGCAGGCCTCCTTCGCTCTACTAACAGTAAGTGGAGAGGAACATCCCCTTTTCTTTTTTCTTATAAAAAAAATATTAATAAGATAAGGGCTAAAAAATAAAGGGTATTTCTGTCCCTTTAACATTAGAAAAGATTAAGAGGATGAGTCTAATGAACAATTTTCAGGGTGATTGTGAATATTGATATTCAAGGGGGTTGATTGTAACTTCATAATTTTTCAAGGGTATGTCTAATTAACACTTTATATTTCAAGCATTTGTCAAACTTGGTACCATATAATGGACCTGATTATCAAATGACATAGGAAGAGGTTGTTTGCACAACATTCAAATTACCTTAAATAGACAAAAATCCAGTAATATAACAGATTACGTGGCACAAGGGTACAGAAAACAATGATGTTATCAGCAATAAATTCATAGAAGAATAAAATAAAACAAAGTCATATTTGAGATTGAAATGCTTTCATGTGGTCAACGCAGAAAATTGAATGTACAAATAGTGGACTTACTGTCAACATCCATGTTGCATTTTCAACTTCATGTGGGTTGGCCTTGACATAGCGATGGTTGAAAGTGCAACCATTGTGCATATCAACTTTGTGGTCATCCTTTAAATGAGCCACCAGTTGAGAAATATCCCCAACAACAGGGCACTCAGAACCAGCATAAGGGCAGCTGTATGGTCTGAAGCTGCATTGTACTTCATGCTTCAGCTTGCTGTAATATGGATAGATACCTATGCACCCAAAGCCCTGATATTTGCATGGCATTGTAAGAGAGGCTGCAACCTTTTCCAGGGCCAGGCATCTTATATTGCCAAGTTCATTCCTGCATGTAGGGCAGCGGTTCTGCACCCTCGGCTTGCACAAAGAACATAAAGTGTGGCCATTCGAACACTGGATATAAAATTGAAAACAGAAAACATTTTCATGTGCAAAAAAAAAATAAGAAACCAAAATCACTATGGGACGTTCTCTAAACAACTCTTCAAGCACAATATCCTCATTAGCAAGGCTAATAAGTAATACCAAGGTTCACATATTGATGTTGGACACCTGAATCCAATATGTATCAGCCAATAGATACCATATTGTCCTTCTATCCAAGAAAGATGATACATAACTACATGACAGTGAACCTTGAGAAATAGTATCATCAACCAAACAACGAAACAACTGAGAAGGAGAAAGACCAAGCAGGTTATGAATATACAAACAAAAACTAAACAACCTGGAACCAAAAAAAAAAAAACTTTTGAAGTTTGTGAAACCTGAAAATTGGTAAGAAATCTAACATAAAAACATGAATATTACACCCGAAATAAAGAATTCCTAATCTTTCACTCACATCAACATTGAGGATTTCAGCACATGCACCACTGCAGCACCTTTCATGTTACTTGCATCAGTTTATACTCTAATTTAGATAGATTGCTGAAACTGTTTATCTAATGTCTTCTTAAGAAATAAATAAATAAATACAAATAACTACATAAATTTGATATAATGCAACAGTTGCTGATTGAAAGCTTAATAACGTATAGCAAGTTTACATGCCTGGCTATAATGCATAATCTGTGGTTGTTTGTACAAGACAGTTGTTAGATACCTTAGCTGTTAAAGAGGGGCTGGGATTTTCCGTGACAAGCATCACAATAAATCCCATCAACAATAATCACGGAGTGCTGATATGTGGACCTCCGGCAGTCTGTTTGGCTTGAAGTTGCACCTGTAAGCGCTCCTTTGTGCTGGTAAGCAACCATTTGTGCCAGTAAGTGCCGCTTTGCACATTCAAGCAGAGTTTCGGGCCAAGCTGAGTGCCACAGGGCCAAGCTGAGTGCCATGTGGCACTCAGCAATTTGTATCACTAGAATTGCTGTGACATGCACCACAGCAAATCTGGGCTCGTTAAAAAGAGCCAGATAAAAATATTTACTAGGCCAGAGGATAATACGCATGGTAATTGTTCTTATTCTTTCCTTGACATAACGAAAGGAAACTGTTTCAGGCTGACTAGATAGCTGTTGAAAGTCATTTTCAAGGTCAATGAATGTTTTGTTTTAAAATTGCAATCAAATTGTTCACAACTCTGTTCTTTCTACTTTCTAAAAGTTTAGTGATTTAGAGCAATCCCTAGACCTCCCTCACACAGGCCTATAATCCGTGCCCTATGATGTCTGTCTGTATATACAGCACCTCCCATAGTGCCCCACCCCAGTAGTTGATCTCTCATGAATGAGACTGAGCTTTCACGTGAGTCAGAGCTTCATCAGCAAACTACCTAATACATCAAGGAACTAGGGTGTCAAATTACGTGGACCCAGAGAACCTTAGAGATTATTTTTTCCATTAATTACAGTCACATCGAAGAGTGATAGAACGGACTGACACACCATAGAATCGCCTCAAAAAGCTATACATCATACAATCAACAGTTCAACTTTCGGCTTTTTTTCACGGTGGTGACCAAACTTTAAAAAAAAAAAAAATAATCCCATAACAATTCACAATTTTAAAACATGGCATGGAAACGATCAAACCTGGTGGATAGGAGGGTACATGGCATTCAAGCAAACCGGACACTCCAATAACTCCCGGACATTGTCGATGACGGATGAACTAACTTTATTCACCAATGGAAACGACTCCTTGACATGTTCTCCTCCTTCCAAAGTTTTATCTTTAGGAGGAGAATCAACAACCTCAGAGCTGCCAGACATTTCATCGATGTCGGTCTCCATTTTTCATACCCTGTGGCAGTAGTTCAGAAAGGATCAGTTTTTGAACCAACGTCTTTGATATAAAACCCGCACCCGTTCTCCTGATTGTCAGATACGAACTTCAATCACAGGGTCGAACATCACCGCGAATTCACCCATAATGAGAATCTTAACAACCAAAAGACTGATCTGCATTCTCCAAACCCAAAATTCTAAGAGCAAATATCAAATTCTGCCATAACGTACGAACCAGACAACAACGTGGAGAAGAAGCGAAGGAGGAATCGGACTCCAATGCAAGAAAGATGAAAGACAAAAAAAGATAAGGCTAACGATACCTCGATGAGATAGAGGGAGAGAAACCAAAACCCTAATGGAGTCGGGTCTGACTCCGTGCGTATGCCGCAGAGGTTAAATAGTCATGAGGGAGAAGGAAGTCGGAGGAAAGTCGCAGCGGGGAGAGGGGCGAAAGAGAATTCGAATTAAAGCCGTTTGGGAGGGAGGGAGGAAAAAGACAATGCCAATCGCTACCGGCCCTCGGGCACCGTTTTCGCCTTTTCGCATTTTTGAGTTGCGTTTGCTGAGTTTCCCGAGCTCTGCGACCCTGAAACAATCTGGACCTGCCGTCTTTAACCTGCCGAATGTGGGTCCTGTAACGACGGTGGGGCAAGCGCATCCTGAATCACTTTGATTATTGCCTCAAAAATCATAATTGCTAAAATAAAATATAAAATGCTTTCATAAGATTATAACTATTACATAATATGATTTTATCTATTTAAATTTTAAATAAAATTATTAAGCTCATCAACTATTCTTGGAGGATAAATTTGATTATCGTGAATCGACAAATATATCACCGATGAATTTACAATTCATCTCTGTTAGTCACTCGACATTGATCGATGAAAAAATAAATAATATGCTTATTACTAATCCATAATTAACTTCCTTCTATAATACAGACCCCAAGGAACATCAAATTGCCTCCACAAAAGAGATACCTTAAACTACTTAGATGAGTGTATATTAAGTTGGTCTTGCTTGTAGGGCATCACATTGACCTATTTATGTTGTTGGCCCACGTGGTTTCTTAAGAGCAGGTGAATTCAGAATTTCAAGTTAAAAATGGTTTCTTAAGAGCAGATGAATTCAGAATTTCAAGTTAAAAACTTAAGGTGTGTAAGAATTAAATCGAATAAATATGTAACCAATGTCAAAGTGGTTTCGTCCACTTTTGTAGGCGGTAGCTTTTCGTACCTAACAGATTGGTCTGTTGGGTTGTATTGGCTAGCCGTTGTCCTGCTATCAGATCTAGGCACGCCACGTCCCGCGTTCGAATCCTGTGAGAGGTGGTCAGGAATGGACGAGGTGGGTGTCAGAGTGGTTCCGTCTACTCTTGTAGGTGATAACATTCCGCATCTAACAGATGTTGCATTGTATTGGCTAGCCGCGTTGTCAACTAAAGTAAGGCAAAAATTGACACACCACAAATTGAACACCAAATATTTTGTTATCAATATTTTCCTCTTGGTATTCACACCTAGGAACTTGTGCTTGGGAAATTCTACTTATTATAGCTCTATTAGCTTAGAATTATAAGAAAAGGATTTTGGCTCTCCTTCCAGCCATGTGTATGCTCAAATGCACGATTACAACTTAATCTCCTCAAGTGATTAGCTAGGTTCTACCTCTTGCATGCCTTTTCTATTTAGATTTATTGAGGTTCTAGATGAACCTATCAGAAAACGAAAATTTACAAGAAAGGTAAAAACTTATACCTTGTAATTGGAGAGATACACTTTTCCTTTGAAGGTTTCAACCTTTCAGCCTTTGATGCACATTGAAGAATTTAGGAGTTTAACTAATGTGTACGCAAGGAAATGAAATGAGAAAGAAATGGAAGAATTTTGCAAAGTGTAGCTCTCTCATTTTCAAAATTGCACTTAAGAAGGATTTTCAAATGATTGAAAGTAAAAGCAAGTAGGTATGCCAATAAAAGTTCATTAACTTCTCAATAGGAAGTTCGGTGGGATATTTATAAGTTCCCCAAGCTAAACTAATTGTTTTTTGCCCGTTTGCAAATAGTTGAGTTTACATTAATCGATAAGTGTAAAGTGGAACGACCATTTTCTTGTTAAAATGTGACTTATTAATTGATGGTTTCTCGTTGATCGATCAATGTACATTGTATGATCAATCAAATCATAATTCCTACTAGCAGTGCATAACAAGTATGATTGATCTATGACTTTGCTACGATCGATCATGTTTTATGTCATTGATTGGCAAATTTATGTATGATCGATCAATCGACCTGAATTTGTTTTAGCTGGACAATATTAATCAATTGGTCCAATTGGGTTGATAGATCATGCTTTATAGCACAGTTTGGCCATGTTTTGGATGATCAATTAATCGACCTTGGTTAATTGATCATGCTTTATATTTTTGCCTTGTGCACTTCTAGTTGATCGATCATTGGCAAATGTTGATTGATCATTCGAGTGCCAGTTCTCTATAGGAAGGGCATGTGACAAACATTTTTATGAAAGCAGTCACATTCAAGATTTTAACCACTATATGCGGCAAATTGGGTATCTACGATATTTTCTCTCCCCCAATTTGAGGGGTGTTGGAAGACATCTCGAAGTGGCATCAAAGTAAACACATCTCCAACGTCAAGGAGGTGGCAAATGAGGTAATTAAATGGTTTTCCCATAAAGATGACACATGGGTGTAATTCAAGAAGATGATATATGTCTAATTATATATTTTATTTTACAAAACTTGTAGCCTTAAGGGCACTGCAATTATTTTAAACCTCATTCCACAACTATAAAATAGAGGATCAAGGCATGGGGTAGATCATTAAGTATCCCTTCTTCTCTCAAATTCGTCCCTGACCTTTCTCTCTTCTTCCAAGCTCTCTTTCCATCTCTCTTTAACTGTCTCTCCCTTTTCTCTTTTTTTTTTTTTTTTTCCCTCTCCTTCCTTTTTTTCTTCTTCTTCCTCTCCTCTCTTACCACCTTGGTTGAAGACTTGTTATGAGATTCAAAATTCAACAAAAGCAAACATCTAGACAATAGAATATCAAGTTTCACGAAACAATGAGAGCATTTGGTTTTATGCAGAATCGGGAAGAACATTGTATTTATACTAAAATAATTGGAGATTTTAATGCATATCTCACTTTATACGTAGTTGACATTCTATTAGTTGGAAATAATGTGAACTTTTTTAGATGAATAAGTGGTTAATTCACACTTTTGAAATGAAAAATCTCAAAGAGGCTTTATATATCCTCAAAATTAAAATTTTAAGAGATAGGAATTTGAGGAAGATATGGTTATCTCAAGAAAGGTAAAATAGGATTGTGCAACAAAACATAGAGATAAGTTGGATGAGACTAAATATCCATAAGTTTAAGTTGTTGGCCGTATGTATGCTCTTATTTGTCAAGACATGATCTTGTCTATGTTGTAGGAGTTCTGAGTCAATTTAAAGTAAATCTGGGTTTACATCACAGGGAAGGGGTCAAATGGGTAATGTGCTAGTTAAGTAGAACTAAATCTTATTAGGCTGGTGGAATTGATCGATTATTGTGACTTTGATTATCAAGGGTGTGGCAAAACTTAAAAAAAGTCCACTTTTAGTTTTATTTTCATGTGTTAGAGGTAGTGCTATTTCTTGAAAAAGTAAGAAGCAAGACTGTATCGCAAAATCGAATATGGGAAAAGAATTTGGGACTATGAATGTAGCTACCAGAGAAGTCGTTTATCTTTAAAAAATTCTTTGAAATCTTCACGTAGTGAAATGAGTTGAGAGGCCAATTCTGATATTCTATGACAAACCTTCTGCTGTTGCTACTAGAAAGGATAAAAATGTCACTCCAAGGTCAAAACATTGAAAGAAAATACCATTACATACAAGATATGTTGAAAAATAAGAGGTTGTTGTTCATTAATATTTGTTCTTAGGATAATTTAGTTGATCCACTTACAAAATATATTTTTAGAACTAATTTCACTGAACATGTTGAAAAAGTGGGTTTCATTTCTTTTGATGCATTATGTGACAAAGTGGGAGAATGTTGTACTTGATATTGTAATTGGGATTTTAAATATGTCATGAGATGTATATATTTGAAATTCCAATGAAAACAAATTGATATTTTTTATGATATGATATGATTTTATTTGATGATATTTGTGAATACTCACTAGATATTACCTTAGAGCTTGAACTTCCCAATTAAGTATACATTCATACATGTATGAGAGGGTTTCAATAGGGAGTGATGGTTGGATCTCTAAATTGTCTAAGCCTATGGAACTGAGAAGACACAACTTCCTTAGTGGCTAATAATCAAACTTGTAAAGAGCTTTACCTTAAGCTGTTTAGGTTTGGAGTATGCCATGAGGGTGGAATGTTTGATGTCCACCTTCCCCATTAGATATACACTCATACTTGTAAATGGACGGTTTTAGGTCTATGAAATTAATCGGGCACAAATTTTTTTTGTGCCTAATACTTAAACTGGTATAGAGAGCTTTACTTTAAGCTCCTTAGATTTTGAGTATACTATGAATGAAGACCATTGAATTGACGAAAACCGATTTGGTTGATTCCCCAAGTTTAGATTCTAATAAATATATTGTATAGGCCCAAGTTAACTAAACATATACGTTGAAGGATTTGAGGTAATGTTCTTGGTCATGGTTTGATTTTAGATGATTTTGATTAAGGAGGAGATTTGTTGGACCATCTTCTTTCTTTCTCTTAAGAAACTGTATATTAGGAGTTCATGCATATTTTAAGGCGTAAAAGTTGCATCAGAAAAAAATTTAGTATTGCTAAAATTTAATATAGTGGAGCCATAAATTGATTATTGCCTCAAAATTGGGATAGGGCGCATTGGCGAGCCTCTAGGAAGAAAAAGGCACCCCCTCAATTTGTCCATGTTGTTCATCTCCTACTCTCCTTCCGCTGCTCTCTGATCACTCGAGAAATATAACGAAAGATAATGATGAGTTTAAAATAGCGGGATTCTCTGGTTTCTTCTCTTTTTCTAGTACCGCACGTTTGTTCACCTGCGCGGCTGCGTAGCTTCGTAGAACCGGTCGATGTTCGGCAGCTCCGGGAAACTTGGGAGGGGAGGCGGCGGTCGAGGCGCCAAGCGCCTCATGCCTCCGCCGCCTTCCCACCGCCCTGCAGGCGGGGCTTCTCGCCTTTCTATTGGTGCTGCTCAGACATCTCGCCAACGCAACGGCGGACAACCCCCCGCTGCCGCGCCGCCTGTGCCTGAGGAGAGCTTTAGTCTCGTTTCAGCGGATTCTCTCGCCTTTGGATTGATCATCCGCCTGACTCCGGACCTCGTTGAAGAAATCAAGCGTGTTGAGGCGCAGGGCGGGGTTCCAAGGATCAAATTCGCGGCGAACCCTAATAACTCTTCGGGAAATGTGAGCTGTTCTTGACTCGATCCTCATGCTACGCCTTATTAGATTTTCTGAACCATTTTCTTTTTTTCTACCTCTTTTATTTCGTAACGTTTGTAAGCAGATTGGAGATAGAGTTGGATAGATTTTCAAATTTTCTGTGTAATTAGCCCCACCTTACATTCTGTGTGTTTAAAAAGCGATAGAAAGCCTCTATTCATTACTTTGGCAAGTTCCTCAGGTTGGTCCCTGTTTTCCATTATTGCTATTAGGAATGATTGGTTCATGGGAAGAGAATTAAACCCCTGGCCATCACTTGTTAGGACATGGGGCGGCAGGAATGTGAAAGAGCTTGACTTCAAGTTCAGGCATTTTCGTGAAGAGAGTAGTGTGATGGCATAACGAATTCTGAAGAATCTGTTGATGGTCTTCTCAGTGTCTAAGATTAATATGTCTATCTTTTTTCCATCATTACAAGGTCCAAAGGGTCAAATCTTCTTGCTAAGTTGGTAAATTCCTTTGTGAATGGAATGGGGGCTCCGAGCCCCCATATTTGTCAGCTATGTCGTGCAGAAGGTCCACACAGTCCATAAAGAAACAGGTTTAGCTGTCAGCATGAGTTGAGAAATAAATGATATCTGATGATGTAGTCGGTCCTTCCCTTGCATTTCAGGTAATTGATGTTGGTGGCAAAGACTTCAGATTTACATGGTCTCGTGAACTAGGTGACTGTGATATTTATGAAGAAAGTCAAAGTGGAGAAGATGGAAATGGCTTGCTTATTGAGTCTGGTTCTGTGTGGCGCAAGCTAAATGTACAACGTGTTTTGGATGAATCCACGAAGAACCATGTGAAGAAAAGGTCTGAGGAAGCAGAGCGGCAACTTAAATCTAGGAAGTATGTTTATTTTCTCTTTCTGATTATCATTATTATTTAACATTGGAGAAGGTAATTATTGAATTTTGATGGAGGATGCTGTTTGTCTGTGCATGATTGTATACATGTTAGCTTCAATTAATTTTAATCTGGAAATGTTGGGCATCTGGGCACCATTTTTCTTCTTTTGTTGGAGTTTTAATCTTTGTGATTAGATTATAATCATAATTTTTCCTTTGTTTCGATTCTCAAAAAAAATATTCTTCTGTTTTGTCCTGATTTAAAATTTTCTGTGCACAAAGAAAGGAAACTTATGCTTACTTATAATTTGGCAAAGCCCCATTATTTAAATAGAGACTGAGTTGATGGTGGTTTGGCATTTTCTCTCTCTTTAAATTTTTTATTTTTTTAGCACTTCTCATTTGTAAATAAATTTCTATTTTCTTTCTATTTTCTATGGATCAAGTAATTGAGCTTAATGATTCATCTTGTTTGTGGTAACCTGATCTATGGAAATTCTCTGTTGTTATCAACCGACGCCTGATTTGGCTTTTTGTAGAGCTATTGTGTTAGATCCTGCAAACCCGTCTGTAAAGAATCAAGCTAAGACATTGGCAGCTGCTGCTGTTGATAGTGAGTTCTTTTTCAGTCATCTCTAGAAAAAGCTCTTATTCAGTTTGTTCAACTTATCTTATTTCTAATTGAGTTACTTTTTGCTTAAAAGTTGGTGATAAACTATCTTTATGCAAGTTATTAAAGCTTATACCTTTTTGGCAGTGAATCCAAGGAGGATGCCTTACAAACAAAAGAAGGACCCTCCATTTAAGAAGCGGAAAGTTGAACCAAGTCAAGGTAATAATGCACCTTTAAAAATTAAATGGGTATTAGACTTTCAAGATATAGGACCCAATGGGACTTTATCTATTTTTGCTTCAGTTTCAATTTCAGGGCCTCGAAAATCTCTCCTGAAATCTGGTCCCCCTTCATCAATTGCAAAGAACCGATCTTCAATGTCACCACAACTCTCTCCACCTGCACAATTTGCTTCTTTAGCGTCTCCTTTTAGAAGCGGAAATTCTTCAAGGGGTCAGAAGAACATTGATGAAATTGTTGCTACCCCCCAGGTGACTAGTAAAGAAGATCCTACCAGCATTGAGAAAGAACCTAGTAAGGGCATTGGTACAACAGCAAGGGAATTGTATGGACATAAAGGCAATGTGGGAGCCACACCAATGGACTTGCAAAATACTTTGATTAATTTGCTGCTGGAAAACCCCAAGGGAATGAGCCTAAAGGTTTGTACCTTTACTGTTTATTTTTCTTTCATCCTAATATCCATTTTTCTTCCATCATTTCATGACAGAATTATGAAGCATGAAGTTATACAAAGATTACCTTGTTATGACATTTATATTATACACAAGATAGACCTGTATATACGGTGCTAAAGTTGGGTCCAGGTCAATTGTACTATGACTAGCCAAGTTTACGAGCTCATTTCCCTATTCCTTCTGACTCTATCCCTCATGTCTAGGCTACATGTTGGAAGACATCTCAAAAGGGGTATTAAGGTAAATACCTTCCCCACGTCAAGGAGATGGCAAATAGTGTAAATTAATGGTCTTCTCATAAGGATAGCACAAAGGTGTAATTAAAGAAGATGACATATGCCTACGTATGTCTTTTCCTTTTAAGAGCTTGTAGCCTAAGGGCATTGTAGTCATTGTAAACTTCCTTCTGCAACTATAAATTGAGACTCAAGGCAAGGGCTAGATCATTAAGTCTCCCCTCTTCTCTCTCAAATTCGTCTTTAGACTTTTCTCTCAAACTTTCTCTCTCTCCCCATCTCCTTGGCCACCCTCTCTCACCTTTCTCCTCTCTTCCTTCTTCCTCTCCTTTTCTTCTTCTCTTCTTCTTTCTCTCCTCTCTCACCCTCTTGGTCGAGTACCTTATGGGATCCTAAATCTAACATGGTATCAGAGCTTTAGGTTTGAGATCCTGAAATTATGATGCTGGTTAATCAAGTTTTTATCAACTCTCTCGATGGATGCTGAAGTATAGAAGAAGGTTCGATTTTGAACCTCTTTAGGTCCACAAAGATAAGTTTTTTCTTCTCTTCTTTTCCTTGAGATGAATGCTGCTATATATCTCAGAAAGTTGAAGCTTTATTGAGCATTCTTTGATCAGAAAAGATAGAGTTACTGCATCTTATATATTAACTTCAACTTGGTTGATATTAATGTGTTTAATCCATGCCATCTTCGGTAAAAGCGATAAGTTTTTAGATTGATACAACTTGTGGATTTCTGGTTCCTTATTTGTTAAATGAAGCCTTTCTATTCCATTGATGGTTCCATGGTGCTTTATGATTGAAAGACTATATTTACATATGTTGAAGATTTTTAAGAATGAAGGATGATATCATAGTTCAACGTGAAGGTGCTTGCATTGGTACAAGAGAATTTTTTTTGAAAGGATAATGTTGTTCTTTCACATCGGAAGATCTTCTACCATTAAGATTGACTCTTGATTTTCTTTCCTAAAAGTTTAAGAAAAAAGGAAAGAAAAGAGTGGAGTTGCATGATTAGTTGGCGCATTACTTATAGAAGGAAAATTCACTCTTTAAAAGATCCTCAAAATTGATTGAGATATCTTGAGTTTTGGTATAATGTCACATACCTTGATCTTCTCATTGGGTTGTATCTCACGTAAGGACAAGATTAGAAAGACTTACCCAAAAAGATTCAAAAGAGAAAGGCAACAAAGGCTGATTCTTTGGGTTAGTTGTTGGCGCCAAACCTCTAGAAGGAAAATTTCATTCTTAAAAGGATCTCCAAGATATCCGAGATCTCCTTGATTACTGATTACCTTGCTTAATTATCCCCTTGCCTAAAATATTTAAGGCAAGTCAAGGATTGAGATTGATTTGTTGAAGTCGCACCTAAGACACTAAAGGAAGGTTTCCTATTTATTTTTGGAAAGTGGCTAATGAAGGAAGATCTTATTTGATTTGATTTCATGTTGAATATTCTTTCCTAAGTGATAAAACAATTACATGCCTTACCTATTTGTTGATCTCGGCCAATATCTATTCTCCGTATTTAGGGCATGGTTAGTTGTTGCAAAGATTACATCTTTGGTGTTTGGGTTAGATCTTCCTCCTTTCCCAAATTGTTTCTAACTTGAGCTGGTTAACTCCTGTTTTTCCAAGTTGGTTCCAACCTGAGTTGGCCTTGGTCTTCCTTCTCTTGGGTTGGTTCATCTTTTTGGTTGTCTTATTGGTTTGTTCAAGGTGCTTCTGTTACTCATATTAGAGGAGCATTAACACATGGTTCAGACTTGCAAAGTTTTACATCTTTTTCATATAAGTCTTCTTCGGTGGTTCACTCTCGGGTTACAATTCTTATATAAGTACAGTATTTTTAGTTTATTCCTAATGGCCGAAGATCACATGGGAAACAAAAATGACCTTCTCAAGATTACCACTATACCCTTGAAAGGGTTATCTAATTACTGGAGTTTGTCACAATTGGTTAAAAGGTTTCTCATTACACGGGACTCTTAGGACATCTCACCAAACTAGTTCAACCTATTGATGAGGAGGATAACTCCTCTATTAAGTGGTCGGAGAATGATACACTGGTAATTAGCTGGTTGATAAATAGCATGGAGGAGCATGTGGCCAATAATGTGGTCCACCTTGAGACGGCCAAACAGATGTGAGACACTTGTGTGAAGTTGTACTCAAGCACAGAGAACCTCCATAAATTGTATGATGTTATTCATAACATGTTCAATACCAAACAAGGGGACAACGTACATGAGTTCTTGGCATGGTTTCAGAGGCTGATTCAGGAGTGGAAAATTGCTCAGCCCTAGGGAAAATTGTATCCCGAGAGTGAACCACCAAAGAAGACTTGTATGAAAAAGACTTATAAGATTTTGCAAGTCTGAACCATGTGTTAATGCTCCTTAGGTATGAGTAATGGAAACACCTTGAACCAAGCCAATAAGACAACCAAAAATACGAACCAACCCAAGAGGAGGGAGACCAAGGCCAACTCGGGTTGGAACCAACTTGGAAAAAAAGGAGCTAACCAGCTCTAGTTGGAACCAAATTGGGAAAGGAGGAAGATCAAACCCAAAAACCAAAGATGTAATCTTTGTAGTAACTAATCATGCACTAAATATAGAGAGTACATGCTAGTCGATATCAACAAATAGGTAAGGCATGTAATTGCTTTCTCACTTAGGAAAGAATAAATGAAGATCTTCCTTCAATCAACCACTTTCCAAAAATAAAATAGGAAACCTTCCTTTAGTGTCTTAGGTGCCATTTCAACAAATCAATCTCAATCCTTGACTTGCCTTAAATATTTTAGGCAAATGGATAATTAAGCAAGGTTATGAGTAATCAAGGAGATCTCGGATATCTTGGAGATCCTTTTAAGAAGGAACCTTTCCTTCTAGTGGTTTGGCGCCAATAACTAACCCAAAAAACCAACCTTTGTTGCTTTTTTTTCTTGAATCTTTTTGGGTAAGTCTTTCTAATCTTGTCCTTATGTGGGATACAACTCATTGAGAAGATCAATGTATGTGAAATTATACCAAAACTCAAATGATCTCAATCAATTTTGAGGTTCTTCTAAAGAAGGAATTTTCCTTCCATAAGTCATGCGCCAACTAATCATGCAATTCCAATCCTTTCTTTCCTTTTTTCCTTTTAAACTTTTAGGAAAAAAAATCAAGAGCCAACTCTTGTACTAATGTGAGCACCTTCACGAGTTAAAAAAAAAAATCTCTTGTACCAATGTAATCACCATCAACTAGGATATTAACCTTCATTCTTAACAACCTTCAACGTATGTAAATATAGTCTTTCAATCATAAAACTCCATGGAACCATCAATAGAATAGTAAGGCTTTATTCAACAAATAAAGAACCTGAAATCCACAAGCTGTATCAATCTAAAAATTGATCTCTTTTACTGAATAGCATGGGTGAAACACATTGATATCAACCAAGCTGAAGCTAATATATAAGATGCAGTAACTCTATATTTTTTTTTATCAAAGCATGCTTAATAAACCTGCAACTTTTCGAGATATATTGCCACATTCATCTCAAGGAAAAGAAGAGAAGAAAAAACTTATCTTTGTGAGCCAAAAGAGGTTCAAAACCAAACCTTGTTCAATACCTCAACTTCCACTGAGAGAGTTGATAAAAACTTGATTAACCAGCATCATAATTTCGGGATCCCAAACCTAAAGCTCTGATTCCATATTAGATTTAGGATCCCATGATAAGGTACTCGACCAAGAGGGTGAGAGAGGAGAGAAAGAAGAAGAGAACAAGAAAATGAGAGGAAGAAGGAAGAGAGGGATGGCTAAGGAGATGGAGAGAGTGAGAGAATTTGAGAGAAAATTCTAAAGACGAATTTGAGAGAGAAGAGGGGAGACTTAATGATCTACCCCTTGCCTTGAGTCTCTACAAACTCTTAAAAGGAAAAAATATAAGTAGACAAACATCTTCTTTAATTACACCCTAGTATGCTATTTTCTTTAATTACATCATCTTCTATATATGTTGCTAAAGTTGGGTCCAGGTCCATCCTAGTATGACTAGCCAAATTTATGAGGTCATTTCCCTATTCCCTCTGACTCTATCCCTCACGTCCAGGCTACACAAACAGATAACGTGCCTAAGACATAGACACTTCAAATGGGTGTAAACTAAATGGGCCATAAACTGGCCTAATAAGGCAGACATCTTACTTGATACCTGTTGAAGTTGAGACCAAGTCCATCCCAAAATGACTTGCTGATTTTAGGAGATCTTTTTCCAACTAATAACCTTAGGATCTTTTGTGATATTAATCTATTTTGGAACTATTTTAGTAATAGTCTTGATGTTCGGACCTACTTAAAACGAATAACAGGCTTACTTAAACAAACAATGTATGTCAGACTATGAAAAACTGCTTACTAAATTATCCTAGTTACAAAGCTGTAACCTACAAGTGAACAGTTGAAGCTGCTTTCATTTCTTTGTTATCTCAATTACAACATTTTTGGTTGTGGCACTGTTGTAGGTTGGTGGTAAGTGGTCCATACCAATTGAATTCATCCTCCATATCAAGAATTAATATTTTGTGTTTGCATGTTTTTTATTATCTGCTAAAAAAGAACTACTTACTGATAGCAGTATAACACAATTTAGAATTATTTTGTTTTTATTTTTATTTATTTAATTTTTTGAATGTTGATGTACACCCCCCTTAACCCTAGTTAGCCTTGAACCTAAGACCTCACACTAGAAACACCTCCTTTGACCATTGAACAGCCAAATAACACAGAAATACTTACAGATCCACAACCAAATAAATTGGTTTTATTTTCTATTATTGACTTCTTTATGCATAGTTGTGCTTTTCTAGGCATTGGAGAAAGCAGTTGGGGACATGAATCCCAACTCTGGGAGAAAGGTTGAGACTATTATAAAAAAAGTAAGTTGTGTAATTACTTCACACATGGATACAAGACACAAGAGGTTATAACATGTCTTTCTTGCTGCAAAAATTACAAGAGCTTATATCATCATGTTTTTCTTGATCATCAGATTGCAAATTACCAAGCCCCAGGAAGATACATCTTGAAGCCTAGAGTTGAAATGGAAAGCTCCAAGAAACCTTC
The DNA here is from genome assembly GCF_029961685.1 of Aristolochia californica. NCBI lineage: Eukaryota > Viridiplantae > Streptophyta > Magnoliopsida > Piperales > Aristolochiaceae > Aristolochia > Aristolochia californica. The sequence goes on along the minus strand of NW_027181992.1, from coordinate 7,941,694 downwards.
ATCTGAAAGTGGGAGGTATCCTCCTTTTGTCATTATTCTTTTAATTTTTTGCTATAGTACTGGGTGTGTAGTATGGTTAGTTCCTTGCTCTTTTCTTATTATTTCAGTTTTATTCCTCTCTAAACTAGCTGTTTTTTTCTAGTTCTCCAGAGTCTGTCCAACATCAAACCCCAGTTGCTGAATCAATCTTGCCTGAGAAAGTATTGGCAGAAGAATTTGAGCTGAAAACTGACAAAACTTCAAGATTACATGAGGAATCAAATAATGATGCAAAAAGACTCGATATTCAACAAAATTCTTCAGACCATGGTGACAGAAAAGTTGGAGATAATAGTGAACAGAAGGCAGGAAGTGCTAGTGAAAGTGGAAGTGATAGTGAAACTGACAGTGACAGTAGTGATAGTGGGAGTGAAAGTGGAAGCCAAAGCAAAAGTAGAAGCAAAAGCAGAAGTCCTGCGGGTAGTGAAAGTGGGAGCAGCAGTGATAGTGAGAGTGATGGCTCCTCCAGTAGCAAAGAGGGATCTGACGTGGATGTAGATATTATGACAAGTGATGATGAAAAGGGGGAGCATGTTCCTGAGGCGAGAATAGAGTCTGGAACATCTGATGATGGGCATGAACGGGTCGGGATAGATGAAAGTAAAGAAGATGGTCTTGTTTCTCCATTGATTAGTGCAAAGGATTTAAACAAATGTCAAGATATGGATGATACTGATGATATTGATCTAGATATTGATGATACTAGGGATTCACCTATTGCTGCTACTGAGAGTAAACATCAAGAAAATGACATTGGTGAGAGTAGTGGCATGGTTCCACGAGAATCAAAAATTGAATTTTTGGAAGATGAAATGCGGTATGGTTCTGACATTTATAAGCACTCAGAGAACAAAAAAGGATCTTATGTTGGAAGTTTTGGCAATAATATGAGTGACATGACCAGTAAGAGGGATGTGCCTAAGGTGGGTTCTGCTCATCAGCTGGCTGACAGAACAGAAAGAAAATCCAAACCCAAATCTAAGAGGGCACACATTCAGGAAAAGCCAGAAGATGTTAAAAGATTAAGAGTTGGAAGCTTGAGTCAAGAACTGCCAAAGGAGCAGGCATTTGATAATGCATTTGATTCACACAGATGTTATGGTCAAGCATTTTCTCACAAATCCATGTCTAATGAAAATATACACAAGGGCCAATTTGGTTCCAGCATTCATAATTTGTTAATTCCAGATTTGCATCAGTCAAGTCAGAGGGTGGGTGATGTTAGCATGCGAGGGAAGACCACTGATGTCCCTGAAAGACCTGGGAAATATGATGAAAATTTGGGACGAGGTGGTAAAAATTCTGAATCAGCCACTTTTTTCAATGATGAGTTGGATGTACCTGCTACTAAAAGCACAACCTCCACAGATAAGCTTCCAATGGCCAAGGAAAAGTTGTATAAAGAAGCCCGTTTTGAAGATACCGATGAGTGGGAGAAGTCTTTTACAAAAAACATTAAAGGAAATACTAGTGGAGAAAAACTACCTGATTCAAGTTACAGAAAATCTGGTGTAGCAAATATCAAGCTAAAAGACAATGGGCAGGTGGAAAGAAGTAGCATGCTGAGAAGAGAGCTTTCTGACTTGGAACTCGGTGAATTTCGTGAACCTATGCCCAGTGAGGAAACCCAAGTGTCTAAGAAAAAAATTGAGAGGAAAAATTCATTCAAATCATCTGAGAATGAATTCCGTGAATCAGCACCTGCTGAAGATATGCAATCAACAAAGAGACTATTTGAGAAGAAAAACTCTTTTAGGACACCAGAGAATAGATCTAGTGGATCAGATAACTTGAGTTCAGATTTTGGTAAAGGAAGGTCGGTGGCTAAAACCGTTCAAGAATTGAAAAGGTCATCATCTCCTTATCTTAAAGCTGGTGTCAACCAAGAAGATATTTCTAAGAAGAGGTCTTCTGAAGATGACCTTGATGATTCAATGAGGTATCATGGCATGGATCTTGTAGATTCTGATGGTGGATCCCATAAGGATAAGACAGCAGTGACTACCCATAGAGCCAGAAAGACAGGGGCAAGTCAAACGGCTAGTTTGGAAGGCCATGTTGATCGTAATAAGAAGACATTGGGAAGCACACCTTATTATGGGGGGCCTACAATGAGTGGTAACACTTCAAAGGAAGCTAAATTGCAGAAAGTAAAAGCTGTTACAGAATTGACTGATAAAAGAAGTGATAAAGTTTCGATTGAGAGTTTTACTAATGGTGGTAAAAAGAGGGAGTCCTCTTCAGATGAAGATACTTCACTTTACTCCAAGTATGACAAAGATGAGCCTGAACTCAAGGGTCCAATTAAGGATTACCAAGAGTAAGCTATTTTTACTCTTAACTTAATCCTCAAGCTTAAACTGTTCATAGGAGCAAACAACATTTGGTCCATTTTTTTTAGTTATTCAGGCCTCTAATTCTGGTACACAAAACAGACTTTGTGGAACTATGTGCCTCCTGTTTGAGTGGATAATCTAGCCCTTCATCCTGGTTTACAACTGTCCAGGGCATGTATTTTTTGAGGGCTAGGACCTGCCCTTCATTCTTGATGCAGAGTCTTTTGTCTTAAGATTTGCTGGATTTGGTCTCTATCCGTAGTGTCACATGTCTGGGAAGAAGTCAATAAAGAACTGTTTAGCATTTGTGGTAGGAGTTATGATGGTCTTATAACATCATTTCTTTTTTATCATGCAGATACAAGGAGTACGTACAAGAATATCGTGAAAAGTTTGCCCTTTACCGTTCCTTGAGCCGGAGCTTGGAGAAGTACAGGTAGTGTGACTTATTTATAAGATTGACTGCGTTATATTTATATAATAGAAATGTATATTATAATCGTATGTTGAGCTTCATTCCCTGGTGAAATTTGAACCTAAACCTGACTCTGCAAAACCCCATCAAGACAAAGGCCCAGTTCACTCGATTATGTTGTATTTATTTGGTGTTTTTATTAGTCATATATGTTGTTGTTATTTCTTTGTTCAGATTAACTTTGGTTGGTATTTTGCTCTTCTGAATGTATCTCTTTCTCTATATCACTAAAAGGAAAAAGACTGAGATGCAAAGAAAAGAAAAACTTTTATATTTTTATGAAATGTTTAACTTCTGAGACTCTTATAATCTTGAGGTGCACTGTTTTAATACTTCTTGTTGTCCTGCATGCATGACTCATTGTTTGCAGGAATGAATTTAACAAACTTGGCCATGATCTTGAGCTTGCAAGAGACAGTGATGCTGAGGGGTATCTTAAAATCTTAGAGCAGGTGAAGGAATCTTATCGCCATTGTGGAGTGGTAAGTTGCTTGGTCTTCTGCTTTCTGCTTATCACAAATAAGATCTGCTGAAAAGGATGTCACCATGATACCCACCTGAGAGCTCAATGACAATTTTGTCATCTCAGTAAAGCTTCGTCAAAATTATTTTTGGACTAGCTCAGTGGGGCTTGTACATTGTATGTGACAGAATGTATTTTTTAGTTTCCCAGGGAATGGTTATTTATAGTTTTATGGTACTCTTCCTGTTCTTTGAAGTTATGCTTCTTCTAACTGATTGCAGAGACACAAGAAGCTGAAGAAGATATTTTTTGTGATTCATGAAGAGCTGAGTGTAAGTAGAGTTTTGTGTGTCCTTGCCTTGGTTGCACCAATCTCAACTGAGTTTGAGTTTCATTTACCAGCCATTTTATGGCCATGTTGTTCTTGCAGCACATCAAGCAGAGAATAGTGGATTATGCACAAACACGTTCAAGAGACTAGAGAAGTTCTTTACTGAAGTTGTATCTATTGTGTGCTGTAGACTGCTCCGCATTCAGTACTGGCCCTGTCTTTTATGTGCTGAAGATTGATCACTTCTGTTCTGCTAGTTGGCGGATTTCAAGAGATAAGTTCCACATTCCGATGTTTTGAACTCGGATGGGAATTCTTGCAGATTGTGAAATTGTTGTGGATCTGGAGCAAGCGTGTTGGTAAGAAATATCTCATGGCTTTTTTAAGAGGGTTTGGGTGATCTTTACTGCAATTTTGTGGTACCAGGCAGCTGCTTATACCAGCCTTTTTTGCCGTTTCGTGTAGATTTGAGAAAAGCATTTCGTTTTTGGCTCAGATGTTCAGAAAAAAAAAGTTAAGAAAAGCAGGAACTGTATCGTGTAAATACTATTATAATTAAGAGCAAAGAAGCCAAGTGTACAGCATTTTAAGAAATTGTTGATGATGAATTGAAGCAGACAAAGAGCACGGCCATTCGTAGTATGTAAATCTCAATTACGTTCTTGATGAATGACTCATTGCGGCATGCGATCAAGGACCAGGCCAATTCGAGTCCTTGGACCTTGTTTGATTCTGTTGGTAAGCTGTGTTTTTGTTGAAGCCAAATAGAATTCAGATAGGTAGACGATCTCACATGCATGGGATGAGAACATAGGCTTCGTCCGTCACTAATAGTTATTTCGTATGCTTGTCATAGAAAGAGCCATACATTGATTGTTTAGTTTTAACTGTGAGAATTGAGAAACATATAAAAAGATCAAAAGTGTTACGTTATTGGTTTCTAATCATCAAAAGGTGTGGTGCTGAGAAAGTTTAGGGTCTTTCCATATTTTTATCCCTTAGTTAATTACGAATGTTATAAACTGTGAGAGTTTGATAGCCTTTTGAAGGAAAGGGTAATTTGATAATTTTACCATATAACCAATTTTCACATATCGAAAAATATTTTTTGAAAAAGAATTCTTAATAATCCTTACTTCACAAGTCAGCCAATTCAATCCTTGTTTATATGCCTCAGATATAGAAGACACATATTATTTTTTGTTCATATACAAGACACATATTATAGATGATAGGAAAGGAAGAGAACATCTAATTCTGACTTGGGATGCCTTACCCGAAGTTCTCTTTTTGGTTATATTCTTGCTCTAGTTCTTCCTCTGTACCACTAGTCCATCCCAACTCTTATTCTTCCTTATTTCTACCTTATTTTCTCTTTGTCTCTCACCTTAAAGTAAATTTTAAAGCAATAAACCTAGAATTTAACATGGTATCAGAACAAGAATTAGGGTTCATAATCAAACTGCTCTAAGTTCATATGTAAAGATAAAAGATATGCAAGTTCATGCCATGTAAGCCATTCAAGTAGAACTTTTTCTAGCCCACACAAGTTGTAACGGAGAACTTCCTCATTGATTCAGATAAGTCCTCAGTAAATTCGAGTTTTTTTGTGTGTTTTCTTTAGTCGTTAAACATCTAACCTAAGCAGAAATTTTGTTGTTAATCAGGATTTACCCTTATTCATGTCAAGTAGTGGAGGTTCATACCCTTCAAAAAATCAAAAAAAATCTTTTTCTTACCAAACCTAACCAGATCAGATTAGGTTTTTATTTTTGCATGGCCATAAAGTTTTCAAAAACTCCTCTTGAAGTACCAAGTCTCCAAGCGTATCTAAGATATTCATAAAATATTACCGTCTCGATGGTCGGGATTAACCGAACCTGTTACCCCTACTCCTGCGCGGGAAGTGGAGGTGCCGACTCTGTTGCCTGGAGAAGAAGCGGGAATGGACACGGGAAGTTGTATATGTAACTATGTGGACGATGGCAGCGTTGAGAGCCATCGATACTATTTAGCTCGCCGGACTTTGATGGAGATGCTTCAGGATAGAGGCTACGACGTTGATGCCTCCGAAATCAACCTATCATTACTCGAGTTCCGAACTCGGTACGGTCAAGTAATCGATCCCAAAGATCTGAAATTTTCAACTTCCCTCGTTTCTGACCCGTCCAAGAAGGTTAGTTACCTCTTTCGTGCACTAGCCAGTTTTCTGTTTAGGATTTGACTACCGATGGAAGCATGCGTAGCTTTCTTATATGCTTGTTTTTTAAATTTCCGAGATGAGATTTTCAGCGGAACCATTGTTTAGGAATGTGTTGGGTTCTATTCATTGCGGTCTATAAGCTGTCGAATGTGGTCTCATGCTGGAAACGAATAGGAAAAGGGTTTTGAGGTGGATTATATGAAACAAGTTGACAATTTTAAAGCTCTAATATTCCCAGCATTTCCATTTGCAATTTTCTGATATTTTAGGTGCTTATCGTTTGTAATGCTGACTGGTCACATTAATTTCATCAATCACCACCCAAGCTTCGCCTTTGCGCTTTCATCTGTTAGACTGACATCCAACCAAAAGTAGTCTTAGACCCGGGAACTCTTAGATTTTTCTTAGCTTTTATGGTCTCTTCTATTCACTGCTAGTTAACATTTTTATTAGGTCATCACCTTAAAATGTCAATTATTTGGCGAAATTTTATTCGAACAGGGAAACAGATTTTTATGAAATGATGACAACGGTTGCGTATGCTGTAATTCTCAACTTGGGAAATTTAAGTGGAAGTCCAGATTCGGTTTCTTTCAAAGGCCAAGTTTATGAGTTTTGGTGTAAATCTGGTCTGAATCAATATCATCATACTCGTCCTGGTGACCTGACAGGGTCAATCAAACCCAAAGCAATCGCTCTTGACCACCATTTTACCTGGGATGATGTCATTTATTTTTTTCAAACATAAAACAAAAGAAGGAAGAGATTGGGGAGAAGAACTTCCTTTTGTTAAAGTTGTAAGTCTCAACGGTTTTTTGAGTATTTTACATACTTCGTTTTTCCTTCTAGAGTTATGAGAGTACTTGTCTATTTATGTTGTACATTGGTTTCAATTTTCAAGTTTTATGATATATATACTAGGAGATATAAGTAATTGAGTCTAGAAGGACATTTATGTCATTGTACTAAGTTTTCACTTAAGAGACCTATTTAATAAAGAGGGAGGTCGAATCTGACCTTTGAGAAGAGTGGTGGACACTGCAACATTTCTGAATTCTCTTCTCTCTTTCGTCTTTTGTCTCTGTTCTATCGCTTCCACTCAATTTTATATGGTACTAGAGCAAAATATCCATCTGAAATAAAGTTCTAATCAAGTTTTTGTCCCCTTCTCACCCTGCATTTACTCTAGAGAGGGGGTTTCTCCAATTCTATGCTGATTTGGATTAAAGGTTAGATCTTAGATCTTAGATCTTTTTTACTTATTTCGTGCCATAGCTCTAGGGTTGATGGCTTGTGTTGCCTGTTGAGCAGTTATCTACGTTTTGTATTCCTAGAGGTTGTTTGTGGCTACCACCCTATTTCTGTCTGGGTAGTTTCCCAAACAGTGCTTGAACTGCGTTTTCTCCTGTTTTACATGGAATCATGTGATTTGAAGTGATCTCATGCTATATTACACCTTCTATTGTGCTTTGTTGTGGTGTTGATGAGTTTGTGTCCTAAATTTATCAGTCCTGTGTGGGACCCACATCATCTGTATAGGGAATTTGGTATGCTTGTGTGATTCTGGTTGAAATTGTGTGGCTGAATGCAGTTTCTTTGATTATTTAAAGTATTTAAAAAATATTTGTCTGATTCTGGATAAGTTATTTTTTTAGTAAAAGATAGTGTGCATTCAGAAGGGAAGGATGCCTTTGCTATCACTATTAAAAGGTTGAGTGGCTCAAATTATTTTAGGTGGCCCAAATTTGTCAAAATTTACTTGAAGGTGAAGGGAGAAACAAAATATTTGAGAGGCCCTTCTGAGCCATTTAGGGAGGCTGAAAATAGTCAGGTTAATGACCTGGCTGCTCTATAGTATGAAAGTAAGTTTTAAGAGACAGGTCATGAATTGTGTGAGACTTCAAAACAAATTTGGACTGTTTTTTGAGTCATTATATGCTCAAAACAGGTCATTATATGTTCAGGATGCCTTTGCAACCTATCTTGAGTATATCAGCTTTATGCTCAGTTGCTTGCCTTAAAAAAGGGGAGATAGATCTGTCATAGATTACTTTTGTGAGCTATAGGGGTTTCTATAGGAGATTGAGATGTATCACCTATTTACTATCAATGAAGGCCCATTAGTTGTTTCTAGAGTTGCCTTCTACCTTGTCTTTTTAATGTGATTCATGTTAGCTTGGGTAGCACCATAGATCGGTTTTTCCTTCTCATCCACATTATAGTCGTAATCTATTTGAGGTTTTTCACCTAGATGTATAGGGTCAATGTCGAGTTCTGTTCTTTTTTTGGTTATTAGTATTTTGTCTCCTTTATTGATAATTATAGTTGGACAACTTGTATGTATATCTTGCGGGAGAAATCTAAGTTTTTTATGTATTCCTCCAATTTTATAATGAAATAAAAACTTTGTTTGGTGCTTCATGTCATGTGTTGCATACTGATAATGAGATTGAGTGCATGAACAATAAGTTTGTTTCTTTTTGTACTACGAATGGTGTTCTTCACCATTCCTCATGTGTGTATACGCTTCAATAGAATGGTGTTGCTAAGAGGAAGAATTGCCACCCACTTAAGTTGCTCACACAATGATGTTCCAAATGAAAGTTCCTAAATATAAATTGGGTGATGTTGTTCCCCATAGTTTGTTTCTTGATTAATAGGATCTTATCCTCTGTACATGGTGGACAAATACCACTACATGTTCTCAAACCTGATAGTGAGTTATTTCCTCTTTGCCTACGTGTATTTGGGTTTGTTTGCAATGTTCATGATCTTGTTTCTTCATTGATAAATTGTACCCTAGAACTGTTAAATGGGTGTTTCTTGGATATTCACATTCTCAAAAGGGGTATAAATGCTATAATCCATCCATCTGGAAAATGTATATCTCAGCAGATGTTACCTTTTTTAAAATGCTCCTTTCTTTTATCTGTTAGTTGAGTTTGCTGCTCTACTTATGGATGTTAAGGTTGTTGTTTCGCTTCTTGTGGATGATGTTCCAAGAGTTGTGTTGGTTCCTACAATTTTTCTAGAATCTCCAAGGCCATTGCAGGTATACAAGCAACGAATGCCTTCCAAGAGTACTTCTACAATGCCTCCTCCACCCTTGCTAACGCCTTCCTCATTCATTGTTCTTGCGGTAAGTGATTTGTATCGTCCAGTTTCTCTTCACAAGGGTATTCGTGCTTGTACTAAAAAAATACCAAACATCTTATTACCAAAATTTTTGTCCTTTGATAACTTGTTAGGCTCCTTTAAAACCTTTGTGTTATCCTTGTCTACTTGCTCTATTCCTTCTTTAGTGTAGGAACCACTGGTGTCACCTTGTTGGAAATGAGGCATAGATGTTGAGATGAAAGCTTTGACTGATAAGCAAACATGACTTTGGGCAAGGCATTACTTGACGCAACCATAGTAAGATGGCAGTGGGTGTATACCATCAAATATAAGGCTAATGGTTCCATTGAGAGATATAAGGCGAGGCCAAAGGTTACACGCAAACTTATGGTGTGGATGTCTTTGAGACCTTTGTTGTTGTTAGGTTATCTTTTGTTCTCATTTTGTTATTTATTACTGTTAATTAGGGCTGGTTGTTATACCAACTTGATATAAAAAAATATCTTTTTGTATGGAGTCTTATATGAGGAGATGTATGTGGAACAACCTCTCGGGTATGTTGCTCAGGGGAGATTGCAAAAGTATGTCAATTGCATATGTTTGGAATTAGACGCCCTAATTCCAAACTAACGAGAGCTATAATAATAAACGCAGAAGAAGGAAAAAACAAACACGAAAAAGACAACAAGATTTATACAAGTTCACCTCAAGGTGAGACTACGTCCTGTCTTCCGCTGCTGCAATACTCCACTATGAAGATGAAATAGTTTACAAGAGAGATCTCACACACTTACAGGTGTTTTTTTTCTCTAACTTCTCTTGGCCACAACTGATGCTCCTCGGATGATCAATAATTGAAACCCCCCCAATTATAAAGAGAAAACTAGGGTAGCCGCTTTTTCTTTTTTTTCCTCCACAACAAGGTGTTGGAGTGAAACATCTAATTTAGCCTGAGTATCAGCTAAATGAAATTTAGCCTGAGTATCAGCTAAATGATTAGCTGACCGAGGAATGTGCTTCCAATTACAATTTAGAAGATAAGTTAAATTACATATATCAAAAAACATATCCCAGTGTCACCATGGAGGAGGAGCTGACTTTGCATACCAATTGATAACAATTTTAGAATCTCTTTCAATGTAGAGAGGCCCCACTAGATGGCGATTGAAGATCTGCAGCCACTAGGGCAACTGTTTTACAAAAGTGAAATTCCCAAACTGTCCTTTATGAAACAATAGAATATATCGTGGACCGGGCGGGGGCTTTGCCCCCACACCCCGGGTTTGCGATTTGCATACCGATTAAGTGTAGGGCATTGATTAGGCTCCACAACTTAACTGCATAAAGCTATCTACGGCTTTAGACAGAGTCCCAAATTGTGGTTCAAGAAACTCAGCCGTGTGGTGATATCCTTACGTCCTTGAGATTTCAAAGAAGTCACTTTGATCCCTCATTGTGTGTATTGAAGAGGTCCTCTGAAATTGTAGTATTAATTGGATACGTTGATGATATAGTGCTATCTAGTAGTGGCAAAGAGGTATGGACGAGGTAAGATAACATTTGGCAAATCACTTTCTAGCCAAGGATTTAAGGACGGTTATTCTCTAGATCGAAGTGACAAGAAGTAGGACAGGTATTCTTTTGACTCAAATAAAGTATGTGACTGATATGCTACATGAATATGGGTTGCTAGGAGCTAAACCTGTAAATTTTTTATGGAAATTGGCCATAATCTTCATGAAGAGAACAATAATCAGCTTAGAGATAAGACTAAGTACAAGTGGTTGGTAGGCAAGCTTATATAATCTTTGCAATGAGTGTCCCAAGAAAGAATCACTTAGAAGTTGCATTGAGAATATTGCGATACTTGAAGGGTGTCCCAGGAATAGTGTTGTAATATGAGCTATATAGACATTTGCATATTGTAGGATATACTGGTGCAGAGTATATTGGTTCTAAACTGGATAGAAAATGTACTTCGAGATTGTTTGTTGGAGGCAATTTAGTGAACTAGAAAAGCAAAAAATAGGTTGTAGTTGCCCGTTATAGTGCAGAAGCTAAATATAGAGTCATGACTCGTATCATTAGTGATCTTTTAGGGGTGAAATTTGTGTTAAAAGAATTGGGTTATGACTATATACTGTTAAAGAGGTTATGACTATATGCTGTTAAAGAGGTTATGACTATATAATGTGACAATCAAACTGTCATATTTATTGCAAGTAATCTTGTATTTCAGAAAATGACTAAACATGTGGAGGTTGATTGTCACTTTATCAGAGATGTTGTCATGAGTAGAGTGGTGGTTACTCCTCATATGAAGTCCATTATCGAATGGGTGATGTGTTTACTAAAGTTTTAGGAAAACGAGATCATCAGATTTTTTGTAACAAGTTGGGGGTTCTAGATATATATGCTCCAAATTGAGGGGGAATGTTAAAATTGTAAGTGTTGAGGCTATTTTGAGTACTTTGCTTACTTTAATTTTCCCCTCTATGGTTAGAAGAGAATTCGTCTATTTATAATGTACATTGATTTCAATTTTTGGGTTAAAATCATGTTTATACTAGAAGATATAAGTAATTGGGTTTAGACAAGCATTTATATTATTGTACTAAGTTTTCAGTTAAGTGATATATTTAATAAAGGAGGACGTCGAATTTTGACCTCTAAGAAGAGTACCGTGCACTATAGCACTTCTGAATTCTCTTCTTCTTCTTATCTGTCCTCTCTCTTCCATATTCTATCTCTTCCACTCAAGTTCAGACCCTGACTAATGTTGGAGGTTGGGTTGGCATTGAATCGAGCCAGTTTTGCTCGACTTAGTTTAATTTGAGCTTAATCCAAGCTCAACCATTCAGTCTGGCTTGTTTGCCAAATTGAGCCGAGCTTGAGCTGTACATTGCTCAGCTAGATGGCTCGTTAGCCAGCTTAAATGCCTAGTTCGTTGCACCTCAACTCTTTATCACATAAATATAAGTTTAGTCATTCTTCTCCTTTTCTTGGAGATGTGACTCTTAGCGAGGAAAAAAAGAAAATGTACATCTGACAAGAGTATCAAACAAGTGGCAGAGAGGATTAGATTAAACAACTGGAGAATAGATAATGAAGAATTTAAGAATTGAAGGATGGAGAGCATCAGGTATAGAGACCATTTAATGTTTTTCTATTTATTTATTTATTTATATATATATTAGTAAGGAATAGTCACACGTAGATTAGTGAGTACAAAGATCTTGGGTTTATTACTTAGGAAAGAGGTTTCCTAAGTTGGCTAGTCATTTTAGGATAGGCCTTGGACCCAACTTTACATGGTATCAGAGCGGGAACTCATATGTGGGTCTACACCTAAACTATCTACTTGTAGAACTACAAAAGAGGGCCTACACCTAAACTATCCACTTGTAGAGCCACAAAAGAGGGCCTACACCTAAACTTATCCACTTGTGGAGCCTCAATAGAGGGCCTACACCTAAATTATCCACTTGTAGAGCCACAAAAGAGGGTCTATGCGTGAGAAGGAGTGTTAAAGAATAGTCCCACATCGATTAGTGAATACAAAGATATTGAGTTTATTAGTTGGAAAAGAGGTTTCCTAAGTTGGCTAGTCATTTTGGGATAGGCCTTGGACCCAACTTTACAATATATATACACACACGACAGATCCAATATGAAAAACCATTTGGTGTGAAACATGTGAAATGGCTGAGATAGTTGTTTCGCACCAAATGACTTTTCATATTGGATTAGCCCTCTGTGTGTGTGTGTGTGTGTGTGTGTGTGTGTGTGTGTCTATATATATATATACACACACACACACACACACACATATAACAATGAAAAAAAAGGAATCCATTGGAAGAATTCCCAATGGAGCAAAGAATACAAGAAGAAGCAAACAACAAACAAAGAGGCCAGGGAGACCAAAAACTAGATAAAAAACCATCAAAAGGGAATTGGAGTTTCAACAATGAGGTGTTACCACGGATCCCTTCCCTAGCTAAAGTTTCAGTTATGCCGTTTGTACTTCTTAGGGTTTGTTGCTAAGATACATTTGGGTTTTTGCACAAGTCCTCAATTTCATCAATACATTAAGAAATGTTTAGGGGAGCACTTCTTTTTGTTTGCCTAACTAATAACAACTGAAAATCCCTTCTATGGCTAGGGAACAAAATCTCTGTATAGAGTTGAAGGCCCTGGAGTAGGGCTCTCAACTCTGCCTCAATTGGGTACTTCTTTTTGCTTGCCTAACTAATAACAGCTATTGACCCCTCTTCTATGACTGAGGGGTGGGAAATTCTTCCCGAGTAGAGTTGAATCTCCAAGGTCGGGATCTCAATTCTGTCACAGTTGGGCGTTTCTTTTCGCTTGCCTAACTAATAAGAACTACTGAATCCCTTTCGACGATTAAAAGGTGAGAAAATCTTTCCATATAGAGTTCAAGGCTCTGAAGTAGGGCTCCAAGGCTCTGAAGTAGGGCTCATCTTCCCCTGTTAGGGGCTAGGGGCTCCTATCTTCCCCGTGAAATCCCACTTGGTAGTGGGGAGGCCGAGGGCCCCGCCCCTGCTGGCAGAAAGTGATGGAAAGGGTAGGGCAAAGCCTTGCCCCCTTCTCCCGGACCTCTCTGTTTTGGAACAAAGAGGTGGGGGAAGGGAGAGGGTCTTCCTAACCTCTCCATGTGTCTGCAGACATAAAGGGGCTTTCCCCATCTGTGCACAGTTTAAAAGGGGAGGGAAGACTAGTCTGGTCCTGACCAAGTTTGTGTGGTCAGTCAGATGAACTGCAAAAACTGGCTGCATCAGCTTGTTTTTCACTCTTCCTCAGGTTTCTACGTTTTCAGGCTGGATATGGGGCTGGTTCCTGTTGAACCTGGTTTTATCACCCGGTCTGGTATGATTTGTGTACAAAAGATACAAATTTATCTTTGTGAGATGAAAACAATATTGATATATTCTCTTTTTTTTTTAGGAAAAGTGTGAAATATATTACTGAGAGAGAGACACACAAACCTAACTAAACAGGACCTTCCTCCACAACAAGATGTTGGAGAAAAACACCTGATTTAGCCTGATCATCCGCTAAGTGATTAGCGGATCTAGGAATATGATTCCATATACATTGTAATTGAGAAGTTAAAATACATACATCATCAAAAAGATTCCAGTGACGCCTAGGCGGTTTACATTTCTTAGTACCCCAACTGATAATGACTTGAGAATCTCCTTCAACATATAACGGTCTTACTATCCTTTGATGGAACAGTTTGAGGCCATTAAATAATCCTAATAACTCTGCCGTAGTGGGTCTGAAATCCCAATAGGTCCAGAAAAGGAAAGGAGGAGATTCCCTTTATCATCGTGAATAACCCCACCATAGCCAGCTGGTCCCGGACAACTCAATGCACTTCCGTCAAAATTTAGTTTAAAGTATCCGGCCGGGGGGGGGGGGGGGGGGGGGGGGGGGGGAGACCAAGTCTTCATTATTGGAGGTCGAGGGGGATAAGACATTTTTGCAACCAGATTCTAATTGATATATTATTTGATTTTCAATTAGGTCCAATAGAATTGGAAGTCCACATTTGGTTTCTTTTTGGAGGCCAAGTTCACCAGATTTGGCGTAATTTGGTTTGCATTGTATATAATTGATAAAGATTTATATTTAGAAACCTTGCGAGGTTTAGTATTTTCCATGCAATGTAACTTGTGATTTTCTGCCTTTGCTTTATCTTCTTGAGTAGATTTGAAGCTAATAAATTTTTATATGTTTATCTCTATATTTTTTTTATAAGTCTAGCAATGGTAAACACATTATTATTGAGACTAGCAACTCAAAATTGTTTGATGTGAAGGTTCTCTTGTGGCAGTTTTTGTCACTGAGGCTGACAATTGCCTTCTAGAAATTTACAGATCAGGTCCATGAATTAGTAACGGGTACCTTTTACTTGCAGATATTAGTGATCTTCTTCAGTACTGATGTTGTCAAATTATCGGCCATCCGTGACATTCTGGCTGACAGGCAAAACATTACTCCTATGATATTTGTCCTCCAAAACAAAATGACACCGCAAGCCAAGCAGGCCACTATAGAATGGAAATTCAAAATTGAACTCTTTCAAGTAAGTTCCAAGTTAAGGTTATTCAATAAAAGAAAGTCTTTCTATGTTTTTCTGATCCTTTGGTTCAATAGTGACATGTGGGGGTTTATAATGTGAGATTGCTTTTCGGTTCTGTAGTGGCCACAGATTAGTATTTCCCATGACAACGTTTCTGATTCACTATTCTACTTCATTGACTCCTGTTCTATCTTTTGTCTTCTTCAGATTACTGACTTATTGATGAATATCACAAAGCATATTTTAAAGCCATGCCATGAGATACTCTCCCCTGAGGAAAAACAGAAGCTTTTAACCAAGTACAGTTTGGAAGACAAGCAGGTCTGTTGACATGTATATATGTTTTTGGATGGTGTGAACTGGTAAATATTATACATAGAAAATATCGGGGATATTGCTTTGGTATTTCTGGAAAGACTCAGGGATACTGTTTTTGGGGATATAATCTTCCAAGCACAGGCAAACAGAGATCTTGTTGCATTTTCCAATCTGGCACTTTGTTTTTACCTATCTTTTTAAAATATCAGGGTGCAATTTTTATTTTTATTTTTATTTTTTTTTCCTATCTTAGTTGCCAAACTTTGGTAATTGTACTATTTTTCTTTAGCAAATGGTAGGCTTTAATATTTATTAACTTAAACAAGTTCACTTCCATTGAAAGCCCTGAACCAGTGTTATCTGACCCTGGCCAGACTTGGTTGAACTTGACCTGAGGTTTCTTTTGGGTAGGGAGTCAAAGACCCAGAAATGGGTCAAAACCTCATTGGTCAAGCTGTGTTTTCCTATTTGATCTGTGTAGCGGCTGCCCTGGCCTAGTCAGCCGAGTTAGGCTCTCATGGGATATTTCTCCTTGCATGACTAGGTGAGGGGAGAAGTGGGCAGCAACTCCTGTCCGCTTCTCTATCCACCTCTTTATATCTGTACAGAGAGGAGGAGAGGGTGGCAAAGGCCCCTCTCTTCCCCCTTTCACTGCAATGAGGTGCAGTGGTGGGAGGGCAGGTGATCCCTCCCTCTATTACAGAAAACAGGAGGGGGAGCGTAGCCCAAGGTGACCCCCCCTTTCTATGCAGATCGAGGGGTTTTTGACCCATCATGTAGATTAGGGAAAATTTCTCCCCTATATATATTTAAATATATATGGTGTCTGATGACATTAGTACCAATTCAATTGGTGGTCAGGCCTTGTTGAATCAGGTTCAACCAGACTGACCACCTTACTGAGTTGGCGACTGAGTCGGTTTTCCTCAACATTTGATTCTCAATCATATTTTTGTCCAATTTCATTTGGTGAAAGTTGTTGTGGTAAAGTTTGCCCTAATAATTTCTCATTATTAGTATGACCCGTAATATATCCCTTAAAAATTTCTCGTTTGCTATTCATGTCTCCTGCTTCCACAACTGGATGTCTTGGGATAATGCTTCATATACACTGTTGTAATGCTCAGAGGCAGTATACCATCTACATGGCATATGTAGGGGAGGCTGCCCCCTTGCAACGATGGATTGATTTCAGATGGTAAATGTATAGAAATCTCAGAGTTTGGCAACTCTGTGTTTTTCCCATTTAAATTGAACCACTAATCTTCTCATTTTGTTGCCCTTATTCTGCCAATGATACTGTAATTCGTCTTGCCAGATAAAAAGTTCTAGCTCTAAGGCAGCCTTATTGATCCTTTAAGTTGGTAGGTGTTGGTGATACATAACTCCACACAGTTCTGTTTTAGGTTTTTGCTAACAATAATGATTTGTGCACCTTGAATGTGTATCTCCTTGCTTCTACGGTCTGAGGTGGTGGTAGAATACAGGTTACATCATCCAGCACCTCAGGCTGTACAAGTCGGAACTACAGTTTCAGCATACATGTATCTTAACTCCTTTAGTCATGTCACTTAAATAGTTATTTTATATGCTTCTTTTCTCTCTTTTTCTGGTGATTTTATTGAACCTTTTGAACTGATGATGATCATAGACTTATATTTTACATGAATAAGTATTGTGGCTTCACTGTCCTGCTTTTGTTTTTCCAATTGCTAAGTCATGATATTTTTCTACAGCTTCCATGCATGTTACAAAGTGATGCAATAGCCAGATACTATGGGCTTGAAAAGGGACAAGTGGTGAAAGTCATGTATGATGGTGATATTACTGACTCACATGTCACTTATCGTTGTGTTGTGTAATGGTTTCATGATGCACATGAAGGTCGAGGATTCTTTTTTGAATTCACTGGTGGGTTTGAAAACAAAAGCATGCATGTCTGTAACATTTCTTTCAAGAAATTACTTTCCATGTGTAGTCTAATATTATGTTTAGATGCTTCTGTAAATACTAGCTTGTGTTAAGGCTGAAAGAGAGTCAGGTAATATTTTTTCCCTCTGTTGATTCATGAAATTAGATGGAATCCTGATGTCATAAACAAGACTTGCAAAATTCTGTTCTAATTTCTGCATGATGTGGCAGGTTGACGGCTAGACCAGAAGAGAGCCTACAACATTTTACATTTCTCTTAGGGTCCCTTTGAATCCCGTGGAAAAGAAAAGAAAATGAGAATTTGATTATTATTATTTTTAAAAATAGTTAGTAAAAAAGAGAATATGATTATTATCTTATTTTCACTAACTATTTTTTAGAATAATAATGATTAAATTTTTATTTTTTTTCTAACAGTTTCAAACAGACCCTTAATTTTATGGAGAAAGTGAAACAAATTAGACACTACGTCACCCACTTCTAGGATTACCGATGATGATACTATTTTCACCGAAAGAAAATGAGAATTTGACCATTATTATTTTTAAAAATAGTTAATAAAAATAGATAATAATCAAATGTTTTTTTTATTAATTATTTTTGGAAATTATAATGATTAATTTTTTTTTTATCCTTCCTATTGCTTTCGATTGGATCTAAACCATTTTTTAAAAAAGGCTTAAAATACCCGAAGAAGGGAAAGAGATGAATTGGACAAGGCATTGGGCTCCATTGACTCAACCGAGTCCCGCTTGCACATGTCTGTGCTTTCCTCATTCATTCTAATACGAGGACATGTGTGAAACGACGAAGGCTCTTCACTGTTATCAGAAACGGTTGGTTTTGTGACTCGATGACTCTGGAGTCTAGTTATATTAACTGTTCTAACTTGGTATTATCAGTCTGTGTCCAGGCCTAGTCTCCGAAGTGCTGCCTGAATCATCCTTTTATGGGAGAGAAAAAACACAGGACAAGGGTTTCCTTTCCAGTTAAGGGGAGTATGTTGAGTGGATAAAGAAGGTGCAGTGATGAGAGAAAATTTTGAACTTTTTTTTTTTTTTTTGTTAGTCCCTTTCATCGATAGAAAGAAGAAGGGGTGGGTCCCCTCCAACACATGAACCCTATGTGCAAATGAGGTAATTAACTTGGAGACCGTGGGGAGACATAGGTATGAGATTTGAAGCTTTTGTAACACAAAAAAAGTCATCAAGAATGGATAGGTGGTATTAGGACCCTTTGTCGGTTTTGAATGTTGTTGCTCATGTTCCAAATGATGTTTTTGTACTCCACACCCATTTCTTCTTTTGTCGACTCTTTCAATCTTTCTCCTCTCCTTGTTACACCGACACAAAAAGATCATATTGATGCTATTTTAAATGAACAAACTATTTTTTACCAAAAATGGTGAGGTTCTAACTTTTCCTAGAACGGTAACCGGATTGAGACAACACTTGGATTTCACATGATACCCTACAAATATCATCAGAGCCACCCAGAGTTACACTTGAAAGAATCAAATGTGGCTTGAGAGAATTAATAGGCACACCCATCGGTTGACTTCAAGAGGAAGATGTGTATCTTTACTACATTTTATTCATATATTTATATAATCTTATTCTCTCTTAAATCTTGTACTCCCTCATCAAATTTGCCAAATCGTATAACCTATGGTTTTGACAAGATTTTGGTTTACACATACATGGTACAGGTCACTCAATCTGCTGAGAAATATGTGACAGGAAATATTCTGGTTGGTCCACAGCTTGATATCGGTCATTGATGCATTAATTTTTTTCTCCTGCACCATGACCTGTTTCTAACAGCACTAATGACAGCAGCTCAGCTAAGAAAAGACGAGAAAGATACTAAACCACCAGGAAACAGAATAGAGTTGCTCAAATCTCCATGAACCGAGATCCAATCCGCTGACAAGTGAGAATCAAAACCATCTCAATGATATCAGCCCACACCGCCACCACTGAAACACTAAATTAATGTAATGTCCAAATTAAAATCATGCTCATCAACAGAGAGGTTCGAAATTGATACCTTGGGAGTTTTCATGGACTTGCTTTATGGATATTCCCCTGTTGAAGGTCTTCTGGTGGTGGTGGTCTTTCAATTTCAGAGGGAGTGAGGAATTGGTTGCCTGTTTTACTGTCAGATATGCACTCTGTTCCTGGGCCCACATTTTCCAATTTGGGTTTTAGTGCAAGCTTCTCAGGATTTGTAGATACTGGTGATCCGGGAGCTCCTTCCTTGATGCATGACCCTACAGATGGCTCTGTTGGCCTATGAAACAGAAGATGAGCCATGGAACGGTCGATTGGATTGGTATCAGTTTCTGCATCAGGCACTCTGGTCGACCTGCAAAAGAAGGATGAGAATAAGAATTTCCTAATGATAAATACACTTCTGAAGAATTAATAAAAACACCAAATGCAGCAGATAACTAAGAAAACTGCTAAACATAGACCATGGAAGGATAATCACTCCCAAATAAGAAAACAACAGATTAGTGTGAAGAAAGAAAAAATTCAGTACTGGTTGCAGCCCAACCCAATGGGGATAAGAAACATGAATAATCATTCTGAATGTTATCACTAGCACAAAAAATCAAGAAGCAAAAATGAATAAATCAGTGAATATTCTGCATATGCATTACGGGACAAGTCTCAAGTTTCAGAGTCGATTCTTGTTACCTACCAAAAGAAGACAAGGTTAGTCCTTTGAGAACCTCATCCTTGAGCTTGACCTCAGGTTGAGCATTGGGATGCTCAGGCATGAACCTCATCCCTGAGCTTCCACATAATACCATGCTTAGCTCAGTTTGGCAACCATCATAGTTCCAGTACAAATCATGACTCAGCTTGACCTCTTAGCTTTTCCTCTTATATTAAATGGTTATTTTATAATAAAAAGATCAATTTTGAGTCAGCTCATGAGCCATTGAGCTGAACTTGATAAAGCTCAAGCTCAGTTCAACTTGGAGTTTGGGTGAGTTGGTTCGGCTTAGTGCCACCCCTATTTTGAAACATAAAATTAAAATTTGGATTTCTGCACTAGTTCAAATGTTCAACATTGAACATCGCTCAACTGAGAAGGTAATATCCATCAAGTTGAACTCATGAAAGCCATGGTGAGTTGGCTGAGCATACTAAGGATGCCACTTGGAAAATATGAAGCCAAAGGAGTCAAACTGTGTTTTTTTCTTTTCTTTTTTTTTGTCTGAAGTCATCTGCAAAGGTTACAAGAATTCCACGTACTCTTCAATCAACAAGGGAAGCCAATTATTAATTTTTACTACTTCAAAATAAACCCATTACAGATTTCATGGAAGAGTTAGATACAATCAAGCTGGAAGTTAGGATTAGGATTTATGCCCCAATCACTGAGGATGACAAGAAAACCAGTAGGCAATAGGAAGAACTACAAGTAGCTTGATTGCTTCAAGGCCCTGGTCATAACTCTGTACGGGTAAACTTGTTAAGTGAGAGTGATCCTTCATATGAGGTTACATTTGTTACTGTGTTATGAGCAGAACTTGTAGTTCCTTCAGGTGGCAGAATGTGGAATAAGACTTATGTATCAGACATAAATGCCAACTCCCAACAAACCTCTAGAGGGTGAAGGCTGATAGAGGTAGAGGTCAAGAGGGAGGATCTCAAAGTTGCGGCCATGGGAATAGAAATGTCCGTTGTGGATGCACAAATTGTTTCTCTACTGATACTGGGAAAAACTCGGTAAAGAAGTATGGGCAAACCATGCCACTAGAAATCTGTGGATGAAGCAGTACAACTGAAAGAGCAATGAGTATAAAGGACGAGACGATGAGGTTGATGCAAAGATTGGAGACTCTATCTACTACATCCAATGAGACTATATATCTACTACTCTTGAGGAAATGAGAGTTGGCATAAAGGTAGAAACCACTTAGCCGGGAAGTTTAACTGCCTTAAAATCTCATTATGGAGCAAGAGTTTTGTGTAGGTATAGAACTCGTACTTGCATTAATTTTGAACCCCTTACAATTTACAGACAACCTTTAAACCTAATTGACTAGTTCTAATAATTCCGGAATTGACTTTTTCCCGAACACCCCTATTCTATGACTCCTAGTTCTCTAAGACTTCTAAAAATCTCATCGAAACTACTACTATTTGATCCAAATTAAAGTTATTATTTTATTTAATTAAGTTTCTCATTTTCTAGAAAGTATTTTCCTACAGAGTAAATTTTTAGGGTTCATGAGTTATAAGGACATGAATATCATTCTGAACATCATTTAAGTTAAATAGGAGACACAGGTCTCTAAACTCTATTCTCTCCCTCATTCTCTCCTGCAAAAGTAACATGTTATCAGAGTAGGCCGCCTTGGGTCTGTGAGTTGATATTTTTTTTTTTTGTCAATGAATAAACTATTTTTCATTGTACAATATTTTTGTGAATGAGTTCTCACAATGGTTTTGATTCAAGAAACAACAATTGAATGCTTCCTTTAGCGTGTAGGAAACCTAGATTCAACAACAACTAAGAAAATTACAATCTAAATTAAAGTGTAATGGATAAAACTTGACGATCATAAAGTAACGTTTCTACAGCTATTAAGAAAACTAGTAAACAAAGAAAAAACATTTTACCTAAAAGCAAAACCCAAAATTCTATTCAATAGTAAACAAAGAAAAAACATTTTACCTAAGAGCAAAACCCAAAATTCTATTCAATAGCAAACATCTAATTTATGTGTTATATATGACAGCTTTGTTAGAAAATTACTGAAGGACAATTTCGTCATTTTACACTGCCTACAAAGTCCAGCAGCAACACTATCCTATTCTATGTGTTTAGCTGTACTTCAAGTTTCATGTAATTTGAATAAGTAAGTAAGGAGGTATAAGGGTTTAAGTGCTTTTAATTGATTAAGGGCATTTTTGTAATCATTTTTCAGGATTCTATAAAAGCCCTGGGGGTCAAACTCGACCCCCACACAGAGACATTCCAGAACTCTTGAGTTCTTTCTCTTTTTCACTTTCCCCTTCTCCAAAACCCTAAAATTCACTCTTTTTCAAGGTATTAGAACAGTAGGTTTTAGTCTTCTATCTCTCTCCAGACCTTTCATCAAAACCAAGAAAGAGGATTTCCAAAAAATGTGGCTTGACTGGTTGGTAAAAAGTCTTGAATTTTTTTCTTCCTGCCACAACCTTAGGGTTGATGGCTTCTATTATCTGCTGAGTGGTTTTGAACGACGCGCTGCCCTTTGACTGATGTTGAGTGATAAAGATTACTTTTTCGGACTATGCGGGCTCAGCACTGTCCTTTGGCCTGTGTCGTCTCCTGGTTTGCTTGCATCAACCTTGAATTTGATTTGTTGCATGAATTTATGTACTTAAGCTCTTAATCCTGGAAATATACATTCAAAGAGATTTCTTTACTTGAATTCTCTTTTTTCCTTGCTGAGCAGCCTGTTACTGGGCTGGACTGCGTGCATCATCATAAGGTTAGGTGATGTCAGCCCTGAAAAGGGTGAAATTTGTGATTTTTACCAGAGGATTACCTACAGCAGCAAGAATTGTGTTAGGGTGAGTTGGGTCTTCCAATTTCCAGAAACCCTAACTTTTCCCTGCAAGGTGGGGCCCACACCACAGGTGCACATTGACTTGTGCTGTTTTTGAGACTGTTTAAGGACCATATATGGCTGATTCAGGTGAAATTTTTACTCCTTCAAGGGGATCTATAAGTTCAGAAGGAAGGGATACTAGTGTGATAACTACTAAGAAACTGAATGGCTAGAATTACTTAAATTGGTCACAATCAGTTCTTCTATATTTGAAGGGTAAGAAAAAAGACAAAATTCATTAAACATGATCTTCCTCTCCCATTGAATGAAGACTGGTAAGCTGAAGATAGTTAGATTATGACTTGGATACTTAATGGTCTTGAGCCTGACTTGAGTGAAATTTCTTAGAATTTGCTTATGCACAAGAGAGTAACTAACTGGTCCCGTGTCTTTTGAATTATATGCCATGATGTTTAGGCTCAAGAGAGGTCAGCGGTCTATCACTGCATACTAGAGTGAGTTTGTTGGTATATTACAGGAGATCAATGTTTTCCATCATATCACCATGAATGAAAAGGAAATAAGGAAACAAAATGGATAAGTTCACAATCCTAAATTCTTGGAAGGGTTAGGACCTGAATTTGACTCTATTAGGGCTCGATTATTGGCATCAAAGGATGTTGAGTCACTTTCTACAGTATACAACTGAGTGCTGCGTGCAAAGAAAGCCTTATAGTACTAGGAAATGCTGATGTGACCAGCACTCCAACATCAACCCTAACCTCTTAGGTAGGGGTGGGATCGAACCGAGCCCGTTCGCAAATAGCTTGAGCTCGGCTCAGTTCGATTCGAAAAAACCCGATCTCAAATCGAAATCGAGATCGGGTTTTTGACTCATTTAAGTAAACGAGCCGAACCCGGACGAGGCCCGGTTTGGTTCGCGAACCGGCTCGTTTACTTAAACGAGAGTTGGGACCGGGGACCGAAGACACCGAAAGCCCGAAACCTTTCCTCTCCACTCCAGATGGCAGTCGGGAATAGGGCTTTCGGCGGCCACGACGACAGCCTCGCAGTCTCCTCCCAAGTAAACACTTCATCGTCAGGACTGGGGACCAAAGACGCCAAAGGCCTGAAACCTTTCCTCTCCACTCCAAATGGCAGTCGGGAACAAGGCTTTCGGCGGCCACGAAGACTTCCCCCCTTATTCGGGAGAAAAGGAGGATTCAGACAAACTAGATGAAACGAAAGAGATCCAATTGAATGAAAAAGAAATACTTAAAGATGAGGAAGATAAAGACCTCCTTTGGTTTGAAAAACCTCTTGTAACTCTCCTTTTCGACTATAAACGATGGAATCGTCCATTACGATATATAAAAAACGATCGATTTGAAAATGCTGTAAGAAATGAAATGTCGCAATATTTTTTTCACACATGTGCAGGTAATGGAAAACAAATAATTTCTTTTACATATCCACCTAGCTTATCCACTTTTGGCAAAATAATAAAAAGAAAGATGTCTTTATGCACGACAGAAAAAGGTTCCCCGGATGATCTGTATCATAATTGGACTTATACCAATGACCAAAAAAGATACAACTTAAGCAATGAGTTCATAAATCGAATAGAAGCTCTAGACAAAGGGGCCTCCCCTATGGATGTACTCGAAAAAAGGATCCGATTGTGCAATGATGAGAACAAACAAGAATGCTTGCCTAAACTATATGATCCGTTTTTCAACGGATCATATCGCGGAACTATTAAAAAGGGTTATTCGACAACCTCCCAATCTCCTCTCAAGTAGACACTTCATCCTCCCTTACAGCAAGGTTTATGCTTCTAGTAGAGGAGAGGAGGCGAAATCAGCCATAGAGATTCTTGCATGTTGGAAAGGAAATGATTGTCTAAAGATTTTTGTGGCTTTTTATGCTCCAAAGACTTACTGTTTTTTCTGTTCAGGTTTCTCTGTGCAATCTCGTCGTTATGCATTATTTTCACTTAATTCTATCAAATGTGCGTATTTTTTTTCTTTTAGTGAGATTATTTGCTCCTACTAAAGTTGCGGAGGTTTAATCTAAACCTTATAGCTTTTTGATATGCAATGTCGTTTTTATCTCTTCCTTTTCTTAGTTTAATCTGAAGCTTGTAGCTTTCTGATATGCAATGTTGTTTCTATCTCTTCCTTTTCTATCTTTACAATGGAGGAGATGATAGATGGCACCATGGACGGAAATGGAGAAGAAGATGGTCATAGAAAGAGCTTATTTGGGAAGAGAGATGGAGAGTCATGGGCTCAACCAGGAAACCGAGAATCAACGGCGGAAAAAAAAAAGAGAGAACAAAGGGTTTTTGTTGTCTTCCACGTAGGTTGCCATGTTAGAGGGGTGTCACATTGAAGTGCACACTGTTTTTATTTTTTTATTTTTTGTCCCGTGCTTTGCGAGGCCATCCACTCTGGTTAGTATAACTGCAGCATCAGCCTATAAGAAGCCGGCTGGCGAGAGGAGGGTCTAGTCTGGTCAGGTCAGATGTGTGACTGGCTCATCTAGAAAGAGGAAGAATGACAAACCAGAGTGGTATGAGAATACAGAGTGTCAGATCGTTGATGCAGATTAGAAGGACCTAAATTTGGGAGAATTGGCAAGGATTTGTAAGGGTGGCTGCATTATTAGGGCTGATTTTTCATCTTTTTCTCATTTGGGTAATTATAATATTTTTCACTACATTAAGTAATTAGTAGTGGAAGAATAATTTTTTATCAGACAATAATAAGTTTTATTTTTTTGTTTTTGTCATACGTGGAGATTTTGCTCATGCGAACGAAGACTTCTTATATTGTTTTCTTGCACGAAGAGGAAGAGTTAGAGTCTATAAATTTATACTAAATGTATAGTTTTTATTTGGGTGATTGTAAATTAATATTGATATTTCAATGATGTTTTTGTGTTTATTATTGAATAAGGTTTATGCATAATACTATGCACTGTTTAGGAATAATTTTATATAGAGTGTGTAGACAATTTTATGCAAGGTTTATGTATAGAGGTCATGCCCAATTTTATGTAGAGATCATGTCCAATTTTATGTAAACTTTATGCGCAATTTTATATATAGTTTATTTGACATGTATTTTATGTAAAATTTTAAATATAGGTTGGAGCTCGAACTCGATTAAAATTATTAGGCTTGAGCTCGATTACAATTTTAGGCTCAAGGATGGGCTCGGCTCGAGCTCAAGTTCGAAATATTTAAATCAAGCCCAACTTGAACATAGGCAGGTTCGGGCTCGGCTCAACTTGATGCCACCCCTACTCTTAGGGTTCCTTAGAAACATCTAAGGGCACAACTGGAAACATTCGAGAAAAAGGAAAGATGTTCAAGGAAGAGGTGACATTAAGCTGAACAGAAAATGCATTTGTTGTGGCCGCACAAACCACTTCTATGAAATATGGTGGGAGAAGTTTGGGAAACATGCTTGGGCCAACTCTCTTGTTCATGAGAGTACTGATTCATCCATTGAACTTCCTGTACAAATCATAACAAGCACCTCTAATAAAATACAGCAGCTTATTCAGCGCATGTCACAGTTAAATGTTGCCTCCTCAACAACATTTGTGACTCAATCTTCCACTCCTACAACAATATTGGCCAATTCAAGTACTTCAGCTTTTCATGTGTGTCCATCCTCCACTTGGGTTCTTGACTCAAGGGCGTCCACTCACATGTCAGGTATGCCCACATTGTTTTCTGATCAGGAGTCCACTTCTATTAAACAAGTCAATTTAGCTGATGGATCCATTTCCCTAGTATGGGTAATGGGTAAATTAATCACTTTTATATCACCGTAGTCAATTCTGTTTGTCCCTAAATTTCCTCTCAACTTGTTGTCAGTAAGTCAACTCACTAAATCCATGAATTGTTTTGTAACCTTTTATCCTTCACACTATGTTTTTCAGGATCTTAAGACAAGGAGGATGCTTGGTTTGGTAAGGGAGAGATGTGAATTATACTACATGGAGGACGATCAACAAAACTCTCCACGGACGTTACACATTGCGGTTTCTCCTCTACAGTGGCATCTACGGTTAGGTCATTTATCTCCTTTAAAGTTGATTCAATTATTTCCTGCATTTCTGTCCAGTCTATACTTCCAGTGTGACTTGTGTTAGTTGTTGAACATCCTTCCCTCCAAGAAAAAATCCCAAAGTAGTTGTTTGTTTCATATTGTTCATTCCAATTTTTGGGGGCCATGTCCAATGCCTAGTATTTCTGGTTTTAATTATTTTGCGTCTTTTATAGATGATTACAATCAATGTACTGATATACCCCAAAGCAGGAATAAAGATGTTCAAGCCAAAACAAACGAAAGAAATAACAACGAACCTTCCCTTCCTTGCTGAAATCCCCCAAATCGACGAGAATACTCCCCGAGAGATACGTCTCCTGATGCGAATACGACCCACGACAAGAAACGGAAACTCCTCTGTCGAAATCGATGTAAGACTCGCCGAAAATAGTCACCGATAACCTTGGTATTCGAGAGACCAGTACTCTCCCCGGAGCTACGCTCCTCTGAATACTCAAAACGACAATCCCCCTTCTCCCTTCGTCCCCCCCAAGTTCCCTCCCGAAAACACTTAACATTATTAAATTCTCAAAATACCACTGACCCATTAACTAAATTCCCAAAATGCCCCTAACCCATTAATCACCCTCTAATTTGGGGTCTATCATGTACTTGGGGTGTATTTCTTACGGAGGAAATTTAAAGTATGTGATGTGTTCAAACGTTTTTATAGTGAAATAAAAAATCAGTTCAATACTTTTGTTCCTATACTTCGCACTGATAATGGTCTTGAATTTATCAATAAAAATTTGACTTTTGTAAAGATTGTGGCATTATGCAATCTTCGTGTGTTTTTACACCACAACAGAATAGCGTTGTTGAACATAAAAACCACCATCTGTTAGAAGTGGCTCATTCTATGCTTCTTCATATGCATGGACCAAAATCATACTAGAGCAATGATGTTCTAACTGCATGCTTCCTTATTAATTGAATGCCTTCTTTTATTATTAATGGAAATATTCCTATTCAAACATTACTACCATTGGTTACCTTGTTTTCGGTCACCCCTCAAGTCTTCAAATATATTTGTTTTGCACATGTATTTGGGGCCTCTTGAGGCAAGTTGTCACCTCGTGCTGTCATAATTTCCTCAAAAAGATCATAATTCAATGCTAATAGGTGTCTAACTACACAAAGGATCAGTTTCCCCAATTCAATTTACCCTGCATAGGCAAGTGGACCCCACAATCAAGGGAATTAAGCACAATTTCACTCAAAGTATCCAACCAGTAAGGGACAAGAGACACTTTGCAATTGAGATAGAAAATGGAGAAAAAAACAATTTAATTGCATAAAGAATGGATGCTGCAAGCAACTGAGAAGATGACGCAAGCCATGGGCAGGCTGCATAGGCAATAATGAAGCTAAGACTTCAAGTAGGGTTCCTTTAAAGGGCTTCAAATCATAGTAGTCACTCAATTGAGAGTAGAAGCCATCAACCAATCGGTAATAATAGGAAGAAAAGAAAAAAAAAAATTGAAGAACATTCAATGGGATTACTGAATGGAGAGGAAGAAACAAAACTGAAGAAGATCTGCCAATGACTGTATTCACTGCTTTGATACCATGTAAAGAAAGAGATTTGAGAGAAAGAGACGCAGAAAAGTTGAGAGAAGAGAAACGGGAGAAGCAGCATTGGCTGCATTGGCACGAACTCCCTCACTTTATTAAACCCTTAGGTGATAATGACAAAGAAGGACAAAAATGACTATAACTCATAAAATACAACTCTGATTTGAATGAAACTTTAAAAAATAACAGTTCAATGTAATTATCTAACTAGCAGAAATATGCTAAGATAAATCAAAATATGGAAAATGACCAAAATAACCTTGTGCTGGTATTTTAACAGTGTCCATAAGCCTGATTGTGAGTTATTTCCTTTGAACCCACTTGTGTTTGGGTCAGTTTGTTATGTTCAAGTTCTTGATTCTTCGATGATAAAATTGTCCCTTAGAGCTGTTAACTGTGTGTTCCTTGGATATTCACGTTCTCAAAAAGGGTTATATGCTATTTTCCATCTACAAGGACAACGTATATCTCTACTAAAGTTAACTTTTCTGAAAACATCCATTTTTTTCCTCGGTCCAATGAGTCTGATGCTCTTCCTATGGATATTGAGGTAGTTGCTCCACTTCCTGTGGAGGATGTTCCAAGTGTTGTACCACTTCCTGCACATGTTCCAGATTCACTAAAGCAATTGCAAGTATACAAGCAACAAATGCCTTAAAAAAATGTTTGAATGGGGACTCCTCCACTCATGCCAGTGCCTTCCTCATTCAAGGTTCCTGAGGTAAGTGATTTGAATCTCCCTATTTCTCTTCACTAGGGTGTTCATGCTTGTATACAAAAAGGTACCATGCATCCTATTTCAAAATTTGTGTTCTTTGATATACCAAGAAATAACTAGGATAAGTTTGCTAGAGAGGGATGACCTAGTCGAAGATGCCACTAGCAGGGTATACCATTGACATGAATCACAAAAGATGCATGTCATGAAACTCTCCAACAGATGCAATCCATCTCTCTCACGCCTTGAACCAATCATCTGGAAGTCTTGAAAAACACAATAAATAGGATAGAAAGTCACTGAGTAATTTAAAGACTCGTGAGTTGACTTACAAAGAGAAGATTGATAGAAAATTTACGAACCAATAAAACTGAATCTAGGAACAAAGAGAAAGTGGGTTTAATAGAGCTTACTCCACTAACCAATGAATATGAGTCATCAACAAGTGTAACTTGTTTACATGATGCGGATTGACTAAGTTTTAAAAATAATGGAGACATACCTGACATATGAGATGAACACACCAAAATCAATAACTCAAATAGACACTGAATGCACATGTAAAGGTGACTTATCTGATCTAGTCACAGTAGTTGTAGCAGGCGATGTACAAAAATAGAAGCTGAAGTCAATTGGTCCATCCTCTGAATTAACTGCTGCCTCTCATCTGGAGCACCATGCACAATGTCACCTATAGGAGTTGCAAAGGTTTCACTACTCCCAATACCACCAAAGTTTGCCCATGTTGGTTTATCAAACTTCTCCCAGCATTTTTATGAAACATGGTTGGTACTTCCATAATGGGCATCATCTATGACCTCTACCTCTGCCACGACTTGAGCCCTCATGGCCTTATCCTCTGCAGCTACCACCACGGCCATGATCAGCTTTTCACCGACTGGACCCATGCTGAATATTAAGGGCAACAGCTTCAACAGTAGGTGTTTCCTCACATCATAGCTGATTCTGCATGCATAACCTTATTAAGCACTAGGGACTGAAGGAACCTCGTCTAAAGTAAGCAATTGGAGTTGTACTGCATCATACTCGGTCTCGAGCCATTCCAGAAATTTTGCAATGTAAATCTGTCCTTGTCGCTTTCTTTGTTGTTTCTTATCAGTGGTGAAAAGATAAAATACACTCTCCTGTAGGATACTTTGCAACTCACTATAGTAATCAATAACCTTCCTATCACCCCTCTTCAAACTAAACAATCTAGCATATAGCTCATAAATCCTTGATAAATTATTTTTCTGTGCATACATAGACTCGAGGGATGTCCAAATCTCGTTTGTTGTTTCACAATTCATAACTTGGTTCCTAAATTTAGCATCCATACTATTAAGCAGCCAAGTCATTACTTGATTGTCTTCATTTTCCCAATCATCCATTTACTGGAATAGGAGTATCATCTCTCAAGTATTTAGTCCTTCTCTTGGCTTTCAAATATATCCAAACTGATTTTGACCAGCTTGAGTAATTTTGGCCACTCAACTTTTCTATAGTTATTACAATTGTGTTTTTTTCCATCTGAATAACTTGTCTCCTAAGTCGGTGAAAACACTTCATTGGAATCAACCATCTCAAACTTTCACAAATCTTAATAATTTAGGTATGTGCAAGGCTATGTAAGCCCCACACAGGGAGTTAGGGCAAGAAAAATAGCAAACATGTGTATCTCAAACCAACTCAACCACCAATAGACCAAATCCAATCAATAACACCATAATTAGGGCAAGATAGGGACTACGTCAACTTTCAGAGTGACACATACAAACAAGGCCTACACAGGCATAACTTGGGATAATTCCAATAATGGAACCCTTTAAGGCAAAAACCTTTCATAGAATTGATCTAATCAGCACTAGGAACCATTAACCCTTAGGTTTAAACGAAAAAGGCCTGACCTTTAATTCCAATTAGACAAAATTCTTAAGATTCCCCTTTCCTGAAAGATGCAAATTTCAAGTAGATTGAAGTAAACCGCCTATGAAGGTCTAAAACAGGATTTTACTGCTCTGATATCATAGAAAAAAAAAACAAATTGGAGAAGAACGAAAGAGAGATAGAGAATAGAGAGAAGACAGAATGAAGAGTGCATAAATGATGCACTAGTTGAAGAAAATTTTTGTGTCCTCTCTTATTAACAGAAGTGAGATCCTATACAAGTTTACAACAATGGCCTTCAGAACTTTTCCTTCATAACTTAATAAATACAACTCCAAACTTGGACCGTAAGCTCTTAATATGAAATGTAGCCTATAGCTATCTCCAGATATGTATACCAGAAGAGGGAAATGACCTAAGTACCCTTACATAGATTTTAACATTTCTCTTCCTTTTTTTTCTGTTCCTTCTATCTATTTTCTCTCTCTCTCTCTCTCTCTCTCTCTCTCTCTCTCCTTCCACACCTTTCCCAGTTCTTAAGGTTCTAGAACTCATCATATATAAAAAGTCTCATTGAGGATGCTTGTGGTAATTCCTCAACCATCTCTTCCCTAGAAAAGCCATGTTATTCTCCTCGTATCCAATCTAATGCCACTTCAAACGAAGATAATTTAGTGTTTTTTTTTTTTTTTTTTTTTGAGAAGGAGATGGGAGAAAGGTTGAGAGGAGGAGGGAGGGAGGAGGGAGGAGGGAGGAGGGAGAAGGGGGGAGTGAGGCCACAGGGACGTTTGTGAAAAATGTACTAGTAGAGTTCATTAATGTATGTCCAGGTACAGAAGATTTTAGAAGAGATTGCCCATTAAGTCATAGGTAGACCCTGAGCTACTTTTGTAATTGGTCCAAAAATTATAATACCATAAACACCAAACACCTGTGAGACTTGAACCAAAGCCTCAATCCACAGGTAGCATCAGAACTATATATTTAACTACTCTCCACATTTTGAGTTAGAAAAGTGTATTGACATTTTAACTAATTGGATTCTAAGAAACCTAAAAGTTACATGGGCTCATTGATATTTCTTCTAAGCATGCTTGTTCAACAGATAAGATTATCCTTACTTCACAAACCTGCCATTACTGTCGATCTCCTCATTTGCCACCACTTCCTGTTCATCTCTGCTGTTTTTGTTTGTACTGCTTGTATCACTAACACTATGCCTTAGCATCACACTTCTGGCCAAGCGGAACAAACTATCTCGAATACAAAGCCTTGTTTTTTTGTCCAACTGCAGCATTAAAATTGCATATTACCAGAAAAAAAAACTTTTATTGTGTCAAATAATTGCACTCGACAAACAAAAAGTTAAAAAGGACAAAAAGGAAAATTACCTTTCCAATTGCATCTTGAAGCTGATCAAATATTGATTCTGCTAGCGAAAATATGTCAATAGACATTGAGGTTTTACTGGACTCGTCTTGTTCTAATGGCAAGCTCATTTCAAATGGCGGCTGAATGCTTATTGTGTTCTCCTCCACGCCAATGCTATTAGCCACAAAATCTTGACCTTGAGATTCATTCAGGGTTTTCTGGTCTGCACCACTGATCTGATTACCAAGCTTCTGTTGATGGCGTTGAATGGCAAGCATAGCTTGCACTTGTTGGCGCCTCCTTAATTTTTCTATCTTTTCCTGAGGAGTCATAATTGGAGGTCCTGTATGAACATCGGCTAACCTCTTTTGCAAGCGTCCTTTCTTCAAAGAATCTGGAGAGAGTTTGCAGTAATTCTCTAGAAGTATTTGATGTTTATCCCTATCAGAATGCATTAGTGGGAGTTTTGATATTACAGGAAACTGATGTACCGGGTACCCATATCCAGTGTGCATATAAGGATTGGATCCATGCAAATATCTCAATGATTCAGGACCACCAAGAACTGAAGTTGGAAAAGACTGAAGAGCAGAGACAGGCACTCTGGCATTAGCATATTGTTGAAGTTGGTTCACAGGTGTGGATGATGCTCCAGTCAAACTCTGTTTGAACTTTGGTTCATTCGTTTCTTCTGGATTTTTTTGAGTCTTCAGAAACTTTCTCTGCCTGTTTGCCTGAAAATAGTTAATATGAATGAACACGAACTGATTACAGTGAAATTTCTAAAATATTAAATATTTAATAGATATCTTAAAGACAACAAATAGATATCAGAAAGGGTTAGGCCTTGTCAGGAATGTGATTGTGAACCTCTCTGTTTTCATGACTTTCTTCAGGTTGAGGTTTCAATGTCTCTGCTGTCATCTCAGTGTTTTCTGTCTGCCAAAAATAAGTAGGAGTGTGGCACACTTTTCACCATAATTATCTTAATGATAAAGTAACCAAGCTCATGTGGTCCTGTAGTGGCCTGATGCAAACAGAGTTCATATCCTAGAAAGTTGTTTGGGCATTTTTCCCCAAATTTGTACCTGTTGAGGTCTTCTACACCTACAGAGCACCTGCATCATCATACATTGGGCCAATATCAGCCCTTGTTTGCATCCTCCTGAGTTTGATTTCTGTGAATAAGGGGTAATTGCATGATAGTGTTTCTCAATTGGAATTCTAGTGCCCTAATCCAAAAATTTGTGGGGCCCACCTTGTCTACACAGGACGCCTAAAGGTGTTCGTGAGCAACTGGTTGGGTGGTATTGATTTCAGATAGTTGCTTTCTGTTATTTGAGTGCAATTTAAGATACAATGCTAGATTTTGGTGAAAGTTATCACCCCAGTTAAGGAGCCTGGAAGTTTTGAAGGGAAAGATATTATTCAATTGTTACAGAGAAGTTGAACGGACAAAATCATTTGAGTTGGTCCAAATCTGTCCAAAGTATCTGAAAGAAAAAAGGAAAACCAAATATCTCAGGGATGGTCCTCTTACTTCCATGAGTGAGGACTTCAAATTCTTTTGCCAAGTTATGATTTGGTTAGTAAACCATATAGTCCAAATTTAGGAGTCAAGCTATAAACTGTGAGACAACCTAGGAGACTTGGGTATGTCTCAAGTCTTTATATGATCAAGAAAGCAAATTGTCATAAATCTATGAACTTTATGCAAGGTTTTTCATCTAAAAAGGGGAAATAAGACAGTGAAACCTCAGTGAGTTGCAAAGTATGTTACAAAAAATTAGTTTCTATCAACCTTTCACTACTGATGAGAAGAAGCTTCACAAAAAAGAATGGTAAATCCATGAGGCCAAGTTCCTTGATAGCCTAAGTCCCAAATGATGCAATTGAGGCCCAACTTCTAGCAGATGATGATGTGTCCATATTAAAAAAGGCATTTAGTACAGTCAGTAGAGTTGTGCAAGCAGAGACTGTTATGAAACTAAGCTGTTGTCATCAACATTCAACCTACACCAAGTCATTCAGAGACATCTTGTGGATGTGGAGAGAGTGGTCGAGGACAAGGTCGAGATGGTTCTGGACGTGATAAAGGTCATGGTAGTGGGGGGAGTGATAGCTTATAGTGGGAAAAATAGACAAATGTTGAGGTTGGTAAACCAACATGTGCTAATTTTAGTATTGCAAGTGGTGGTGAGACTACAGCCAGTGGTGAGGTAGCCATTATGCCTAGTGCCCAAGTTGAGCTTACTCAACTAGTATAAAGGTTGGGACAGTTGGCATCATCTACCGCATCTGTAAACCATAATGCTTCCACAATCATAGACAAATGGCTAGCTCTAGCTCAAGTATGTTTGCTTTCCATGTAGCCCTTCTAGGTGACTGATTGATTCTAGTGCATCATCATACTTGTCACCCCTTTCAAGCATGTCACTCTTGTTGATGGCTCCTCCTTACCTACTAGTGGAGTGGACATGATTCAGCATACTTCATCCTTGTCTTTAGAATCTCCTTCGTTTGTATCTAAATTTCCCATCAACTTATTATTTGTGAATCAAATTACTAATTCTTGCATTTGTAGCAACATTTTCCTTACTCACTGTGTGTTTCAGGACCTCCTAACAAGGAAGATAGGTTCAAGGCTTAAGCGAGAGGGATTCGAAGGTTTAACATTGTAGTCTTCATTGGCTCTTCAAGCAACTATTTCACCTTAATAGTGGTACTTGCAATTAGGACATCCTTTCACATCCAAGTTACTCCAAATGCTTTGATCTTTACCTTCCACCTATACTTTTAGTGTAAAGCAGTAAACTTGCAAAGTACAATCGAGCATCATTTTCATCTACCATTTCCATCTACTCAAAATCATGGGAGAAACTAATTAGTCCATTCAGATGTATGGAGCCCTTGTCAGATATCTAGTGTCTTTGGTTATTGATATTTTGTTTCTTTCATTGATGATTTTAGTGGGTCCACATAGGTATAGAAATCCAAAATATTTGATGTATTCCTAAATTTTTACAATAAACTAAAAAATCAATTTGGTGCTTCTCTAGGTAATGGGCTTGAGTTTATGAAGCAAAAGTTTGGTTCTTTATGTACAACCAATGATGTCATCTATAAATTTTCTGGTGTTTATATCCCACAAAAAAATTGAATAGCATAAAAGAAGAATAGCCACTTGTTAAATGTTGTGTGTACTATGCTACTTCAAATGCATATTCAAAAACTTATTGGAGTGATTGCTATCCTTTATTGCATGTTTTCTCATCAACAAGATGCGCTCCTTAGTACTTGGGGAAAAATTCCCACTGCTAGTACATGTCAACCGGTGATTTGTTTCCTCTTTGTCCTTGTGTATATGGTTCAATCTGCTATGAGCATGTGTTCGGTCCATTTTCATAGTAAGCTATTACCTAGACCAATCACATGTGTTTTCCTTGGATACTCTTATACTCAAAAAGGATAAAAATGTTACTATCCTTCAACGAGGAAAACATGTCTATTGATGTCACATTTTTTAAAGATGTTCCTTATTTTTCCAAGTCAGATGTCTTTCATTTCTTCTTCAGTTGTTTCCCCTATTCCCGCAGAGGATGTTTCTAGCACTACTCGCATTGCTACCCAATTGAAGCCATTGCAAATTTACAAGCACGGGAAACCTCCCAAAACACCTTCAAAAGATCCCTCTCCTCTATCATTGTCAATTCCCTCTTCACCTATAGCTTCTTAGGTAAGTGATTTAGACCATTTCATTGCCCTTCATAAGGGTATTCATGCGAAGCACTAAATATCGAATCTCTAAGTATGTTTCTTTTGATATTTGTCTAGTTCCTTCAAGACTTTTGCCTTGTCATTATTATTGCACGTTATTCCTTCTACATAGGAGTAGCACCAAGCCAAACCAGCTCACAAACCGTTTGATCTCAGCTCAAGCTCAAAGTTGAAATAAGGCTCGTTAAGTTTAACAAGCCAAGCTTGAGATTTTCCAAGCTGGTGAGCCGACTCGTTAGCATAGAATTTTTTTTACAGAAGTCCCCTTTACTCTAATTGCTCTTGACAATTCCCTTTTTAGATGGTTGATAGTTGCTTTTATTTACCTCCAACCTCAAAGACGGTCGATCATTCAACTCTTTTGGGTCCCTCAACATCTAATGTTGTTGTTTGGCAATGGAATAAACACTATCGATAGAAGTGTTTGTTCTTTCTTTTAGGTCTATTAAACTGGTTATTATACATTAGTATGCTCTATTGCAAAGTTCTGGACTCCATTGTGATACCGTAGAGTTTAATGGTACCAAGGTCATCACAATATTCTCTTTATATATTCTTTTATTTTTATTTTATTTTTGAGGTTTTAAATGTAGGTTGGAACTCGAACCCAGCTTGAGCTCAGGCTCAAACTCAGTTAAAAAATTTGGGCTCAAGATCGATTCCAATTTTAGGCTCGAGCTTGAGTTCGAAGTATGCAAATCAAACCAAGCTCGAACATATGCAGGTTTGAGTTTGGCTCGGCTCAATGCCACCCCTACTTCTACATGTAGGATGCTATGTTGTCCCTGAATAGAAGCAAGCCATGAATATAGAGATGGAAGCCTTACTTGATAGGACACTTGGACATTGTGTGATCTACCTAAAGATGTTGCCATTGTAGGCTGTCGATGGGTCTATACTATGAAGTATAAGGCTGGTAGGTCCATCGACAGGTATAAAGCCAAGCTTATGGGTAAGTGCTATACTTAGACCTATGATGTGGATGTCTTTGATACTCTGTCTCTAGTAGCAAGGTTGACATCTATTCGGATTGTGATTTTTGTTTCAATAAACAA
This sequence comes from Aristolochia californica, assembly GCF_029961685.1. NCBI lineage: Eukaryota > Viridiplantae > Streptophyta > Magnoliopsida > Piperales > Aristolochiaceae > Aristolochia > Aristolochia californica. Next base: position 7,904,304 of record NW_027181992.1, on the reverse strand, counting down.
GGATTGACCCTTATTCAATTAAACATAAAGAATGTCTTCTTACATGGGGACGTGGAGGAAGAAGTGTACATGGAACAACCTCCTAGGGGGAAACTAGGAAAATGTTTAAACTGAATAAGACTATTTACAGCCTCAAGCACAGCTAAGGGTGTGGTTTGATAAGTTCAACAAAGTGGTTTTTGGTTTTCCTCTTGTGAGCCCTCATTGTTTAATATGATGAGGCCTTCCAAGGCTATGGTATTGATTCCATACATGGATGACACAATGTTGTTAGGAAGTGATGCAAAGGGGTATTGAAGAAGTAAAGGAACACCTTGCGAGACAATTTCAAACCAATTTTTTTGGATCCCTTAACTACTTTGTTGATTGCATACATGGATAACACAATGTTGTTAGGAAGTGATGCAAAGGGGTATTGAAGAAGTAAAGGAAAACCTTGCAAGACACTTCCAAACCAAAAAGTTTGGATCCCTTAACTACTTTGTTAGTATTGAAGTGGAAAGAGTAAGACAGGAGTTGTCTTGACATAAGAGGTAGTATGTCACAAATATATTGTAGGAGTATGGTTTGTCAAGAACATAGTCTATTGAGACACCCATGAAAGTGTCATGAAGATGATAGTGCCATGCTCAAGGACAAGACATGTATGGAGATTAGTAGGTAAATTGATATATGCCACAATGACTAGGCCAAATATCTCGTTTGTCATAAGCATGATCAACCAATTTATGGAGAACCCTAGAAATATCCAACCTAGAAATATCCATTTAAAGGTTGTACATAGAATATTGAGGTATCTAAAGGGAGTGCTGAGCAAAGGCTTATTATATGAGCCTCATGGTCTTTTCGGATTATGGGATACTCAGATGCCGATTCTGCAAGGTCTAAGTTAGACAAAAAGTCCACAACTAGGAGGAAATTTACTTAACTAGAAGTGCAAAAAGTAGAATGTGGTAGCCTGGTCTAGTACAAAGGTAGAATACCAAGCAATGGCTCATAGCGTTAATGAACTTCTATGGGAGGGATCAGTTTTAAGGAAGATAGGCTTCACCACTAAAAGCGTTACGCTGATGCCTTCTGACAACCAAACTACCATCTTTATTACTAGTAAACTGGTATTCCATGAAAGACCAAGATGTGGAAGTAGATTGTCATTTCATTTTTCATGCAGTAATCCATAGTGCAATAGTCACTCCATATGTTAAGTTTGCTTATAAGATCGGATATATGTTTGGGAAAGCGAGAGTTTGGCCATTTTTATAACAAGCTGATGCTTCTTGATATATATGCTCCAAGTTAGAAAATCTACTAAAGAGCAATTTCGTCACTTTACACTTCCTACAAAGTCTAGCAGCTAGGGTGTTTAGTTTAGTTTTATCTCAAGTTCAAGTTTCATTAAATAGAATAAGTATGTAAAGAGATGTAAAGGTTTAAGTGTTTTTAAGTGACTAAGGGCATTTTTGTAATTGTTTTAAAAATATAAAAGCCTAGGGTCAAACTCAATCCCCACACAATCATTCTAGAACTTTGATTTCTTTCTCATTTGTCTCTCTCTTTACTTCTCCAAAACTCTAAAATTCACTCTTATTCATGGTATCAGAGTAGTAGGTCCTGGTTAAAGTCTTCTAGCTCTCTCCAGACCTTTCATCAAAGCATGCGACTTCAGGAAAGAGGATTCCCAAAATCTGCCTTGATTGGTAGATAAAAATCTGAACTTCTTCCTTTCCATCCTGCCATAACCCCAAGGTTGATGGTTTCTACTGTCTGCTGAGTGGTACTAAACTACTTGCTGGCCTATGACTAATTGTTGAGTGATAAAGATCACTTGTTTGGACTGTGTGAGCCCAGCACAGTCCTTTTGCATGTGTTATCTCCTGGTTTGCTTGTGTCAGCCCTGATTTGTGATTTGTTGCATGAATTCATGTACTTAAGTACTTAATCTTGGAATTATACATTAAAAGAGAGTTATTTACTTGAATTCTCTCTTTTTTTCCTTGCCAAGCAGTCTGTTATTGAGCTAGACTGCATGTGTCATCACAAGGTCAGGTGACATCAGCCCTGAAAAGGGTGAAATTTGTAATTTTTTTCAGAGGATTACCTACAACAGCAAAAATTGTGTGTTAGGGTGAGTTGGGTCTTCCAATTTCAAGAAACCTTAATTTTTTCTTGCAAAGTGGGGACCACAACACTTGTGCACATTGATTTATATGTTGTTTTTGAGACATGTTTACTAAAGCACTAGGCAAACATGAATTCAGTGTATTCTATAGTAAGTTGGGCCTTATGGATATATATGCTCCAACTTGAGGGGGGAGTGTTAGAACATCTGCTGAAGGACAATTTCATCATTTTACACTTTCTATACCTATAAAATCCAGCAGCTACACTATCCTATTCTATGTGTTTAGTTTTATCTCTAGTTCAATTTTCATATAATTTGAGTATGTAAGGAGATATAAGGGTGGGTTAAGTGTTTTTAAGTTAATAGGGGCATTTTTTAATTATTTTTCAGGACTCTATAAAAGCCCTAGGGGTCAAACTCAACCCCCACACCGAGTCATTCCAGAACTCTGATTTCTTTCTCTTTTCTCTCTTTTTCACTCTAACTTGAGGGGAAGTTCTGAATTAGATGTAAATAATATTCTAGTCACGTTACCTTAATCGTATCATCCAGTTATATGGTTCAATTTTCAGTTTTTTATGTCATGTAATTAGGAATATATAAAGAGTTGACTGTAAAGGGGTATTCTGTCCATGTACCTTATTTTACACTGAGGTGATATTGAATACAGGAGAGGTCGATTTCAGACCTCTGAACGGATGCAGCAACTTAAGCACTCTTTCTTCTCTCTTGCTTTCTTCTCTCTGTCATTTCTCTTTCTTCTCAATTTTCCAACTTTTACATATAAATATGGCGTGACAAGTATGACTCATTTTCATGGTTTATTTTGTGACCTGATAAAAAGTGAAATAACCAATTAAGTCAAACTTTCACCAGTCTTATCACGTAGTATTTGCATCAGATCACCTTAGACAGCATCCACATACCCTTGGGATTAACAACAAATGTTCCATACCTTTTCCTCCAGCGAGGATTTTCCTCCAGTTACCAGGTTAAAAAACTTGGTAGTTTCAACCTTATTTTGCAGCACATTTTGTGGACCAAAAGAGTTTAGATTGTTTCTCTTTGCAGTGTCTGAGCTAGGAGATTGGTTTTTATATGGAACAAACTCTATTTCGCCTTTATAACGCTCTGTGGTGTTCCTGATTGCTTGAAACTCTGAACTTAGAGAGCTTGCAGCCACGGAGAAAGATTGTGTAGGGCTATTATCAATCATGTCTGCAGCAGCAGAAGATGACCATAGCTCATCTGCACTGCCAATCATTTCACGTCCAAGTATGGTGTCATCATTTCTGAAAAATCATCACTTGTGGGGATAGTATGTCAGATAACTTATTAGAATGAATTAAGCAAGAAAAGATATAAAGATAATGTAATAACCATGCAATTAGTTAATTTTACAAACTTGAATTTTCTAGTAGTTTAATTATTGTTTCAGCCATGACAGTTTGGAAACAACAATAGAAACTACCTAAAAATTCTATCAAGGTCATCAAAGTTGCCAATGTTAGCCCAATTGTAGTCAAGGAAGCCATCACTCTCCTTGTCTTCATGTTCATTTCCAAACAGTTCAGGTTCACCTGTACCAAAAGTTGAGAAAGATCGGTGCTTTTAAATATTTCATAATCCATCTCAAAAAATAAAAATGGAGAAAATTTTCAAAATTCCTGAGGATGCTACTGGCTATGCCTCCTGAAAACGAAAATGGATACAGTTATGATCACAGAACCCAGCTTATACACAAATAGAGAAAAAAATGGAGACGGAGAATAACTCTGGAATTTAGTACTGAATAGACAGTTCTTCACAATAAGTGTCCAAAGTCTATAATAGCATCAGCATTCCAAATTTAACCACACAGAGAAGCAAAGGCTAGATTGGTTGGGTTGGTTCTAGAAGACCACATCACTTAGCTAGGTGAAGTAGTAGATGACAGATTGAATAATGTTTACCTTCAATCTAAGAAAGAAAAGGACCACGCAATTCAGCTGAAATTGAACGTAGTATGTACAAGTTATTTATGATATCATAAAGATTCACTAGTTTGACATGCCAGGATAGCAAGTTAGGGAGACTGAGACAGTCCAGTAGGTGTGCTCTCAGCTTATTTTACAAAATATAAAATGCAGTTCTCCATTGTGTTACCTTTCACCAAGTTGAAGTTGGTCACATCAGTGAAATTAGACAGTTCGGTCCCTTTAGAGCCCCCATTGTTGTCCACACTAGATGCAGGTAAATCTGTCAATGAACCCAAGCCCAGTCCTGAAGCTGAAAGTACTTCACTTGCGCTGATAGGAGATGTTTCAACCTTAATATCAGGTAAATCATTTTTGACTCCCAATGTCTTCTCCTCAACAGATTTACTTATGACATTGGTGTCTTGAATGCATTGCTCCTTCCCAATCTCCCCAAATGAAAAAGACGTGTTCTCATTATGGTCCTTGGGATATGGGACAATGTGATCATCACTCTCACCAGGTTCACCCCATATTATGTCTGCAATCTGGAAAAGTAAGAAAAAGAAACAAGAAGACATATAAGATACATTTGACATCAAGGCAACCTAGTTTATATTATTATAAGCTCCATGAAAATCACATAATTATCATGCCTGAGCTCTTAAAGATGCAAGATCAAAGTTCCTTCCTATGTCACAGTGACCTTAAAAAACCACAAACTATACTGCACCACATTGCACAAGAACTTCAAGAGAAGTACCACCACCAGCAAAGTTATTAGCTCTTGAAGAGTAAAGAATGACAAAGTGAAAACAACTGCCTTTTTACAAACTCAAGGTTACCGATATGCCCCTTGAGAGGCCTCAGTAATCTGGATTCCAAATTGTGTCACCCCTTACATATAAATTCATCCATAATTGCATATTACAAAAATGAATACATTTTTGAATCAATTATAGAGACAGATGATGTCCGTCTCTCCATCCTCAATGCCAACTGTACAAAATCCTAGAAACCTTCTTAACAAAGATTATTTTCAATGACGTAGATTGGCATCCTATCATTGCATCTTTCTGAAATCCAAGTTTTCAGGGAAGATAATATGATAGAGCACACAAAATAGAGAAAGAAGGGCAAGAAAATCAAGATGTACGAGGCATATGATAAAGCATACAAATAAAAAAAAATTAAAAAATAACTTCAAGAAAAACGAGAAATCAAAATGTACCAAGCATAAGGCATGTGATAAAGCATACAAATAAAAACTAGAACATAACTTCAACTACAAGACAAATGAGAAATCAAGATGTACTAAGCACAAGGCATGTGATAAAGCATACAGAAAGAAACAAAAATCATAGAAAATAACTTCAACTACAAGAAAAACAAGAAATCAAGATGTACTAAACACAATATGATGAAGTGCAGAAAAAAACTTCTTCATCAAGATGACCCTCTCGTCATACTCAATGCCAAATGCACAACATCCAAGAGACCTTCTTAACAAAGAATATTTTCACTGATATAGCTAGGCATCCAATCTTTGCCACTTTCTGAAATGCTTCTAAGTTTTCAGGGAAAATAATTTGATAAAGAACACAAATAAAAGAGAAAGACAGATGAGAAAACTAAGCTGTACTAGGCATAAGAACATGCACAAAAGAAAGAGGAAAAAGTGGTATAAAATTACTTCAACTTCAAGAAAGACAAAGAATTCAAGATGTACTTGACACAGAATTAGACTTCTAAGTCCATTAAACAGAGCTTCGTTACTGGTCCATCCATGTCATGGAAAATGTTAAATATGAAGAAGCTTTAACTACTACAAGCTATACAAAAATCAAATATTAAAGTTAGTAAGTTGTGCTGTCCATGTCATAGCTGCAGTCTGTTGAACTGACACAATCATTACTGAAACCATCTCATTTCAAAATCACTATTCAGCTTCATTTCCAGTAAAGTCAAAACTTCTTCTTCTTCTTCTTCTTCTTCTTCTTCTTCTTTTTTTGAAATAAAAACTTTTTCTTCTTGATCCACAATAATTTTACTTTTTAAGAAATTAGAAAAATAGAAATAACATTTAATATTATATACAGACATGAAAGAATAGAAACAATAACCAAATAAGTAAAAAACACTAAGTAGATAAGAAGTTCAACTGGAAGAATTATCTACAAATATATCGTTGTTTAAGAAAATGTATGCCAGTGATTCAATGCAGTTCAAGTTATAAAAGGAAGGCATATAATGTACAGACAATAAAGAGTACAAACAATAACCAAACAAGTAAAATAACACTAAGTAGATGATCAAACCCTAAACCCTAAACTAGATGCAAGACATCTTTTCTTTACAAAAAGTAAGCTAGTGATTTAATACAGTTCAAATGAAAAAAGGGAGTCTGTCCTTCCCTTTTCCATCCTAAAAGTGGACAGTCAAGCCAAGTGAAGGGTGTCTATGACATACTATGACCATATGGTCTAGGCCCATGCCTTAAACCCCAGTCTACTTCTTGCTCTTCCATGTAATTAACCGACCTCCAAAAAATATGCAACATCCATTATTTGATCTTCTGTCTAGTCTATGTTAGCTTTCAAGATTTCATACGTTATGATCTTCATGAAGGAGAGAAGGAAGAAGAAGAAAGAAGAAGAGAGGAGAAGAAGAGAGAAGAGAGAAGGGAGAGGGAGAGGTCCAGGAGAGAGAGGAAGAATTAGGGTTGTGGACTTGTCTCCTAACCCTCCCCTTTAAGCTTTATTTATAGATGTCAAAAGTACAAATATACAAGTATACCCTTCACCCTAGAAAGAGTGAACAAGGGACAAAAATCATAAGATAATTACACCAATGACACCCCAACTTATTCATATCCAATATTTATTTCCAGTGAAAGTAAGTATTAAGAGTTGTAGCCACTGTACTTTTTCTAGTTTGATCTTGAGATGCATGACAACATTTTCAGCTTTCATGACTCTCACGTAAGCCTCAATGATAGTTGACACATTCGCACTAGCCAACACATGGGCTCTAATCGTGTTAGACGCTCAGATGTTAAAGGTATGCTCATGATCAAGTAGGTTTTTCTAGAAGACTTGCACACAGCATCCAAGGGAGCAACAAAGAAGAAGATGCCTAATCTTAAGATACATGCCTATCGAAAGCCCATTTCCAACCCTAGCTATCCATATTCTCCTAAACCAAGAAATGGCCCAAATTACTCTAATATCTCTTAATCCCACTCTTACAATTGAATACCCTACTAGCCCTACCCTTAACCAACCATACACAAAGGTTTCCATAATCGAACCAAACCGGCTTTTATGACCTAAACATTTAACTGAGTCTATACAATTTAAATACTCTATCCTACTACTAACCCTAGGACCATAACATTCCCTCCCCCTTGAGTTAAACCTTGTCCTCAAGATTTTGAGTATTTTAAGTCAACTTATTTGATAAAAGAGCCATATCCCAAAGCTAATGCAACCATATTTCTACCACTTTCGCTACACACCTAAGCCTAAAAGCTTCAAGGTAATGTCACACGCCTTAGCTCTAGACTCTCGAGGGAACAATCTGAATTCTTGAACCCAAATTCCTTCATTCGCACCAGGCTCTCCTGCTTGTAGGCCACCATTTTACTCCACTCAAGAATCCAACAAGGACCATAGAATCTTGGCGACCCCTTGATAAAAATCAACCCCCACAGACTTCTATGCCAATATGAATGGAGCTCGAAATACATCCAATCTTTGTAAAGGAGCACCACGTTATGCTCTCTTTGAAATCTTAGTGAAGAACTTCTCTGCCTATTTGCAGCAAGTAAGATTAAGCCAAGTTTCATTCCAAAATGACTACCCCCTTAAGAGGCCTATTGTTCGACCTTATAGACCCCTCAAATCCAGTCTTACACATACAAATAATGGGCCTAAGATGTAGAAAATACAAAAGGATACTCTGAAAAATGGTTGCTAGAAAAACTACTAAGGAATAAGGTCTTTTTACATTAGCAGATGTTTCTGAGATCTACATTATCTTATACTACATGTTTGATTATGCCAATAGACTTAATTTCAGGTAATTTGGTTATGTAAATTGGGAGATATAAGGGTTTAAGTGATTTAAGTATGTAGGGCTATTTTTGTAAATAGAAGAGAGGTTGAGCTCGACCCCCAATGAGACTGAAATTCAGGTCAGTCGATCATGGTTGGAAGTCCTTATTTCCCATCAGATCTCTCCATTGAAGGGTGCAACTTCCTAGAAAGGGGATTCCTCGAGATTCATGTCTGACTGGTTGGTAAAAATCTGATCTTTCTTGTTATTCTTTTGCCATAACCTTAGGGTTGATGGTTCCTACTGCCTGTTGAGCAGTTATTAGTCTAATTATTGCCCCATGAGGGTTTACTAGGCTGAATTGCCTCTTATCTGAGTTGTGGACAGCGTTACCTGTGTCCCCTTGCATGCGCCATCCTATAATAAGCTAATGTCAGTTGGTATTATAGTCATAAGAATACTATTGCTTTCACTTTGGGAAAAAAAAGCAGAATTATCTTAATTGGGCTAAATACGTCCGAATGTATTTGAAAACCAAGAGAAAATCCAAATATATTAGAGAAGATCCCCCAATACCAATGAATGATGATCGGGAGGCAGAAGAGTACTAGGTTATGACATGGATTGTAAACAGTGTAGATTCCAAATTGACGAATCAGATCATGAATTGAGAAACTTCAAATAAGATGTATGCATTGTATGCACAAGAGAGCAATCTATCTTGAGTGTATAAATTATACAGTTTCTTTGATCTCAAGAGAGGTAATAGATCGGCTATAGAATATTACAGTGAATTTCTAGGGATATAACAAGGGAGATTGTTGATTAATTCCAAATCGTAAAATTGTGCCCTTTTTAGAAAGCCCACAGCTCTCTAGAAAGAAGAATTTTAAGTGAAAATAGTCATAAGAATAACTAGGGAGAGTTGTTCATTCATATCCAAAGCTTATAACTTGTCATATCCAAAATGCCCACAAGACTCTGAAGAGAGGAATTTGAAACGAAAATAGCTAAGTGCCAAATGATATGCGGTAGAAAAAAGTAAAAGATGTGACTGAGAATATTTTGTTTTTAGGCAGACTAAACAATCATGGACTATGAATACCAATCCTGGATGATTATAGAGAACTGCTTCTCATAAAACCAGATATGTATTATCTTTGATTTTCTCCAGTCCGGCAGATATTTTCAGTAGTTAAAGGTATAGATTGACTCCTCGGAATTTCATCTCTCTGTTTAAAGGTATTCAAGACATCATAAGAGGATAGAGAGTCACACACTGCTGAGCTTTTCGCTGTTTTTAATGAGTTGAAGATCTTCCATAATAATTTCAAAGGTCCACTGCACGTTGAAGGCCATTCCATCAATGTTATAGCTGGTGATCAGGGAAGAACAATCTGCCCAGGCATCACACATACCCTTCTAGAAATTCAGGACCTTAGCCTAACCATGTCTGTACTTGGACTCGCATTCTGTGTTCATCAAACAGTTGTACTGATGGTGTAGCCAAAGAGGGGATCTCCCTCCAATCCCTTGTTATAAAGGGGACCCATATCTGATTGTATTCTGTTGTGTTTGGGCCTTGGAATGAAAAAGCACCTTTTCTCAAAAAAATAATGGAAAGAACCATGACAATGGGTTCTGATGTGAAGAAAGAAAGTTAAAGTTTTAAATATGCTCACCATGGTAATTAGCTCAGACTAGTGTCCAAAGACTGCTTGGAACATTTTAAAAATATTCATTGTGCTAGGCAGAAGAAGAAATTCAGAAAGTAAACCAATATGAGATAAAGTCTACAACCATGTTGATGTGTATATAGAACCCTCTTTTTCATCTAAGAAGACAAGTTTATATAAGTTTCCAGTTTTTGAATTTGAGCAACTGAAAAATCACTTCAACCAAGTAAAAGCTTTCCCTCTTTGCACTCTATTTCATGCTTTTTTATTTTGTAAACAGATCGCAAAAGGTGAAGTAATAACATCCCATGACACGAATATCTTCCTTTTCTTAGATCATGTCCATGTATGTTTATCACCATCCATGTAAAACAATTTGATAGTAATATCTCATACCCATGAAAATTCGTCCACATTGAGATTAGGTGCCATTCTAATCACATCCAAAAGGTAGAAATTATCCACTAGTCTTGAACTGGCAAGTGTATTATACTTCCAGTCAACTCAACCTCACTGCAACCACAGAATAGGAAGTGGAAACATGTGCCACTAACGTTTAGTTCACAAAACAGGCACTTTGGATAAAAGAGACTAGGCAGCTTCGCAGTGTTCTCTTGAGAAAATAATCATGTTCTATCTCAGGAGCTAGACGGTCCATTTTCAGTTCGCTTTTTGGTCGAGCCTGTAAGAAGTAGAATAACCTCTCGTCGCAATAAAAGCTAAAAATATGAAACAATTTACGGTAATACAAACTCTAACTCTAATTACTCTTCATCAGTCAGAAACCCAACAATTACATCCTAACGTGAGTAAAATATGTACGACCAAAACATGGTCCCTCGAGTGACTTTAGTTATACTAATTATGGCCTGTCCAGAACATAATCCCAAATACCAATACCAAAAAACTTCAACGCAAACGGGGAAAGATTTAAAAAAAAAAATCACAACAAACAGTATTACATCCTAATTACATCCTAATTAGAAAAGAAATCACAACAGTTCGGTTTGCAGAAATTCAGTAACACTTCAACGCAAATGGGAAAAGATTTAAAAAAAAAAAAAAAAAAAAACTGAATGAAGAACACGTCCAATTTAAGTTTCGAATATAGTTATGTTCTGTTTGGTTTAAAAAATCAATAATAATAAAACAGAACTAAAAATAACCCACCTCTTCGTCGGTCCATTCAAACATCTCTAAAGACCTCCACGCCGGAACTCACCTCCCGAAACCACTCGTAATTCAACTCAATCATCGCCGGATTCAAAAAGCGCGGAAACACCTCAGATCTTCAACCAAAATCGAGATACATGGACGCCAACAATCAAACGAAACGGCTTCAGTCTCTCACAACAAACACGAACAAGAGGTGCTCAAATCTCAAGGGAAACGAACCGTACAGAGTTTATGGAGAGATCGAGAGAGTGAGAGAGAGCAGTGAGAAAAAGGGAGTTACAGAGAATAAACGGGACCCAGAGGTACACGTGGAAGGCGTAGATTTATCCGGTAAGCAACGGGTCCACGTGTGCTATACCTATCATAATTCGTGGCTCGAAATGGGCTATCTAATGCTGAAGCCTATTGGATTGGAATGAATCCAACTACAAGAGTATAGTTAATTAATTTCATGATTTAAAAGTTTGTTACACTTTCTCCCTATCCCTATTATATTTAATAAGAAGAAATTTAAAAAATGTCTTTTTAAATATATATTATACTATTATTGAAATTTATTTTATTAAAATAAATAAAGAAATTCAAGTATTCCTTCTATCTCTACCAGCTATTGGAGGGTGAGGAGGGGGTGCTCCATCCTCCCATCTCCTCCTCTTTATTCCATCTAACCCCTTCTTCAATCTTTCTTGTGTGGTTATTGGTATAAAAAAAATGGTAGAAGAGGTCAGCTCCCTCCTCCGGTTTTTTTAAATTATCTTAATTAAATAAAATAAATTATAATACCTTATTTTACTAATAATATTTTGAACTTCAGAAGAGGACAAAATATTTAACAGACAAAAAAACTTAACCATGTTTGTACTTATATTTTTGACAAATTGAGAAGAATTTGATTGATCGATCAACAAGCTCGAGAAATAAAAAAATATAGTTGTTATCCATGGTTGATCGATCATATATTTCCAGTGATTAATCAACACCTTTTGTAGTTTTTTTAAAGCATTTATTTGTAATCTATTGCATTCAACCATTGTTTTTACTTTTAATTTTTTTACAAATTCATTTTTGAGAGAAAAGTTTTAAAAACTCCCAATATCTCTCAAATTCTTTGTGCATCATAGCAATTCAAGCTCCAAAAACTTTTTCTCTTGTGCATTAAAGGTTGGATTTCAAGGAGAAGGATGTCTCTCCAAATTTAAAGGGTGTAAGTTTTTTTTTTATATATATATATTTTCATTGTTTTCTTCATACAATTGATCTAGCGCAAGTTAATCTAGATAGGAGAGTTTGCTAGAGTTAGAATCTACCCGATCAATTTCAAGGAGAAATCTGTATTCATGTACTTAAGCATACGCATGGCTTAAAAGAGAAGTTGAATCCTCTTTTATGTGAATTCAGCTAATAACGTTATTAGTAGAATTTTCCCAAGTAAGTATTCTTAGACGGTGACTACCAATAGAGAACATCGATAAAAAAAATTGTCTCCTTTATACCCCCTTATTGAGAAACTACATGGACCAACAATTGGTATCAAAGTAGGCAATTCTTGAAATCAAACCTATTTGATTTTTATACCCGATTTCAAATAGCATCTCAAGATAGATCAATGTTTAATAAAAGCAAAATATAGATATTGGAAGGTAATAATGAAATTCTTCCTTCAATTTATGGATTGGGGCATTCGACGTGTCACAGTTTCATGTACTACGAGACAAGATTAGCCTCTCTAATAGTGGCTATCTTGAGGGAGAATGATAAATGATTGGCATAATCTCTTCAATTGTCGAATAAGATCTCATTATATTTATCCCATATTATAAGTAAAATTTATTTTTTATTTAAATTTTATAAATACCACATTTAATCAATTGTAATGTACATGGGGAGAGGTTTTTTTAGTCACTAGAGGATTCACTAACTTATCCTATTCAGTTATGTTTTTATGATAATATTGATATAATGGAAGGGAATAAATATTAAGAGCTTTTTAACAAAAAGAAGTGACACATCTGTCACGAAAAATTATGTGACCCCCATCTTAGACATTTATTGCTTTCCTGCTTTTTAGTCTCTCTCCAGCGTTTCCCAAAAAAGCTAAAGGATCCGAATCGTGAGTCAGCCCCACGTCCCCCTCTCCGTCGACACGTCAACAGCAGGCCATGTGATATAGACGTACCTTACATATGCGACTCACCTGCTATTTTTGACAGTTTCTCTCTCTTGACTTCCCTGAAAACGACCTCATCATGTTTCTCCGTTTTCTGTCTCCACGCGTTACCCCCATTGGGTTTTCCGTGAAATTTTTCTCCCTGACGATAACACTCGGAAACCTCCAGTTTGTCCAGAGTGAAATCCGTGGGCACTAATTCTCCACTTACAACAATTGTTTTTTGGAGAGTTCCACCATTCAAGCTCAGAAGTTGAGAAACCTGTTTTTTTTAATCAATAATTACATTGTTCAGAATGGAGATTCTCTTCCCTGTTTCAGTCGTTTCAAATTCATTATTACCGGGACGAAATGGTTGTTTCGAAACGTAAACGTTCCCTGGCGTTACTTCCGAGGACGAAGTTGGCGAGAATCTGCTTTAAAATTATCAATTAAAATTAATCTCCAAAGATTATCTGCCAAGTTTTCCTTTTAGCTCTTTAAATAGAGTACAAGTGTTGTTCCCTGCTTCTCATCCGAGTCTACCAGACGAGAACAAGCAGAAAATGGCTACTCTCATTGTGGCTGATCCTCTTCCTTCTCCTGTTGATGATGCTCAGAATATCAGGAAGGCTGTTGAAGGTTCTCATCGGTTTTCTTTTACCCTCAAGGGATTACCCATTTCGGTTTCTCTTATTTTTCCCGTTTTCTCTCGCTCCCTTTTTATGTCTCTGTTCTTACTTTTTCGCTTTTTATTTCTGAATGAAATCAATCGTTTTCTCCTTCGAGGTTTCTTATCATGCCGGGGCCAGCATAAAGCTATTATGTTGATCTGTCAAACGAGAGTGCTAATCTTCGGAAAATATGATGGATGACCTCTAAAACGAAACGCTTCTGGATTAATGCTGCATTTGATTGCAACCCGTTTTGCTGTAGTAATTTCTTATGTTCACTTTGTACGACAGGGTGGGGGACGGACGAGAAGGGGGTCATCTCCATTCTGGGGCGCAGAGATGCAGTTCAGAGGAATCTGATAAGACTGGCTTATGATGAGCTTTACCATGAGGACCTCGTCAAACGCCTTGAATCTGAACTATCTGGTGATTTTGAGGTATTATGATCTTCTATCCAGTCAATGATCAGTGGATTGGAATTTGGAGAATGAGAAGGCATGGATGATCTAAATTCTGATACTCCCTCCTGTTTGGGAAAATTGGGAAAATAGCATAACCAAAGCAGGATTTTTTGGCTGATGTCTCCTGTCTTCCATTAATATTTTCATAGGGCACCAGTCTCTGTTTCAGATTTACTGATGATGGCATATTCTTACCGCAGAAAGCTGTGTACCGATGGATCTTTGATCCGGCGGAACGAGATGCTATCTTGGCGCACCACGCTGTCAAGAAGCCCGTTCCCGATTATCGGGTGATCGTGGAGATCGCCTGCACCAGATCTCCCGCCGAGCTGTTTGCTGCCAGGCAAGCCTACCAGTTGCGTTATAAGCATTCTCTGGAGGAAGACGTTGCTGCTCACTCCTCGGGAGATATTCGCAAGGCAAGAATTTTCTTGAGCTCCAAAAACCCCAACTTGCAGTAATGCAGTTTGAATTAATGAATTGCACCCTTCTGCACAGCTTCTTGTTTCTCTGGTGACAACATACAGGTACGACGGCGCCGATATCAACGCGCGTCTAGCCCACACTGAAGCCAACATCCTCCATGATGCTCTCCAACAGAAGGCCTACGCCCATGAAGAGATTATAAGGATACTGAGCACAAGGAGCAATGCACAGCTCACTGCAACCCTGAATCGTTACAAGGATGATCACAATGCATCAATCACCAAGGTATCGCGAGAAATAGATTACCCTTCTTGCTTCTCAGTTCTTGCTCGGGTATAGCTTTTCGCAATTAACCAAACTGTGTTCTTTCTGGCTTCTGAAGGAGTTACTGGGTGAACCAAACGAGGAATTCTTACCACTGCTGCGAGCCGCCATTCGTTGCTTTTCGTCCTCCCACAAGTATTTTGAAAAGGTGCGTTATAATTTGCATCAAATCGATTTTTTTTATCTTTTCCTGGACACCATCTATCTCAGATTTTCTGTCGTGCTCTTTTCTTTTCTTGGATCAAATCAAGGTGCTGCGCAATGCAATCAAGGATTTGGGAACAGACGAAGGGGCGCTGACACGGGTTGTAGTGACACGAGCAGAGAAGGATTTAAAACATATCAAAGAAGAGTACTACAAAAGAAATAGCGTTCTTCTGAAAGATGCAGTGGCCAGGGAAACTTCTGGGGATTACAAGACCTTCCTCCTCACTCTTCTTGGAGAAGCTTAGCAATCTTCCGTCTCCTTCCCAGTGACCCTTTTTCTCGACTTCATTTGAAATAATAGTATGTTATTATCCTCTGGGAAGAGCATATTTTCTGTCATAGATTCCTGAGACTCTGCATATCGGCTTGCTGGTTGTTCTACTGTGCGTTCTCTATTTAGTTTTATTTTGCTTTTGTGATTTGAGATATCTGTGGCTGTTGCTCAACTGTCAAAATAAGAGGACGACGACAGATCTCTTCACTTGAAGGTCTCTGTGTGTGTTCATTAACCTGTCTATGAATCTACAAGAATAAGATAAACTGACCAGAAAAACAAAATTCCCACTTGGCCCTCCCATGAACGACAATAGCAGTATTCTCTATCTACAAAATCTGGCTTGCTAGTCGATCTAACTTACAGAACCCACGATTTTTGCAAAGTTACGGAAGCAAAGCAGTTTGCTTGAAAAACTGAAAATTCAGTTAATTGTTTGATCAAACGTTGAGGCATCAATGCCGACTGCTAATTCTTTTGTGTGCAGTTCAGCCACATGAAGCAGCCACACATATTCTTTCACAACTCACTTTCAAATTTTCTAAATTCGTTTGAAAATTCAGAGAGCCCCGTAATCATTTTTAATTTTAATTTTCTTTTTTTCTTCGTTAAGTTCTTTTCGAGTTTTAACATGATTTCATCTAATACTTCTGCGAATCCAACTGTAACTAAATCCTCATTTAATTTCTCATATTTATAGGTCAAACACTCTTGTGGCACTAGAAAATGTTGACTCGAGTTTCTCCCAAATCTCCTGGGGAAGCTGCTGAATCGACACTTTCAGGGCTTCAGACACTAAAATTCCTTTTTTCTTTATTTCCTCTTACTGCTCGACTTCCACCGTTCCTGGTTCTATGATTTCTCCTTCCATCGCGATTTTATAGAGCTGACGAACTCTACACGTATGATTTATCCTTCGGTGTTTTGATATCTCCATTTTACTCTTTCCTTTTTCCTCTTCGTCTTCGACTTCCACCACGGCGTCAGAGCTGAGATTTGAATATCAATGGATGTCGGGCCTTGGGACGACCAGAGGTTTTGTAGGTTGGATTTTGGCAAAGTTCTGAAGCTCTTCGCTATAGCAGTTGGCTCAAATAATGTGACTGATCATAGCAGCAGATCTTGTTGGTTTATGTGAATAATTCAATTATGTACCTTAATTTCCTTCTTAATCTCTTTTAACACCTCTACTTCCTTCTCATTCATCTCTTTTCTTCTTCTGAAGCTCTGGCTTGTCGGTTTGGCCGGTAATGAGACTAAAATGCAAGGTGATCGGATCAAAGAAGCTCGGAATATAAACCAATCACTTTCAGCTCGTGGTTTTTTTTTTTTTTTAATTTTATGATTCGGCTCTTGGGACAATAAGAGACATCCATTGCCACAGCGAAGAAAAATTATTTGACTGTTGTCGAAACTTAGGATTTCATGATGTATAATCACATTAGAAGAGGATTAAGGGGGAGAAGAAGAAGAAGAGAGGTGGAGAGATTTACAAGGGAGAAGAGGAAAAATGTCGAATTTGGAGAAAAGAAAGGAAAATTAGGATAACAATGCCTAGTATTTCTCCAGTTTATTTTCTTTTATTTTTATCACTTCAAAACAATGCTTATATCCACTACCATCCAAGAGGTGATATATGTTTGAGTTACCCTATAAAAGTGATTAGTCTATTTATTAAGCCATGAAGGGCAATTTTTTCGCCTTTAAAATTGAGGGGAATGTGTTTCAGACTATGACCATTTTTAAAGGCTTCGAATCATAAACGATATTTATTCCATGAGTTTTGGAAGTGGCAACATTTCACTAGTATTTTTTAGAAACTTAAACAATTTCCATTAATTTTGAATTTAGGGCATGTGTATGCACATAACATTTTAATTTTAATTTCGTTAAAATGTATCTCTTTTTGCGCGCTTGAGATCCAATTAAAAATCTCCGTTAAATAGATTACAGAGGACAAATTCATCCCTCTCAGATAAAGAAAAAAGAAAAAAGAAAAAACTCTAATTTGGTTATATTAATGAGAGCAGAGGCCTTTAATGGAGATGAAACCTTCGACGACATAAACACTGGATTTCTGGTAACGGACTCGAAGCTTTGAATTGGTTTCTCATTCTTTATTTTCTTCTATCGCTTTTCTGTTTCGGTGCTCCATTCGAATTGGACGTGAGAGAAGGAGAGATGGCTACCATTACGATCCCGGAGCCCCTTCCGTCTCCGGTGGAGGATAGCGAGACGCTCAGAAAAGCTCTTCAAGGTATCTCTCAAACTGCTTTTTTTTCCTTCTTTTTTACGTCTCCGTTTCAGAACAATTAGAGGAGAAGGATTAATAGGGTTGATCTGTGGACGAGGGTGAATGTGTTTTGAATTTGATTTTTCCTTTGGGAAGGATGGGGAACGGATGAGAAGGCCATAATTAGGATACTGGGACACCGAAATGCGATTCAGCGATTGAAAATCTGCCAAACTTACGAGCAGCTTTACCAAGAGAGTCTCGTCGATAGACTCCATTCTGAACTTTCAGGCGATTTCCAGGTATCAATCTCTCCTCCTCCCTCTGTGTTTCCCTTCTCTCACTTTTATATAATTTAAGTTGGGAGAGACGAGATATAATGAAAGGCATCCATCTCAACTGAAATCCTCCCTCAAGCTTGTTAAGAAGAAGATTTCAGAAAAGAAACTGAATCTTTCGGCGTGCGTTTCTCTACAAAACACGGGATGCTATATGTAAACTTTCGTAAAATTTTCCTTTCTTATTCTTTAATTTCATACAAATACATCCATATACATCCATATTGGTAATTTTAATCGGTATCTTGGATCATCTCCAAAGTTGTTTGTACTTAGGACTTCTTCTTCTGTTTTTATGGATTTGGAAGACAGCTCTAGAGGAAGAAGTCCTCTTTTGGAGGAACTCACGCCAACTGCCCCCCTCAACTTATGTATAAATCTCTAATGCCCAATTTGTCAAGTGAATTGTAAAATTTCTTACACTATATTGTTTCTGTAAGTACGTCTCGCAACTAGTCTTCAGATTTAACAAACAAAAATTGAATTATCTTTGCCTCAAGGTTTTGTTTGATGAAGTGTTGATCTACTTCCATGTGTTTAGTGATCATGTTGAACCGGGTTATGTGAAATATCAATACCTATTTTGTTATCACAAAATAAGTCCATCTCACAATTTAGGCCAAAACCAATTTTGGTTAATAATTTCTGAATCCAGAGAAGCTCACAAAGACCCTTAGCTATCCCACGAAGCTCACCTTCAACACTTGATAACGCTACCACCTTTTGTTTCTTACTTCTCCAAGTAACTAGGTTTTCTCCAACAAATGTAAAATAGCCTGATATGGATCTTCTATATGAAATATTCTCTACCCAGTTAGTATTTATATAACCTTCAACCCTTAGGGGGGGTTAGTTAAGTTGAAGTCCGAGATGAAGATCAACCGCATGACGCCCTTCATCAGTTGAAGTCGTTAGTAGAGTGCATATGACATTTCATCTGGATGATGGGGATGATGCGGTCCTTCATCTCCACGTTTTAAAATCCTTCATCTTGTTGAAGACCATTTTTTATCTTCTTCGAGATGAAGGACGCGCACGGCTTGGTTTTTTTTTCCCCCTTTCTCTCCTCGTACCCCCCTCTCTCGCGCGTCCTCATTTCCCTTTTTTCCTCCCTCTCTCGTCTCCCTGCGCCCCCGACATCGCTCCTCCCTCTCCTCTCGGACTGAACATGAGTGCTTTCCCAGAGGAGGACTTTAGGAATCAAAGAATTTGATTAACTACATTCATATGATCTTCACTTGGACAATGTATGAATTGACTTACTGCATAGGCGATAGCATGGTGTGTATGGGAGAGATAAATAAGTTTCCAACCCAACTTCTGGTATCTTCCTTTGTCTGTTGGCACTTGGTTTGGGAATTCTTCAACCTAACTTGTGATTTGGGATTATTGGGGTATCTGTAAGCTTACACTCCAGTATTCCAATTTCTGATAATAGATCTCAAATATATTTTCGTTGAGAAAGAAATATGCCTTGGTTGGACCTAGCAACTTCGATTCCCAGAAAATATTTCATCCCTCGCAGATTTTTCATCTCAAATTCTGTTGCCAATTGCTCTTAAAGTCTTGCTATTTCTTCTGGATCATCTCCTATAATGATCATATCGTCTACATACACTATCAAAGTTGTTACTTTACTTTGTCGATGCTTTAAAAATAGCGTATGATCTGAGTTACTTTGTTTAAAATCATATTTCTACATTGCCAAACTCAATCTCCCAAGCCACACTCTAGGAAATTACTTCAAGCCACATAGAGTTCGCTGGAGTTTGCACACCGTCCTTGCATCAGAATTTGCCATATATCTTGGAGGAACATCCATTTAGATTTCTTCTTCAAGATCTCCATAGAGAAAAAATATTTTTAATGTCAAATTGGTGCAGTGGCCAATCAAGATTAGCTGCAAGAGATAACAAAACTCTAGCAGCATTCAATTTGGCCACCAGTGAAAATGTCTCTTGATAATCCACATTATATGTCTATGTATATCCTTTTGCTATTGGCCTTGCCTTGTACCGTTCAACTGCTCCATCAAATTTGTATTTGATTGAGAATACCTACTTACACCCCACTGTTCTTTTACCTTCAAGTAAAGGAACAAGACTCCAGGTCTTATTTTCATTAATGCCTTCATTTCTTCCTTCATGGTTTGAGCCCACCTAGGGTCTTTCAGAGTTTCATCAACACTTGTGGGAACATGGTGTGAGGAGAGTTCATTTACAAACTTCTTGAGGGGTTCAGACAGTTCTTTTGTAGATACATAATTGACAATAGGATATTTCATTTTTTTCCCCTTTACTTCGGGGGAATATCTGATTGGTGGTTTGCCCCAATTACGTTTGATAGGTAATTCATAGCCAACAAGAGTAGCCATATCATTATAATTTTGAGGTGTGATAGGATTACTTACCTCAATGATATTCTCAGAAGGTGGGTTGCTAGATATTGAGGGGAAGAGGGGTATTGCTTCATCATTAATTTATGAGGATGTCTTCTCTGGATCTGGTTCCATAGTGGTTGCTATATCAGTGTCCGTGAACCAGTCAAATGTCATCCAATTCAGCTCTTCTTCTCGTGTCTCCCCCTGAAGAGAAGAATTGGATGTAGCGAACGAATAGAAAGTTTTGGATTCAAGGAACGTAACATCCATAATTACATATGTGCACCGAGTAGTTGGATCGTATCAGCAATACCCTTTTTGATGGAGCACATATCCCAAAAATAGACACCGAATGGCACATGGATCAAGATTCAAGTGTTGGTTTTTGTGAAGATTAACGAACAAAATGCAACCAAAAATTCTAGGGGGCAGCATCAACACCGAGGGTAATGAAACATAATTTGACAAGGCCTGTAGGGGAGTCTTAAACTCAAGAAATTTGGAAGGCATGCTGTTAATGAGGTAGACAACCGTAGTAATAGCATCAGGCCAATGATTGCTAGGCACTTGAGCCCCAAGTAAAAGAGCTCTGAGTTGTTTAAAAAATGTGGAGATTTTTTTTCTCTGCAATACCATTTTGCTGAGGAGTCTCGGGACATGAGGTTTCATGAATCAGTCCATGGTGTTGGAAA
This sequence comes from Aristolochia californica, assembly GCF_029961685.1. Classification (NCBI taxonomy): domain Eukaryota; kingdom Viridiplantae; phylum Streptophyta; class Magnoliopsida; order Piperales; family Aristolochiaceae; genus Aristolochia; species Aristolochia californica. The sequence continues at coordinate 7,883,164 of NW_027181992.1, read as the reverse complement.
TTATCACGGAACTGATGATTCACATATTTTCCACCATTATCAAATCAAAGAACTCAAATGTTGGCAAAGAACTGTGTTTGGATCATCTTATGAAAGGATTGAAAGGTATGAAAGACATCATCCTTGTGCTTCAACAAGTAAAGCCAAGTTATGCGTGTGCAGTCATCAATAAATATGACAAACCAACAGACACTAGACTTAGCATCTTTGGGGGAAGGACGCAATACATCAGAGTGAATTAAAACGAAAGTAGCATCGCTCTTATTCATACTTAATGAATAATTGACTCGATGACGTTTAGCTAGAATGCAAGTCTGACAGTTAAAATCTAGAATTAACAAATTCAAAAATAGATCGGGACACATGTTTCAAACACCTAAATGAAGGATGGCCTAACCGACAGTGCCACAACAAAATTTGTTTCACTTTGTGGTCGCTCGGGTGCCAAATGTGATATGCATGACCTACACTGGAATCTTATTGCTCCCTCCTCTTAGTACCACGCCCAATGATCTCCTTGGTGAGAATACCATGAATTAGACAAAATGTAAGGTAAATAAGAACAACATAATTCAACTTGTTAGTAACTTTACTCATTGATAGTAACATGTGAGAAAGAGAGGGCACAAGTAGTGTATTAGATAATAGTAGGGTTGGTGATACCATCATTGTTCCAGCCCTATTACCAGAGAGATAACTCTATTAGCGTTGGCAATGCTGGTTCGTCGAGGAGCAATGTGTTGAGAAAAATCATTTGCATTAAATGTCATATGGTCTGTTGCTCGAGAGTCATGTATCCACACTCTACAATCATCCTCTCTAGCGGATCCAACGATAGCAGTACCTGGGTCCACATTCGTCTGAGGAGGTTGAGAGAGATCATCGTTCAAATACCCTAGTTTGTCTTTGTCTGAGATATACATCTCGACAACCTAGGATAGGTCGAGTCCGGTCCGGTTTGAATCTAGTCCAGTCATGTCTGAATCCAGTCTAGTTTGAGTCGTTGGGCTTTGAAATTAAATCTTGCTCCCTAACTTTGGGCGGTTTTAATTTCAAAGCCTCATTATCCTCGTGACTCTGAGCGGCCTGGGACGAGAGATCTTTCATTGCGTAGGTCATCATCCCCGCGAGCACTATCGGTAGTGGGAGAGGTTTACGACTTCGAGCTTTAAGCCTCCATTCTCAACAATCTGCGGGCATAGACTGGAAGCTAGACGCGGGTTCCAAGCTTAAGCCTCCATTCTCAATCCGCCTAATAACTGATTATTTCGGACACACTCTTGTGGCGAAGAACGTTATTCCGGCAAGGTTAATAGCCGGTTCCGTTTGCATCAAAGAAGCAACATGAACAAGAATCTCCGTTGTCGGAATTTTCTCCCTATGTCGTCGCCGAATCCAATCTCTGGTTTAGACCCGCTTTGATACCATGTAAACTTTCGTAAAATCTTTCTTTCTTATTTATTAATATCATACAAGTACATCCATATTTATATACAAAGATTATAATTAATTTTAACCGGTCTCTTGGATCATCTCCGAAACTATTATGACGGAGGATTTCTTCCTTTGTTTTCATGGATCTGGAAGACAGCTCTAGAATAATAAGTCCTCTAGAGGAACTCACGAACACTAGATAGATAAACATGGCGAAGTTGTCGAACTAGTAACCTTCGATATGGTTATTAATATGTTTTTCAGGAAAAAATGGAAAAAAAAACACTTCATCTTCTGAATCTTTTATTTCCCTTCAATTTTCTTTTCTATGAAAACTGCTCATCTCATGGTTATTTTTCAAAATCCAAACCTTGTAAGAAGATCAACTAAAGCGATTTCTGTCAGCGGAGGTGACCTCACTACGATTTCTATTTGCATCTCGTATTTCTTTCTTTTGTTTGTTTCTTTGGATAATCTTCTGAAATTCTTTCTCAGTGAAATGTTTATTTTTTCAGTTAAACGAATCGACCAGAACGCAGTGATCCAATGGTTGCTGGATCCCCCTCAAAGAGACGCTAAGATGGCAAAGGAGGCTCTGAAAAGCAAGGACGTCAAACGTCTACTTGTCCTCGTCGAGATAGCTTGCGCCTAGGGGTGGCATCGATCCGAGCCGAGCCCGAACCTGCCTATGTTCGAGTCGAGCTTGATTTAAATATTTCGAGCCGAGCTTCGAGCCGAGCCTCGTCTCGAGCCTAAAATTGTTATCGAGCTCGAGCCCAACGAGTTCGAGCTGAGCTCGAGCCTCAACATACATTTCAAACTTTTCAAAAAATATATATCGAATAAAATGTATATAAAATTATGCATACATTTTATATAAAATTGGGCATGACCTCTACATAAAATTGGGCATAACTTATATATATAATATGTGTATAAGATTGGGCATAACCTCTACTTAAAATTGAGCATAATCTATATATATAATACTTGTATAAAATTCGGCATGACCTTTACTTAAAATTGGGCATAATCAATATACATAATACCTGCATAAACACTCCATAAACACTCCATAAAATTGTTTCTACATTCCATAAACACTTCATGAAATTGTTTATACACTCCATAAAATAATCTAAACACTCCATACATTGCATAACATTATAAATAAACTCCATACAATAATCAAACACAACAAAATAAAATAAAATATCACTATCAATTTACAATCACCCAAATAAAAACTATAAATTCTTTAAATAAAATCATATTACTATTACATACTTACTAGAAAATTACAAGAAATATTTTAAATTTTTCTTAGGAAAATTAAATGGACCTCTTATTGCCTTTTCTAAGGAAATAAATAAAAATTAATAATTAATCTAATATATTATTATACTTATCGATAAAATTTTAATCACATAAAATGTCAAACACAAAATTACTATGAAAATTGCCTCATGCTCAAAGTATTATATCATCAACTGTCAAATACTTATTCAAAATTTTTCTATATGGTTTTCTTAACCATCTTGCGAAGAAAATCTTACTTAAAAAATTATAGGATTTTTTAAAAAGAATTTATAATTAGAAAAATATTTTGAAAAAATACGAGGCACTAATGGTCCCTATATTTCTATTAAAAATGTTTTTTCAACATTTATTGAAAAAACTAGTCTCTGGAAACGTATTTCTACTAAAATATCTTTTCAATTTATTTAAGAGCCACGAGGAAGGGACAAAGAGTTTTTTTTTTCCTTGTTTATGATCTCGCACGTAGGGGTGGCTTTGAATAAATTATATATAAAATTATGCATACATTTTTAAGAAATATAATGATAGGGGAGGTTCAGGATTGAATTTCAATAATGGATTAAAATGCACCAATATTAATATTTTTTACTCCAATTGTTGTCTAGCTTGTTTTGTAATTTTTGAATTTGGCCATAATTTATTATGGCCTCCTTAGTGCCCCTAGATAAAAATTTATATTCTAGGAAAAACTAAAAATATTTTTCCTATGATACATATTCCCAAAAAAACCTTTAAATAAAATCTTATTACTATTAGTGACTTATTAGAAAATTATAGGAAATATTTTAAAATTTTCTTAGGAAAGTTAAATGGACCTTTTATTGTCTCTTCTAGGGAAATAAATAAAAATTAATAATCAATCTAATATATTATTATACTTATCGATAAATTTTTAATTAAATAAAATATCAAACACAAAATTGCAATGAAAATTATTTCATGCTAAAAGTATTACAGCATCAACTGTTAAATACTTATTCAAAAATTTTCTATACAGTTTTCTACCCCATTTTGGTACAAAAAATATTACTTTGAAAATTATATGATTTTTAATAAAAAATTTCAATTAGAAAAGTGTTTAAAAAAACATGAGACACTAATAGTTTATAGAAAATTATTTCTATAAAATTTATTTTTAATTTTTCCAGAGGAAAAAGTTTTTTTTTTTATTTTATGATCTCGCACGTGCGAGATCATCTTTTCGCGAGGAAGGGGGAGATTATTTCTCCCCTGTTCTGGTTTTCCGCCGAGACGACCCCGAGGGAAGGGGCTTACGGCGCCAGGGAGGATTTATCGTCGGAGATGACGGCCACGACGGAGTCGGCGGCGACGGAATCGGCGGTGATGGAAGCGGCGGCGACGGAAACAGAGGCGACGGCGAGGAGAGGAAGAAATCGAACGGACGGACACAGAGGCGGCCGGCGAGCAGCTGTGACGGCGGTATAGACGCCGGAGAACAGCTACGACGGCGGTAGAGGCGGCGACAACAACCGATGGGAGGGGTCGGCGGTGACGAGGGGGGGGGAAAAATTTTTCCCCCCCTCGCTCTCGCTCCCGCTCCCGCTCCCCCGCTCGCTCGCGATCCCGCACCGATTCATGCCGATCCGACTCATTTCGAGCCGGCTCGCGAGCCAACGAACCGAACCTAGCTTCGGTCGAGCTCGGCTCGTTAAGGTAAACGAGCCGATTTCGGTGTTCGAGCTCGAAAAATGACGAATCGAACCGAGCCGAACCGAGCCGGCTCGGCTCGAAGCCACCCCTACTTGCGCCTCCTCCCCCGATCACCTCATTGCAGTGAGACGAGCCTACTGCTCCCTTTTCAGATGCTCCATAGAAGAAGATATTATTCTCCACGTCGAGCCTCCTTTCAGAAAGGTAGGCACTCCCTGCTTCATCACTTCCGGTGTTTCAATTCGACGAAACTTCAGTCAAGCTTCGCGGTGTTTCATTTACAGCTTCTGGTGAGTCTGCTGAGCTCTTTCAGATTCGAAGGAGAAGAGACGGACGAGGCGATGGCACAAATGGAGGCGACTATCCTGCAAGAGGCCATCAAGAAGAATGTCATGGATGAGGATTATGTTGTGTGGATTCTGAGTACAAGGAACAAGTTTCAGCTAAAAACTGCTTTCGACTGTTACAGGAAGATTTACAAGATATCTATCGAGGAGGTATAAATGTGGAGACGAGGAGGCGCATGAAAGTTTCTATAGCCATTGAATTAACGGGTTTATTCCACCATTGATGCAGGACATCAGACATTCCTTGTCCGGCGATCTGGTGACTGCAGTCCGGTGCATTCATTCGCCTGAAAAACACTTCGCAGAGGTAGCGATCGATATACACTGCTTCTATCAAAGATTGAGACTTCTCTTCTTCACAGACCCTTTTTTTTTCCTTTAACCATTGATAGCTCAGAAGCTGAGTTTCCATGGTTTTATGTCATAAAACCAGGTTGTACGATCATCGATTGTGGGTTTGGGAACGCATGAAGATTTACTAACCAGAGCTATAGTTACACACGAGCAGAAGTAGATATGGAGAAGATTAAAGAGGAGTACCTATATGCTTACAACGTTAAGCTTATTGATGATGTTATGGGAGACACTTCGGGGGATTACAAGGACATATTGCTCACCTTACTTGCAGAAGGCAAACTGTGATCTTCTGCAACTTCAACCGGAAGATACTGTAACTCATCTTCGTGCTTTCATTCAATCTTTCCCGAAATTCAGCTGCTGCAACAAGATAGACACGACAAATAAATTTTTTTATTTTTTGGCAAATTTTAATATTACTAGCTGAAATAATTAATTTTTAAAATATATAGATTTTAAAATTTTTATTTATACCCTTTTTAATGATTCAGAAGTTTTTTTCCTGTCCAAAATAGTTAGTCTCAGCTATAACATATAATTTTTTTTTCAAGCTACAACAAATAAAAAAAAAATCCTACGCATCCCCTTACCTCTCCCCCTCCCTCGCTTGGCCCTCCCCCTGCATGACCTGAGGCGCAACGAATCCTAATCTAGGCATCAAAATGAATAGACTCTACATTTGACATTATAAGACCTATTCTTCAACAAATAACAACCACATCAAATTTACATAAATTTAATCATCCATTCATCAATAATGAAGACATAGAACGTAGGGTTCGCATCATTTAAGTGTCATAAGGGTTTTCATTTATATGATAACGGACCACAAAAAGATGGAAGGCACAATCACAGTGAAGCATTCAACATATATGTGAGGAATGTAAGAAAAAAAGTGTATATCTGTATTGTCTATGAAAGTAACATTCCAGAGACCCACTCGAGCATAGCATATCAACTAGTACCACCTCTCTTCCAAATAGCTTTACAAGGGATCCTCATCATCTATAACTAGATGTTGCATTAGGTCGGACTCTGCATATCAGCTCCTCTATGAAAGTAAAGGAGGTTCGATCATTTCTTGCGTGCCAATGCTGCGGCTATTCCACCAGCCACAAGTCCAACTGCTGTTGCAGCGATTCCAATCCCAATAACACCATCTTTTTGTACCAGATAATATCATAATCATAATGTTAGATGCTGTCACCAAATTAAAATATAAACTAATGTTCAATACTTGTGAACCTAATAATTACCTTTAGCTATTTTATCTTCAATTGTCTTCTTCAATGTCATAGCTTGCCTCCAATCCGGAGCAATCTACAAAATCCAGAAAGAAACATAACCCAGAAACAAAAGAATTAAAGTTGACAACGACAGCAACTGAAAGAAGTAGAGATGCCTAACAAAGTGAGGCATGTTGCAATTAATTGCTTGTAAGGGAGGCGATGTAACACTTGGAATTATAAGAAGGGTGGGTATGGTGTCACCTCATGAAATATCTTTGTCAGAATCACAAGTTTCATTATTGTCAATAAAAAGAACAAACCAATATATCAGTCAGGAATAAAAGCAACCTAGAATTGGAAAACGACACATAAGTTGCCCGAAAGCAAGTGAAAGAAAATGCAAAAAAAAAAAAAAAAAAAAACTGTCTTTTATTTTCAATAAATTGTTTATTTTTAATGACACTGACAGTAAATAATTCACCATAATATAGATATTAAGAAATCAATTCGTCAGAATACCGATATAAAGAAAACTAGTGTAGCTGTTAAGATACAGATCATCCATATCAAGCTTACACAAATGCATTTGGGTACCATATAATCACAAGGAACAAGAACTGTCACCGAAAGTAGGAGTAACTACAAAATAATATTAAAAACATGCTCAAACCAAACCTCCAAACATTTTTCAGCTAGCTGCCTGCCCCTTGAATAATCTCCACTCCTGTAGTGTCCAACTGCCAGAAGATAAAGTGCTTCCCTCTTTTGATCTGGGTTGATAGGTCTACTCAAAGCAACTGCCAATCCCAAGTTTCATAGTTACATTTGAAAAGGAAAAAATTATAAAAGTTTCGTAATTGAGTAGTCAATTTGCTAGCTTTTAGCCTAAACATATAAAGAGTTTCGCAAATCAAGAGCTCCACAAAAGTAGTCAAATCTGATAGCAGATCAATAGATAATCAGAACATTAAACCAAAAGCTTAGAACTTTACCTTCAAGCATAGCTATTCCCCGTTGCACATCTTCTGGGTGTTTTGAGTGAACCAGAGCCCATGACAGCCTCATGATGCTTTGACTTATGAGTTGTTCTGAGCCATCTTTTTCTGCTTCTGCAACTTCCCTTTCACATCCCTGAGAATAGAAAGTTGCAAAAGTAATGAGAATACAACATAGGAAATTGAGTCATCTTCTTTGAGAAGGTTATGTTTCTTCAGATAGATAATACATGGGACATCCAAAAATAGAAACCAACAGCTTAGGCATATTACACTCAAGCAAAGACAATTTTTACCATTTGAAACTTTTTTGTATCATGCAGTATTGTATTTTGGGCCCATCTAAGCTTCTTAATGTTACATTTAAAGCAGCCATCTGCCCAGACTTTGGAAAAAAATATGGAACAATAGGCAAACTCGCTAGAAAAAAACAAAAAAACATGAGTACATTAACAGGATGCTGTTGAGAGGTAGAATGAACATAGCAGATCATTCCCCAAAAAGAAAGACAGCAAAAATCTGTTGAGGTCGGGATCCTGATGACTGCTGCTTGGCAACACTGGCCTTGCTGAGTAGTTCTACACCCAGCTGTGTACAAGAGATGCCAGGTTATGAATGAGAGAAGATCAAAGAGGCCACTAATCCTGGGTGAACTAAGGTGGTTAGACCAAAAAAATAGCCATCTAAGCTTTTTATAGTTACATTTAAAGCAGCAATCTGCTTATACTAAGAAAAAAATATGGAACAATGGGCAAACTCGCTAGAACAAATTATTCTGGCATAATAACTGTTAGCAATGAAGTATTTCCAAGTCATGCACAAGATTTATTTAAAACAATAATCCTGTCATGTGATCCCTCATTTGCCATTCTAAAAAGAAAAGTACTCATACACACTGTTCAAAAGAAACTAAAAGGAAAAACAGAAGCAAGATAATCATTTCTATCAAAAGAAGTATATTTATAGTACTGTGCCATAAATTTTGCCATAAAAGGCAATTTCTTATAGGTTTGTGTTATACTAATTCACCACCTTTCAAAATATACAAGACCAAAAAAACTACCGCAAGAAATTATCTCACATCGATCACACTCAGTAGATGGCTTCAAGTTAATCTCAAAGTCCTCAGCACTTCAACACCAATACTTACGCAAAAGAAATAACTGCACTTTTGACTCGTTGTTCAGAAATGAACACTTAAAGACAACCTAAGTGATTTGATTTATAGACATTGGAGGCATGCGGCTTGCTAGCTTACGTCAGTCATCCAGCACTTATAACAAGGGTTGACAGTACTGATATTTTGTAAATGCCTAAGATCATTTCAGTCCCAACTCAATTTTCATATGCTCAGCCTCTTGGTTCATTGATAGAAAGCTTTGATGAAGTTTGAAGATGTGTTCCATGTAGAGGAAGCCCCACACATAAACATACATAGTGGAAGTAATAGCCATGTGCACTAATCTCAGACTAAAAACCTGGAAGCTTAAAATGTTTAAATAAAGATAAATTCAATCTTAAATACTTGTGGTCCTTGTGACCAATCTATTCATCTAGAAAGTAATACTTGCATGAGTGTTGTTTTCAATATCAAACAACAACAATAAGACCTTGAATAAAAGGACTTTTCACATGAAACCCATTAAGATAATACATTTTTATCTACCTCATGTGACTGACATCCACCATCATCTACTGTGTCAGAAACACTCCACTAATTGTAGAATCAAACTCTTACATTGACAATAAAAATGATGTACTTGATGATTTCGAAAAAGAGTTCAACCAGAAAAAGTATTGAAAGAATACAAAAAAGAAGAAGAAGAAGAAGAAGAAGAAGAAGAAGAAGAAGAAAAGAGCGAGCTGACCACAATCCATTTCCACTATTCCAAGAAACATTTTGCACAAGTGAAATTTGCTATGTCCAAATAAAATATCACATAAAATGGCCCAGTTTCTTTGTACTCACAAAATCAAGCTCCTAAAGCAATGGAATAGATACAAACTAACAGAAACATTAAATTCCCCAATGACATACATGATCTTAAAATCTAGAAATGCAAAATAATCGACAAACTCTTGCTACAATGGATGCACAACCTTAAATTGTAAACAAGTAAAATAATATGCGATAAAGTCAATGTTCATCCTAGCAGCATTACCTTTTCAAAAGAATACACCTTATTAATGTTGCATATTTAATGTGAAAAATAATTTATTTGACCTTTTAAAAAAAGCATAGACAGACACAAAGTTCCGTCGGAAAAGAAGAGACAAGGTTTGGAGGGACAGGATACAGTATAGCGTAAGCCTGAAATCTCAAAACGAGACGAGTTAATGGCTTGGATCAAATATCCTAAAAAATTACTGATAACGCCTGTAAGATGATTAACATGCCAAAAATGCCTAAATACACTAAATAATTCAATTCAACGGAAGCTTTTGACAGGTAACGATGTCACTCCATTCAAGTTTTTTCAAAAAATAAAACCTCAAATGAGATCACTAAACCTAAGTAATAGCTAAAGACAAGTCGATTAAAGCATCGAAAACCTAACTATGCAACTAGAACTGTACAAAGTCAAATGGAAGGCGAAACAGGCAGAGATGAAAGAAACATTACGGCGATAATATCTCGACCACACCAAGGAATGTTATCTCCGCCGCTGAAAAAAGCTCCAATGGACTCGAAAAAATTTCCAATCTTCGCATCCATTGAAGGCTCTCAGGGTGATCGAAAGAGCTGCAGAAAAAGTGGAGAGAAGAACCCTGATTTTCTCTCGGATTTATTGAGTCACGAGCGAGGGCTGTTTGTTATAGCGGTGAAGAGAGAGAGACGGAGAGAGAAACTTGGTTGTTAAGATACTTCGGCAGGGTGTTATGGGTGCAGGAGAAGGCACCTGTGCGAGAAGACTAGCCGCAACAAGATTTTGAGAAGCGCGATTTCGTGCACGTGAATGGTCACAATACACCTCCCGAGAGGTTTGTTTTTTAACAAATCCAAAACGGGAGGACACTAAAATAAGCCCCATGGACTCTAGTGGACCTACCAATTATAGTTAACATTGCTGAGCCCTATTAGCCCAATGGGCATACTCTTCGTCTTTCTAATTTTTGATTAATCAAGCTCTAATTCGAGGTCGAAGGGGAGAAATCTTATTCGGGTGCTGTAATGAAGAGAGAATTTGTCACTCTATCAAATGTATTTACTAAATCTTTGGGGAGACGTGAATTTGAATCTTTTTGTGACAAGTTGGGTCTTATGGATATCTATGCTCTGACTTGAGAGGGAGTGTTAGAAAAACAGTAGAAGGGCATTTTGGTTATTTTAACTTAGCTATAATTTATGGAGATGACATTTTATTGTTCAACATGTTTAACCTTATTTGTAGTTCAAATTCTATGTAATTTGAGTGAGTTGATTGGAAGATTTAAGGGTTTATGTAAAGTGTAACAAATGGGGGGTATTTTGTAATTGATTGACACTTAAGCGAATAAGAAGAGTTGAAGGCCGTTCACTACCCCCGACTAGAGTAATTTATTTGACTCTCTCTTTGTGGTTATAAAGTGTGGCAATCAGGCAACAATCTTTATAGTCAATAATCCAATCTTCATTTTTCTATGAGCTCAAGTTTTTTATTGAGGTAGAGTGTCATTTTATTAGAGATGTTGTCATGTAAACGAAAGTCATTACACCATATGTGAAGTCATTCGAATAACTTGGTGATGTATTTACTAAACCCATTGGAAGACATGAACATTTGGCCTTTTGTGACTAGTTGGATCTGTTTGATATTTGCTCACCATCTCGAGGGGGAGTGTTAAAATTCACGCATAAAAGTAGTTTAGTCATTTTCTATAAGTGTAAGTGTCTCATAAGGGTTGGAGTAAATTTTTTCACTCATCAAAGGGATTTCCCTGCTCATATTGCAAGTGATGGTTCTGCTCAAGTAAATCCTATCACTTCCAGTACCAAGTATTGGAAGAGAATGTTTATTACCTTATGAAATGAATAGAATGATTGTGCAGGCAGTTGACTTAATGATTGAGCAAAGAATAAATGCTTCTGTGTTTGTTTAACAGTTATGAAAATGGCAAGTATGAATCTTTCATTAGATAGTCTGAAAAAGAAGAGAATTTGCATTTAGGAAGCCTTACAGGAATATTTCAAGCAGATAAAGGAGCATTGAGAGATCAACAGTATTAAAAGATTGATCTAGCAACACAGCTCTTCATTATTTTCTATCTTGGTTGAAACTTTAGCTATTGGTGTTTTTAGTCTCAAGAAGTTATCATTGTCTACATGGGATCCATAAGGCTTAGCTTGTAATAAAAATTTGTTGTGGACTTTTGAGGGGGAAGAGCAGGAGATGTAAAAACTTCATTATTTTTTATATTAAAATGTGGGGCATTTACAGTATCTAGTCGTGATGCTTCGAGTTTGTAGAAGTATTTAGCCTCATGAAGATCAATTTTTTTGGAGCTCTCCTCCATATCAATCAGTTTTACCTATCAATTGTGTAGTTAGTTCAACTTCTCACTCATCTATCTATGATGAGCATTCGCTCGGTTGCCATATCTTTGCAGGCTGATTTCTTTATAACTTATATCCTCACAGATGGATTGTCAGGATTTTCTTTAGAAATTCCTCAGACTGGATGCTAATCTGGCACTTTGCTAGTGCTAATCTATTCTGTCAATGCCCAAGGAAGAAGCCATATGTTTATTCATGCAATACTATAGAGTTATTGCTTTTGTCTCTGTTGCAATTTTAATTAGGATGGTGTATGCTGTCATTGCCCCCTTGTTTGCTTCCATTTCTCATTGTTTACTTCTTTCTTGGCTATCTGGTATATGCCAATCATTATTTGTTAATTTCTACATTTAAGTAGTGTCATCTTACAAAAGTGTTTTCATAATCAAAATCATCTCATGACCCGTTTTTGGTGGAAAGATGATACAGAACAGAGCATTCTTTTTCCAGATTCAAGATGTATATGTTTCAATCTATGAAACATGTGGACAGTCCTGGCCACACATTCGTCACTATATTTTGATTGCTACAGTTCTTATGCAAATCTTCATAATCAGTTTATTTGGACTGAACCTGCAGTACCAATCTCAACAATACTGCTGCTATTAACTGCATTATTATTTAATGTGTATTGTAAGGGTTCGGTTCTTTCCAGCATTTTGCCATCATTCTGTTCTGGTGCCTTTCCTTTTTGATGTACCGATTCCTTTGCTTCCATAACACGTTTGAAAGGTCACTCATTTAACATCGATTTGAATATGACACATTATATTTTCATTTAAAAAGATGAAACATTATTAAAACTTTACCATTCCAAGTTTGGTGCTGAGCATTTCAAAGGAATACCTCCATCCAAATCTGGAGGGGTCAGTAGGCATACTAGTTAACATGTGCACCTGTTCTAGATCAGTTCTGCAGATTCAGGCCAAGTTAAAAGAAGAAAGATTTTATTTATTGAAACTTTTCTTTGCAATGAACACTTCCAAAATGCAAACATCAGTGGTCTTTTACTATTGGTAAAATAGTACAGTTCATGTTCATTTGTTTGAAATGGGCATTTATTACTTGTGAAAAATTGTGCCTTTATAACTTGGGACAATTTCATGATACTGATTCCTTTGATGTATTTAGTTGTAACTGTTCTCAAGAACAGTCAGTTGTTTATGAATTTATTATCCTTCATACAATCAGATTATAGATTATGTTCAATTTGATACTAGTGTGGTGTATATTGACATGCTATAAAGTGCTATGGAAAACAATGAATTGTATGCAATGGAGAGCTTGCCAGAACCCAGTGAGAGTCCCATTGAAACCTATTGCCAGCCCTGTTTAATAGGCTTCTACTCTCAGTCATTCGAGAAAATGGAAAATGATTAGGGAGTTGAATTCTAGAGTGGGTGAGCCAAATATAAATCTTCCACCATGAGTGTTATTCTGTGATTCTCTGCTTTCATAGGTTACACTTGGACAAGGATCCTATGCTCAGGCCATGAAGTCATATTTTGATTCAACGATTTGTTCAGGCATTCTGGCTAGTTTCTATAACTGTATTCTGATGGTGAAGGGGCAGGGTATATCCTAGAACAAGAAAGAAAACAGAGAGTTGCTTCATTTGTCAAAAATTCTGATCAGTGTAAATAAAAGTAGACCAGTGTAATCTCACTTTTTCTCTCTGCATTCGGAGGGACTGGAACCTTGGCGCGACATCTGGATTCTTGAACACCATTATTGTCCTTGTGGAAGTTGAATATGGCAAGCGAGGGGAGCTGCTATGGTGGGTGCGCAACAAACAGAAAAGATGCTGCGCCGACTCCATGAATGACGTTTCTGGTGCGGTTCTTATTTATTTCCCAGAAAAACTGGCAAGTCTTTGAGGAGGTGGGGGTCGGCCGAACTTCCTATGTTCAATTGCTTTTCCTGTTTGTTTTCAAGTAAAATTCGGCGGTGGCCACGGTTCCTTTCTTGTCTTCTCGCAGACACCTTCCTTTTTTTAGTGAAGGTGGGATAAGACCGAAGCAATTGGTCTTTTCCGGCCGAATCTGGTTAAGGTGTGATTCTATCATGGGGATTTAGTAAATAGTAATCATTCTCTCTCCTCACAAAATTTTAAAGATTTTTTATGATTTTTCTAATTATAGAGGTTTTGGCTTCAATTATTTCAAAAATATTTAATGCAAATTAGTATAATATATTTAAATTTCATAAAAATCATGCAAATAATTTAGCATTTTAGATTATGATTATTATCTTTTATTTTCTATGAAGAAAGAGTAGAATAGAGATTCATTTGGTTCATTTGCTTCTGGAGTGGAGAGGTATTAAGAATTGCAGAAATCTCAATGAAAAAAACACAAACAAGGTTGGCAGTCCGCACCCAGTGGGCGTTGAAAGTTGGGACGAGCTGGTCATCGCACTACCAGACATATGCGAATCAAAGGAGCTGCAATTTTCTGGAGATAATATGATTCCCGCATCAGCATTTTTTTTTGTTTACAAATAAAATAAAATAAAATAAAAAGGAAAAAAACAAAAACGGAGGAACGCTTATTTATTAGAGTGAGAGTGGGCTTCACACAGAATATCCGGTCATTCGTCTTCCCGACTCTGCGCCAATCGTCACCCGACTCAATATGCCTACCTCCTTCAACCTTCGTTTCTGTGTTTTTCCAGTAAGGCATCCCTGCTCTCTTCCCTTTCTCTGAATTTTTATCTTTGGCTTTTCCGCTGTTGAATTTCGTGTCTTTTTTGGCGATTGTCGCCTGTTATCCAGGCTGCCCTTCTGGGTTATAGTCTCATTTTTATGAGTTTTATGTGGGTCTTAAATTCCTGGCTGTCGGCGAGGTTTTAAGCTTTTCGGAAAATTCACCTGCTTCTGCCGGAATCAAGCCGGGTATTAGCCGATCAAGGTTGGGTTAGCTTTAAAAATTGCTCTTGGGTATTATAGTTCCTTGCTTTATTTTATGGTTTGAATGCTATCGTGGATGGCGGAAGACTAGAGTAGTTTAAAAGAAAATTCGGTATCCATTTCTAATTTTTGTAGACTTTCAAAAAGTCTAGCCTATCTAAACCAGAATGGGTACCATCCTCAGAACCCACTGCAAGCTTGAATTGTTTCACCCACTCAGTGGATTCGCGGAAAGATACAGTTTTTTAACCGCTTCAAAGTTTCAAAGCCAAGATTTCAGGTTTTGTCCAAGGAAAGCATGTAAGAAAGGACATACGAGTGGTTCTGTTCGAGCCAAGAGCAGTAGCGCTCTTTTGGAGCTCGTTCCCGAAATCAAGAAGGAAAATCTTGATTTTGAGCTGCCATTGTATGACCCAACTGAGTCCTCTGTGTTGGACTTAGTTGTTGTCGGCGGCGGGCCTGCTGGCCTTGCGGTGGCTCAGCAGGTATCTGAGGCAGGTCTCTCAGTTTGCTCCATCGATCCTTCTCCCAAGTTGATCTGGCCCAACAACTATGGTGTCTGGGTTGATGAATTCGAAGCCATGAACCTTCATGATTGCCTCGACACCACATGGTCTGGTGCTGTCGTATTTATAGAAGATGGTAAGAAGAAGTATCTAGACAGGCCTTATGGAAGGGTGAACCGGAAACAGCTCAAATCCAAGATGATGCAGAAGTGCATATCAAACGGAGTCAAGTTCCATCAGGCCAAGGTTGTTAAAGTGATCCATGAAGAAACTAGTTCTCTTCTAGTATGTAGTGATGGGATGAAGGTTCAAGCAAAGGTGGTTCTTGATGCTACTGGATTCTCAAGGTGTCTTGTTCGTTATGATAAGCCATACAACCCTGGATATCAAGTTGCTTATGGAATATTAGCAGAGGTTGAGGAGCACCCATTTGAATTGGACAAAATGGTTTTCATGGATTGGAGGGATTCACATTTAAATGGCAATCCAAAACTGAAAGAAAGGAACCGTCAAATTCCAACATTTTTGTATGCAATGCCTTTCTCATCGAATAAGATTTTTCTGGAAGAGACTTCTCTGGTGGCTCGGCCTGGGGTTTCAATGGAAGATATACAGGAAAGGATGGAGGTTAGACTGAAGCATTTGGGTATAAAGGTGAGAAGCATTGAAGAGGATGAGAGGTGTGTTATTCCAATGGGTGGCCCTCTTCCTGTGCTCCCTCAGAGGGTTGTTGGGATTGGTGGAACTGCAGGTATGGTGCATCCTTCTACTGGTTACATGGTTGCAAGGACTCTTGCAGCAGCTCCAATAGTAGCTGATGCAATTGTTCAATACCTAGGCTCTGGAAGACTTTCGGGAAGTGCACTATCTGCTCATGTTTGGAAAGACTTGTGGCCTATAGAGAGGAGAAGACAGAGGGAATTCTTTTGCTTTGGTATGGATATTCTGCTTAAGCTTGATTTAGAGGCGACAAGGAGGTTTTTTGATGCGTTTTTTGATTTAAAACCTTATTATTGGCATGGATTTTTGTCGTCAAGATTGTTTCTACCTGAGCTTTTATATTTCGGGCTCTCTTTGTTCTCACATGCCTCAAATACCTCTAGGTTAGAAATCATGACAAAAGGAACTGTGCCATTGGTGAAGTTAATCAACAATTTAGTGCAAGACATTGAATGAGAAAATGATGTTGCCTTTATGTATGTGTATCAAGATTTCTATACTTGCAATGGCAATGGAATCAATCTGATGTTGTTGTTTCTCTCTGTATCAAAATTTGCTTAGGTGTTCGAGACTATTGAACACCCATATTTGCCTGCAGGGTTTCAATCCATATTCAAAAATTGTGTTATATTTCCTTGGCTCGAGAATTTGAACTATTTTATTGAAGTGGATCTTTTTAATATTAACGTAACATGACATGTATGCATTTAGAAGGAGGTTAGTTGGTTGCATTTTTTCTTTTATTAATCTTGTATTTCTGTCATTGGTTAAAGCTCTTTTCCTGTGCAAGTGCACTTGATCTTTCAAGAAACTCTACTACAGCATGACATGTAGACATGTATGTTTGATTGCTCTGAAGGGTCATGTAACTTTGCCTTTTGAAGACCAAGTGAAGTATTTCTCTGGTTAAATGGTTGAAGCACTAGCCTATTTGGTGTTGGCTCTTTTAATTAGGACTACTCCATGAAGAAGTGGAGCTGATTCCTCTGTGGAGGCCACTCATGCTGTAGTTTTCAAGCGCCTTTTATATATTTTTTTAGTGGTGCCTTTCCTTATTTGAGTAGCCCATTAATGATTAGACTTTTTTCTATATCCATCATTCAATGTTAATAAAGTATTCATGTGGGTTAGAGATGCTTGGATTGGTCATTGGCTCAAGTGTGGTTGTTGGGTAAGAGTGGGTGGTTTCTTGTTTGGGGTCTTGAGTTCAAGTCTGACCAGGGTTTTGGATGCAAAAGCAACTGATATATTTATTAAATTGTAGATCATGTCTTTTAACTTGGCTTATCTCCTCCTCACTTGTTTAAGCTTCTCCATTGTATCCTTAAGTTGCATCCAATATCATATTTGGCTTTTCCAAAGATGAACAAAGTGTAAGGAAGGAGGAAACAGGGAAGAGAAAGAGGTACAAGGAGAAACAAGGGGAGATAGAGAGTGAGAGAGAGAGAGAGAGAAAAAGGAAGAAAGTGTTTCCTATCATTAATAATGAAAATATGCATGGAGAACTTATATTATAAAACTTAGAGCAGGATCAGTGGTTGAATTGGGTTCAACTAGACCTAGTCCTTTAAAAAACCTAGACCCAATCAGGGTTGGGTGGCATTCCCTCTGCATGTGACATGATAGAAACCAGGAGAGGGTGCAATGCAAAAGAGGAGAGGGGCGTTGTTGCCTCTCCCCTTAATATTATTTCTTTATTTTATATTATGATATCATTTTGACATCATACTAGTGCATTTGTACATGTGGTTAAATCTAGGACCCAATTACCTCTTTGAGTATGTAACCAGATCAAGTTTTATAACATTGTGAAGAACTAAGGAAATGGTAACAAAAATAAATTACTCAAAATGGTAAATTTAGATATTATATAAATACTCAAAAAGAAATTAATTAAATTTAATCAATATATGTTGATTTTTAAAAGATTTAACAACCCACATACCCCTATGTTTTTTTTGAGATAATGCCTATATAACCCTATTGTTAAATTGCTCGATAGGAGAATGGGAAGGCAGGGGCCTTTCCCTCAGCGGTAGAAGACAGGAGGAACCAAGGCTCCCTCCTCTCCCTTTGCATATTTCAATGATGGTGGAAGGATTCTCCACTCTCCCCACCGTGGCACAACAATGGGGAGGGTGGGATTCCGCCTCGTCAGGGTTTCATCCCCGTACCCCTTCCCCTCTCTTTGTTCTCAGATTTTATAAAGGGCCGGGAAGGGGAGGGAAACATGCATCTTCGTAGGAGGAGATCCCACCTCCTTGCCATCAATGGTGGGGAAGACAATGACGGTGGACTCTCATCCCCCAACTATGCCAAACGGGGGGAGGGTTGGTTTGCCTCCACGTCTCGCCTCCTTTTGCATTTGCCGAGAAAAAGTCTACCACATAGATATAGCCATAAGAGTGGACAGGAAGAAATAGCTACTTTTGGCGGACGACAGCCCTTTAACGAACGGCTGATAAGGATTCACCCAAATGAAGACGAAGTTCCGTTATCTGAGAGTATTTCACGACTTTTCCGAGAAATTCCCTGCATCAGACTACAGCGAACAAGAATTTGCTGCGAAGCCTGCGGCATCCATGAGCTTTTAGACATTTCTTTGACAGAAATTGGCCGGTTTCTCTTCACTTATATATAGACATTAAAAAACGTCTCCGCGTAACCATGTTGCCGAAACACGGTAAAACAAAACCAAGGGCAGAACGTGTTTGTGAAAATGCATATGCGAGTCGTGACTGTATGTCGGCTTCGCCTGTGAAAAAATGGGCAGTTTTGATCGCATGGGTCGGCGGCAAACTCATCTACGATCGTAGATACACCTGATGATCCAACAGAGCTTGAAAGGTCAAACCAATCACTGGATCTGCTTCTGATCCATTGAATACAAGAATGGAAAATTGGGATTCTATTATTGGCATTCAAAGGTAACTGCTGGGTCGGTGTTTCATCCCAAAGGGGGATGGGAAGGTGGAAGATTGTAATAAAGAATCCCGTTGAGAAGAAGGAGCAGTATGAGGTAATTCTACTCAGTTACTTGTAGAGGGTGAACAAGAACCAGGGGAAGATAGCTTGTGTTCACAAAATGGAGGATGATTCATTACTGTGATGAGAATAAAATAAAAGAGTAATTATTTAATTGGGTTGAAAGAAAGTCGCCTTAGTGGCTAAGGTTCCTGATGCACTGTACCAGTCATCCGTCCTGGGCTTGAAAGTTAAAGCAAAAACATAAAAGCAATGAGGTCTTCATTCTTGATTGTTGGTTTGAAAACTTCGTATCAAGCCTCTAAAATGTCTAATATATTAAGTCAAACAACATACGTGTAGTGAAGGTGGTTGCAGGGAGTGGATAAGGAGAGAGCTTTTGCTTAGATTTGCAGACTCAACGTGACAAAATTGTGCTTTCCTCATCGAAGTTCAAAGCTTGTGGTTGCTTTTCCTCTCGGTATCTTTTTCTTCTTTTTTCCACTCTAGATCACCGACCTTTGGTCAGGGCTTTCCATGTCGCCGCCCCTTTCGGTGAGGGTCGTACCCACCACTATCTATCTGTTAACTTCTCTAAAAGCCCTAGACAAGTAGAGGATTCCATTGATGAAGACTTGAGAGGAGGTCTCCAATCCAACCTCCCTTGCTGTGCTCGTAATAGGTGATTTCTTTCTCTTCATATTCTTTAACTGGTTCGGCATCCTTCTTCGGATGCTTCTTTCCTTTCTTCAACTCACCAATTCTGGGTGAGTTTCTTCTTTTGTTTTTCGTCTTTGCGTTTATTTTGTGGGGTGAGTGGCTTCCAATCCATCTCTGTCTGAGAGGAGGTTGGTAGGGGTGAAGAAGGTTTCATTTCCAGTCATTCTTGTACATATTTATTAGCTAATGTTAGAATTGAAATAGAAGATGAGTGTTGAAACGGCGGATAGATTGATAGATGAGAAGGGGAACAAAAGAAACCCTCTCTCATCTAAACCCAAATACACATCCTTCGAGCAAATGAAGGGTGTCAAAGCTCTGAATCTGTCTCGTGCAGATATTAGGTCTCTGCCCAAATCACTCTCGGAAATGAAAAATCTCCGGGCTTTAATATTGCATGGTTGCACAAGTTTGAAGAAGCTGCCTTGCTTAGCCAATCTCAGGGAGCTGCAAGTGCTCGACCTTTCACACACCGTCATCGAGGAATTGCCTCCGGGAACCGAGGAGCTGGTTAATCTACGGTGCCTACGTCTCTCTCATACCCCATGCCTCAAAGTCTTCCGCTCTGGGGTACTGTCCAATTTCTTATCCCTTGAAGAACTCTCGATGCGGGAGAGCAGATGGGTTTGGACGAGCGAAGCACAAGGAGCTCAAGTAGATGAGATTGCGACCTTGACTAACTTGTCTGAACTCGAACTGAAACTTGCAGATTGGTCTGATTTGGTTCAATGTATGTCTCCGGAACATCGAAAGGACTTAAAGCGGTTTTCACTTACAGTTGGATTCTGGGGACCTGTTAGAACACAGGGGGTTGGGGACAACACAGTTGTTGTCTGTGGCTGCGATCTCACTGGTGCTGGAAGACGCCTAGTTCTCCCGGACAAGACTCTCCAACTCGTTCTCCAGAACTGTCAACTTCCGGAGTCGATGAGTTTGTCTAACATGGAGCAGTTGAAAGATTGTTACATGCAGCGTTGTCATCGGATGGAGTGGTTGACGATTGTAAACGATGGTGAAACCAGGCCGGCATTGCCAAACCTTGAGAAACTAGAGATAAATTGGTTGCCAGATGTAATGTCACTGTACAAAGGATTAGTAACACCAGGGACCCTTGCCAATTTGAAGATCTTGACGATAAGACATTGCCACAAACTGATGAATTTGTTCTCAACTGAGCTGTTGAAGCAACTGCAAAGCCTTGAGAAAATTAGCGTCTCTGATTGTTACATGATGGAGGAGCTGGTGGCTGGAGGAGATGTCGGTGAGACCGTCGTTCTCCCGAAGTTAAAGACCTTCTCGCTGAGATATTTATCAAAGCTGAAGACTGTTTTTAGAGGGAAATTGATTTGTGAATCTTTGGAGAGTGTTGAAGTGGATCAATGCCCTGTGCTGAAGAAGCTCCCTCTTGCAGATAATGAACTGCCACCAATGTTGAAAGTCATCCTCGGCAGCAAGAAATGGTGGGGAGGATTGGAGTGGGATAGTCCTAATGCCAACACTGTTCTTCTCCCTCTTCTCCATCCCCTCTGCGATGAAGAATTTGAAGAAGAGGAAGAACAATCTTGCATTAACGAAGAACAAAAGGAAGAGACTGTGTGGCATTAGTTTCTGACATTAGTGTTTATTACTTTGTTTTTTATGCTTTTTCATTTCGTTTTGTTGCTCTTTTCTTTAATTGCTTTTGTTAACTGCTAAAGCAGTCTATTAATGGGATTTACAAACCATTGCTTTTGTTACACTTTTGTTAACTGCTAAAGCAGGCTATTAATGAACCTTCTGTTGTTAGCCGGAGTGAAATAGGGAACCAAGTCATCTTGATCTCCTTTTTCCTCTGTTTTCTTCTGTTCTTAATCGCATTTTCCTTGTTAGCTATTGACTACTTTCAGAGGTCTTTAATGAAATAACATCTAGGGGGAATTTTCAATTAAGACGGCCAACTCACATTACAGGCATCAAAGCATGGCAAAAATATTGTTTGAGCCCATGGCACAATCTGTGGTAGAGTGAATCGAGACAAGATTGGGAGCTTCAGAAAAGAGAATTAATACAGAATCTCATCCCTCGACAAAGAACCTTCAAATTATAACCACTATCAAACTGCTTGCACTCACAACCATTCTACTGCTTTGACCTCTAATGCACCAACTATGATATCTTTTTTATATCTGGATTGCTTAACTATGCCAAATTGTTAATTTATATTGACATGCCACAGTCATGGAAACATGTAATTCTATTGTAAATAACTGTCACCCAGAACTGACACTTGCATACGCTTCTGGAGATCTGCTTGATGCTTCTCACCTGGAGATGATATTAGTTAGATGGCAGCACGCTTGTAGCCATGTATGGGGAGACACATCCACGAACCTACACAAAATTCCAATACACTTAAAGAGTCACATTTTTATTAAATAATATTGGTATATTGTTTCAATACAGAAAAATAACAGGCATAGTTCGAGCTAACTGCTACCTGGGAATATAACTGCCAGCACAGTCTGATAGGCCAATTCTCAGTTTCCATTGAATTTATTAGCGGAAGCAAACATCAAATAGAGAACTATGATAACAAGATACTGACATTAAATTTAAAGAAGGCAGCATTCTTTTTCAGTGCTGTCCTAATATTCTCCATCATTCAATATCTTTCCAATTCAACATACAATGATGAACATTTGCCATCACATTATAAATTGGGATCTAACACTAATGCAATGCAGCACTTGACACCAATTTAAATCCGATCTGCTGGCACCTTGTAACAAGAACACTCAAAGAGTTGAACAGGGAGGATCATCTTGGCTATAAAAAGAAGTTTTCACAAAAAAAGTAAAGAGACAACACTTCCAGATGGAACAGCCAAGTTGATCCTATCCTTCAGAGATAATTATGACACTACCCAATAGACTTGAATGATACATGGCCTCCACTCTCACCGAGGTCTAAGGTACAACTGAACCCTGAATCACATTTTTTCAGGCCAAACTCCAGATTTTCCAGCAATATATTTGTCAATATTGCAGGCTCTAACTATGAGTAACAAACCTTTGAGTTTGAGGGATCATAAACAATTTAAAACAATTTATTGCAAAAAATCTCAGGTTATGAAAATACCTGCAACAAACAGGTTGGTATTTCAATATAGCCTCGTAAGAAAACATTGACCTTATCCAAGTGAGATAGTGGAACAGGTGTGATGACATAAAGGAGCTCCTTTGGCATGTCTACTCCCCTGATGATCCCTGAAAAGGACAATTAGTGAATCTTTTAGGACTCAAATTTGTACGTAACTAAATTAGCTATCGCCAACTCTTTGGCGAGACAAGGTGTTTCTCTAAAAGTTGTTGTGGGATATTCATTTCCCTTTGATGTTCATAGATGTATCTTCTTTTAGTTTTTGTCTTTTTGTATCTCCAGGCTGGGTTTTTAATAGCCTCTTTCTTGTTTTTCTCCTCTTAAATGAAATTTTCATCGCCCTCAAAAATTAGCTAGAGAAGTGGCAAAGACAATGGACCCACCAAGTCCAACACACCAAGGAGCATAATCTTTTGACTCCTCAGAGGTTCTATGATCAACTGCGAGACCGACAATTGTCGCATTTAAACTGTGAAAGATTTCATTTCTTGAAACCTACAAAAAACTTCAGCTGGATAAGAATATCATGAGCAAGCGTAATTACTGAAAAATTAAAGTGTAAAATCCCAACTTAAAAAACATTGACCATTCCTGTCACAAAAAGTATCCCTAGACTATATAGAATTTTTCATATGGCATGAAAAGCAAAGCCATCCTTTGTGAACCGTGTTTCTAACATCTGACCAGCCGGGCAACCACAACTTTCCAACCATTCAAATTCAAGAAGCCTGTTATGGTAGATGTGTACACTTCTGTTACGGAAGCCACTAAACTGTCAAACTAGAGATGTTTTTTGTTTATCCAGCTACAGAATCTAGTGGTTCAAGAGCATCGACCAATAAATACCTTCAGTTTCAAGATCGTTAAACAGAGCATGCAGGGGAATTAAGCTCTTCACTTCATTGTAAATTAGAGGCAATATCAATATTATCAATGTCAAGATGTGCAGCCAAAAAGAAATTAAATGAAGAGGATACTTGATAATAAAAGAGCCGAAAGAACGGTTTAAACTACATTGTAGCCATCTTAAAATTTGATGACATACTGTGCAATGAAGATGTAAAACTTTAACTTTTGACAGAGGAATTTCATAAGGAGGATGACACGCCAGAGCATGTGCAAGTTCCTTATTTGTTGTGATGGTGAAGTTGCACGGGAAACACTGTCTGAAGTAGGCAATTATTCGAGCATCTCTCAGACGACGACTATCCTTTTTAATCAACAACCTATAAAAGGATGTAAATCAACACAATGGTAAGTCACTCACTAAAAATTCCACCACATAAATGCAACCACTTATAGAAGATATCCTTGAGTAGGTACAATTGAAGAATCATCACATATTGCTAAAGGTTGTCAAATCTTCAATTCAAGCACAGAACAAACAAAAACAAGCACAAAGTATCTAGTCCAATACAGCAACCTGGTAAAAAAGGTCCACAAAACCTAAATAGCAAACTGTGGTACGGCAATACATCAAAATCTCAACCCAAATTGGTAACATATACCCAAGGTTTACCAACATTTGCAACTTAAAACTCACTGCATCAGGTAAACCCCCAGTGCAGCAATTGATAGTATGAATTAATATTCAACTTCTTTTAGGAGAAACATATAATGTATCAGCTTAAAATAAAAAGTTATACCCATTTCATCAGAAATTCTTTCATAAGACTACTCAACACAAGATAATCAAACAATCATAATTCACTGTAAATCTCTTCAAAGACTTATCTGAGCTAAAATGTAATTTACTTTTCATCAATGAGAATTCTTTGTCGGCATTAGTAATAGGTACATGGAAGAATGAGTGTATGCATTTTCTCAATTAGCTCAAGGGTTGCATCAATCCACTATGTCATGTAATAGCATTTTAGCTGAAAATATCTCATAGGTAGATTTAAAGTGCATAAACGTCCACCAGGAGATTGGGTACTCTCCACAGGTTTTACTATATCACCTCCTCACCCTGCATACTAACTCAAGGAAGTGGTTAGCCTTCACTTTTATTAAGCTGCTCCTTTATCTAACGAGTGAAACATTAAGATAGATAGGAATAATTCTTAAGAATTTTCAACCACTGCAGATTGGCTAGAGATGCTGACAACTACTCCAGCAACACTAGCATACACATAGGCAGCCAATCCTACACTGAAAAATTAATGACGCTGCATATAGAAACCATTGAGATGTTGACCCAAATAAATACTGGCAATGGCAGTAACTCACGATCTGTTAGAAGAGTCTTGCAATGCTGCACTAAGATTAATAAGATTGACATGCCCTTTTTGATTTCCATCCATCCAGAAGAGCCCACTGGGCAGGTTCTTCTTCTCAGCAGAGATACGTATTTGAACCACATGAGTAGGTTGAATATATCTCAGCATTTCAACTATAATTTCATAACCGATACCTGAAAATATAAAACAAAATAAAAGTAAAATATCACATGGGTGACTTCACCCAAAAAAAAAAAGCATCTAAAATACAACTCCAAGCAACAAGTACAAACCTTTTACCCATCCAGGTGTGTTGATGACAAGAGGTAATGGAAACTTTTCAGAACTTCTGAGCTTATCAGACTGATAGTACTCCATATGATAGTAATCATAAAGGCGATAGATACTACTCAGATAAGCTTTTGGGTCTCTTTTGGAAGACGTATCACCAAAGAAAATGCATCTGCAAGAAGAATGACGTCCAAAATTCATGGTATCAATAGATGACTCAACAAAGGCAGAGGTCAGAAAATTTCGACAATGCAGTTATAGCTCAAGAGTATTAACATCTCCAGCATTATATCTCTGTAATGCTGCAGAAATAAGTTTTTTAAAAAAACTATTGGGCTATGAATATTTTGAACATAGTTAAGAAAAATTTACTGAACCATGACGGCTGGAAAAGGTGTTTCGAGGCATTACGGATATCCAAACAAGAATGCCACAAAAATCATAGGAAGTTCCATTGACCTAATTTAGATTGCAAGAAATGAAATTATTTTCATGGATAATTCAACTTGAAATTTTGAACCATATCAAAAGAGGCAAACTTTATGTTTCCAATCTATAACCACAGAGAATATTAGATACCATGATAACAGGTGTCAGAGGCTACTTGGCAGTAAGCATGATAACAAGACAGATCACATTAAGTTGTTTTAAATTTTTATCAACTCGACACAGAGAGAAGTATTTGTATCATCCTACAGATTGTCAAAAAGAGTCAACAGTTTGCATACCTCTCAGGTGTCTTCATCGATAAGATAGTAAAATCTGCATATCAAATGCACAGAACTGATGGTTACTTAAGTACAGGAGACTCCATTACATGTAAATATGACCAATAAAAGAAATCAACATATACAAATGAAAGGAATACCTGGAGTCTGCTCATCGATGATATGAAGAGAGAGACAACCTGGAGTTGTAAATTCCGGTTGGCCCACGTCAGTGTCCAAATATGCTACCTTTTTGTACCTTGAAACATAAATATGGCCGGAAAAAAAAAGAGAAATTTCACATACGCAAATACAAACATGCGGAGAAGTAAAGTAAAATTCGTTGGACCGGTGCATGAACTGAAACAAACAGGAAAAGTTCAATTGGAGCCTCCAACCATTGAATCGACGGTCGGTTACTCCAATATTAATTGAACCAGTACCGAACCAGGCCCACGTCAGGAATCCAGGTTCTCTTTCACTAGACGGAGCTAGGGTCGACGGCTGTCAGGGAAGACGATGGACAGCCATCGGCAGCAAAACACGAGAAAAAGGGAAATAGTAGAGTTGAATATCAGGGTTTAATTGCAGACCTGGGAAGAAGAGTATTGAGGAGGTGGCGAGAATAAGTAGATTTCCCGCTGTTTTTGGCGCCGCACACGAAAGTAATGGGAGGGGAAGATGTATATGATTCTAAGGCAATAGAGTCTGCAGCTTCTGACCACCAGTCTGGTATGAATATATGAGGCGACGGGCTCTCCTTCTCCATCGTCCCTTAATCTTCCTTACCAGTCACCTCTTTTTCTCTCGCTGTCCATCAAATTTGAGTCCTCCAATGGTTTGGGTTATGTATGCAACGCCTTAATAATGAAGCCCCGATAGGGCACTTTGGAAAATTAGAGTGGACTATGATTAATTTTTTTATTTAAATGATAAAATTATGTTAGTATGCACAGAAAGTTGAGTAATCCCTTGCGTTTCCTTTATCTTTCCTTTCGTTTTCTCTTTATCCTTCTTCCTCTTTCCTATTCTTCACTACTTACTTTTCTATTTATTTTTATTACTTATTTTATGTTTACAAATAATTTTTATCATCTTTTTATAAACAAATTATTTTTATCATTGATATTAAAAAAATTATAGATAACTTACTATTTTTATTACTTATTATTTTTGTTAATTATTAACATAATTGAGGGTTGATCCAATACGAAAAGCCATTTGGTGCGAAACGACTGTCTCAGCCTACCGATCGAACCATTTGGTATGAAACAATATCTCAACCATCCGATCATGATCAAAAGGCTGAGACAGTCGTTTCGCACCAAATGACTTTTCGTATTGGCTCAATCCTCGTACATAACTTAAATATTTTTAAAATTATTAAATTTAGTATTTTGTTATAACTTACATGATACAACAAGGAATAGATAAAATGACTAAGGGCATTTTAGTAAAAAAGAAAAACAAAACAAATAGAGGAGGGAGAAGTTTCCAAGAGTTTGATAGAAGAGAGTGTTAAAAAAAATTGAGAGAGACTTTGGGGAGGAAGAAAAGAGGGGAGAGGGAGCGAAATCGAGAGAGAGGGAAAGGAAGAGAAGGCGACAAGGAAGGAAAAGGGGAAGAAAAGATAAGGGTGTGAAAGAGATACAAAGAGACGAAGAGGAGGAAGTCTTAAAACTTAGGATTCCATGATGTATAATCAAACATAGGTTATTTGAATGGTTGGTTTCATACTATTCACAGATATGGCCCTTGCAAGTTTTTTTTTGTGTTGGGTGATTTTCTGGCCATTCAAACATTGGCCTAGATTTGTTTCTTCTCAAGAGTTATTAATTTTCGTTTAGACTAATCATTCAATTAGATGCTACTAACCATTTTGATGGTGTGCATTCTTATTTAACTGCTTCTAGCCCTTTTCTATAAACTGTACAGACGCTTCATTGCCAGTTGAATGGTTGTTCTCCATCATTTCTTGAATAGAGTTTTTTTAAATTGCCCATACTTTCTCACTTAGTTTAATTAGTTACTAAGTATTTTTTATAACCAAAATTTGCTTAATAGAGATCTTGAGATCAACATCTATGCGATTTTTGCTAGGAGTTCTACTCCTAGTTTGTGTAGAAAGTGACAAGTTGAATAATAGTGAACAGGAAGAAGAACCGACCTAGGGACAACATGAGGTTGAACAAAATCCAACCCGCAAACACTTGGAAGTTCAAGAGAATTGATACCAAACATTAACATTTACATATGTTGAAACCAAACTAATGTTTAGGGGAGTTCATCGAATTTCACTCAGTAGCAAAAAAAGTGCTGCTAAACTCATTTTACTTTAATGGAGAGGTATTAACTTTGGTTCAAATTGTACTCATTTGAGCCCTAGACAAGTTGGGAAACTTTCATGCATGCATTATGAGTATGCTTTGGACTAACTGCATATGAGGACTTTGATGCAACCTTATCTAAGTTAAAAGTAAAGAAATATGATATTGACAGGATACCTGGATGGAATGGAGAGACTATGCAACCAAGTCAATTGCTCAAAATAACCCAAGTACGTTGTTTTATGATTGGGGTAAAGGCTAATATTTTTTACGAGCACAGACCTTTGAACAAAGAGACTAATTGAAGTAATCATTTGGCACAATACACTTGAGGAATGCAATAACTCTAACAACTTGTGTAATCCCTCTTGTCTTCCTTTAAAGCCCCACCCAACACCACCTCCCACCTCCATAGCTAAAAAGGGATGAATTCTAGCAAATAGCCATTCAAGTGGCCAATATTTGATGAGATGAAAGAATGACACTAACCATTGGTGCAAAAAAATTAGATATATTAATTTGAGGATAAAATCAAGATGGAAGAAAACTTTATGCTGTCCAAAAACTGCATCGCCTCAATGGACAACTACCCTCGATTCCCAAATGAAGAGAAAAAAAAATTCTATGGCAAAATGAAAAGATATGGGAATTTTTTCGTGAAATTTAATGGAATGTCAATCAAACTAGAGATTCCGTTCTGATACCAAAATATAAGTAGAATTTCTAAATACATGTATGAAATTCATAAAATAGCTAAAAGCGGAAGCCAAAATATATACCTCAAACCATAGCAGAATAATTCGAAGAATTTCCAAAAACAAATGTTTAGTGTATCCAAAGTGCATTTGATGAAGTCACAGGCAACTTTGCTAGACCATATCCTATTTCTCTTCATCGTGTAAAACTTCACCTCTTTCTCATAAAAAAAGGAGAAGTTGGAAGTGATGACAGTTATTCATACATCTAAGGAAAACTCATAGTTAATATCAACTTAAAAAAAAAAAAAACCTTTCTAATAATAGTGACACGAACACAATGGTGGCGAAGCGACAGACCAACAATGGTGATTGACATTTATTTTGGCCAAGATGAAGACGAGCGTTGCTTAATTTCTGAACTCAGTACAGTATCCCTGTGATAAGATGAGATGAATACAACTCAATGGTTATAGATGATCATTATCTACTCACAAAGTTGCTGTAATAGTTCTCTTCTCTCTCTTATCCAACTTCGTACTGTTATTCTATCAAGGCAGTAAGTCTCATTTCCACGCGCAGTCATGGTGAGATTGATTCAACAGATTACGCCCAGAAGCAATGTTACTGCAACTTGATAATATGAAAAAAAAAAAAAAAAAAAATTTGAAGACTGTTGAAAGAACTCGACGTGGTTGGCTTTGGCTTCTCAAGATGAATTGTGGTTGAAACTTGAAAGCTCGTTATCTCGTTATCTGCCTCTTCTGTCTCCTCCTCTCGTGTTTTCTTTGGTCCTCATCTTCCCCAAAACACTTAATTTTGTTTTCTTTTTATGTTCTAATAAGACGCACGTCTTCTATTCTTTCTTCACCTATTTTTCCCTTTTTCTCCGTTATTTTTCTTGTTTGAATTCTTTGGCTTCTTGTTCTTGGTGATCCCTCGACCGCACGATTCCGACTCAGCAATTCTTATCTGCCAGGTCGATGGTCTACTTTGTCCCACCCTCCTGTGCGTTTCGTTTTCTGCTTCTGGAGGTATTGGCTCCTATAAAATGACTCGCCTTTCTTCTTTTCTCTTTACATCCGCAAAACTTGGAGAGTTGCCAGGCCACCCAGAGGTCCGTTCCTGCTTCGGTCGGAAAAAAGGGGTACGCTTAAATCCATTTTACTTGTTCATTTTGAAAGCCACACCGGCCTTTCTGAAACTGAGCTTCTGTGATGTAATTATTCAGTTTGCCTTACTGGGTAGTCTGATTGTCAAATGTCTTTTCAGAATTTTCCTCTGCTTGTGTAGTTATTTCTCCTCTGTTATCACTTTTTTTTTATTGCTTTCTCTTCCGCGTTTCAATTCTTTGAAGGTTGGATTATAGAGGAGTTTGTTTCCAAATGAGAAATTGTTGGCTTTATTAGTTGTCGTTCTTGTAGTTTTAAGGTTACTTGTTCGAATTGTTCGTAGTCAATAGCTAGGAAAGACGACGATCATGATTTAGATTTCAATGATATTGTAAAAAATTTTAGTGTCAAATTTGAAGCTAGACAGACCTTAAAAAGTCGTCGTTCATTTTGCCTGAAATAGTTGGAAGCTTTACAGCCAGTTAATCCATCTAATAAGTTATTGAGTGATCTGTAATGACGAATCCAGATCAAATTGATTTGTTAACTAGCGTTTTCCTTACAACTGAGATGTATAGACTCGTTGGGGTTCTCTTTCTCTGGTCTTTATCCTCTCCAAATCCGGCCTTTCTTTCAGGTGCTCTGCTTCCAGAATCAAGAGGACAGGGTGTCCTCACTCTTGAACATTTTCAGTGAATTAACAAGGAGCCATGGACTATGTTTACGGACCAGGAAGAAACCATCTCTTTGTTCCGGGACCTGTCAATATCCCGGAACCAGTCATTCGGGCAATGAACAGGAACAATGAAGATTATCGTTCCCCAGCCATTCCCGCCCTGACCAAGACTCTTCTCGAGGACATTAAGAAAATCTTCAAGACGACCACTGGAACTCCCTTTCTGATTCCTACCACCGGTAATTTTAAAATTCGATTCTTGAGTCTTCTTACAAGCAGTGGCGAGTTAATGCATTTACGATCTGAAAACTGCTTTTGGTTAGGTACTGGTGCATGGGAAAGTGCTCTGACGAACACACTTTCCCCTGGTGATCGGATTGTATCCTTCTTGATAGGCCAATTCAGCCTTCTCTGGATTGATCAACAGCAGCGGCTCAAATTCAACGTGGATGTGATTGAGAGTGACTGGGGTCAGGGTGCCAATCTGGACGTTTTGGCGTCAAAACTTGCAGCAGATACTGCTCATACAATCAAAGCTGTTTGTATTGTTCACAATGAGACGGCTACAGGGGTCACCAATAACCTGACTTCTGTCAGAACTCTTCTGGGTATGCTCTGGTTTTACTGTACCTCTTTTTTTTTTCGTTTATGGGTCGTCACTGATGTTGCAAATTTTGGTTACAGATCATCACAGTCATCCTGCACTGCTGCTAGTGGATGGAGTTTCTTCCATCTGTGCACTTGATTTCCGCATGGATGAATGGGGAATCGACGTAGCTTTGACAGGCTCTCAGAAGGCTCTTTCTCTTCCTACTGGAATGGGTATTGTATGCGCGAGCCCGAAAGCACTGGAAGCATCTAAAACTGCTAAATCAGTGAGGGTTTTTTTCGATTGGAATGACTACTTGAAGTTCTACAAGCTGGGAAGTTATTGGCCTTACACTCCTTCAATTCAACTCCTATATGGACTTAGAGCAGCTTTAGATCTGATATTCGAGGAAGGGCTCGAAAATGTGATTGCAAGGCACAGCCGCTTGGCGAAAGCCACTAGGTGAATCCATAAATCTGAAGTCAGGAACTATAGACATGGATAATCTCTTTGGGTTAAGGAAAGTTTACTGTTGATGCGACTGTTTCTTATTTGGGAGAGCAAAATATGTTTTGAGGATTACAAGCTTGACTTCTACTGACAAATTTAACATGAACAGACTTGCTGTTGAGGCTTGGGGCTTGAAGAACTGCACACAGAAGGAGGAATGGTTCAGTGACACTGTGACTGCTGTGGTTGTTCCTCCTCATATTGAAAGTTCAGAGATTGTTAAGCTCGCATGGAAGAGATACAATCTCAGCTTGGGTTTGGGCTTGAATAAGATAGCTGGAAAAGTGTTCAGAATAGGCCATCTTGGGAACCTGAATGAGGTATTATACTTCTTCATTCATATCTCACATCCTGATCATATTTGAATCATTTTTAATTTCCTGTACCTGTACAGCTTCAATTGCTGGGCTGTCTAAGCGGAGTGGAGATGATTCTCAGGGACGTGGGGTACCCAGTAGAGCTTGGGAGTGGAGTGGCGGCTGCCGCGGCTTATTTGCTGAACAGCACTCCATTGATTCCTTCAAGGGTTTAAAGCCCTTTATAATTGCTCTCTTCTCTTTCCTGTTTTCTCGTTTTCCATGTCAAAAGGTACAATATCATCTGCATCTCTCCTCAGGCTTCCGTGCTGCAATCATGTACTGATAATGGTCGAATCTCAGTTTAGTTTTTCTCAGCTGGAATCCCTACCCACTTCCAAATAAAATACTTGGTTCACATAGGAGTCCTCTCTGGGTAAAATGAGTTGACTCCTCTTGCACATCTAGATGCCTAGGTCGATGTGGTGGGTTTGAGCAAAAGGGATCGAAGCCTCCTTTTGCCCATTTAGATGCCTGGATTGATGTGGTTTTACAAGATTAGAACAAATTCAGCATAGAGCTAATTGGCACACTCGATTGCTTAGGTCCAATAAAACTGAAGAACATTCATAGACAACATAATATGACGATGTGGTCAACCTCTATAAGATGTCGATGTTTCCTTTTTGAGACACTATTTTGTTGAAGTGTATAAATACATGAGGTTTGGTGAACGATCCATTTTGCCTTGCAAAAAAAATTAAAAGGTAGAGGAAAATATTTTTTTGCGTGATCGTTATTAGACCAAAAGATTTTTACCCTAGTGTTGAACTGATTTTCCACCATAGCACAAAATGAGCTGAAAATAAAAAATATTTGAGCATTATCCTTCATCAAATATAACCATGTAACTTTTGTGTAATTATCCATAAATATTAAAAAATACTTGGATAGTGAAATATTTGGGACATTAAACATTTGAATGAATTAAAGCAAAAGGACTAGAAGCAATATTATTGTACTTGGGTTCAAAGATAAATATATGATGTTTCCCAAGCTCACAAAACTCACATGACAAATGAATATTACTACTGTTGTCAGGATGGAGGGATCCATATAGTAAAGCCCCCCTCTCTCATGGTCACCACCAATCACTTGTCTCATCTTGATGTTCTAAAATACACAATGAGAAGGGAAAATGTTACAAACAATTTAGTTTCTTGGTTTTTCGACTCACTGACATAGGACTCAAAGGAAACTGATGAACAAATAAAACATTAGAAAGTGAAAAATATGGTGAAATAGTGGATGTACTAGTACCCTGAATCCTTTTTTGAGACCTATCTGTAATAGATACAAATCGGTCTGAAGTGCATGGTATCACAGAAAAAAATTCAATTTTACTTGTGAGGTGGTCAAAGGCTCCAAAGTCAATGATTCAAGGTAAATTGCATAAACATAAGAGAAAGGAATAGGTACAATTGTGGTTGTGGTGTTGCTTTGAGGAGTGGCCATCAAACTCTTAAATTTTTTAAACAATTCATTATCCTCTACTTATAGGGTCTATCTTCCTTTCGAGGAATCTAAACCTGGTTCACTAGTGGTGGAAGTCGATGCTTGATTAACTTTCAAGTATAGTGGTTTCCTATATAGGTTCCAACAATTCTCAACTAGGTGATTTTTTAGCCATAAAAAGTACACTTCCTTTGCTGACCACTAGTGTTATTTGAATTGGAGGTAAGAACATTCCCACCTCTACCTCTTCCTTTTCTCTACCCACCTCTTCCTTTACCTCTACCATAACCATTGTTCCCCCACCCTTGAAAGAACATTGTTGTGTTTTCCACTTGGTTTGGCTGATTGGTGGACGGAATTCGTAGCATGATAACACATACATCATTGAAGGTGGGTTTTTCTATAGAGTTGAGTACCTGTGACTTGGCAACATCTAAGTAAAATGGTACATTTGCCAGACATATAGCTGAAATAAGGTCTTATCTCTGCTTTTCTTGTGTAGCAATATCGAGAGCATATAGTTGTACGACTTTCCATTCATGTAGTAACCCTCTGAAATAAGGTCTTACTCTGTGTTGCACATCTTCTGAAAAAAATATCATAAATAGTTTGAAGACTATCAAAAATAGAATATAACTCAGAACATGTGTTCCATATTGCTTTGGCTATCTCTAGGTGCACCACAATGTTTTATACATGTTCTTCCATGTTATTTATCAGTCAATTGAGACTTAGAGTATCTTCCTTCAACCACTTGTGAAAAGAGGGGTCATCTATATTCAATGGTGGCTGAGTTATATATTTAACAAGGTCCTTGGCAATAAAAAAATTGTTTCACAAATTGGTACCAAGACAAATAATTACTCAACCCTTTTAGTGGAATTGTAGTAATTTGCAAGGGATCTCCTTTGCTGAAATCAGCATATGTAGAGGAGAAAGGAGTTTGAAACTTCAGATATGATGACTAAAAAAAAATTCCAAAAAAACAGCATTCTTGAATAAGCTTTGCAAGAAAAAGGACAAGATTGAATCAAAGGAATAAATACTTGATGCAATGGAATTCAAAAACAACACTAACAACACATTGAATTTAGCAATCAAGCAGGAGAATAAACTCAACCTATAGGCATACAAGTATGGCTTCCTTTTTTTAATATTTTTTTCTTCTCCTTTTAGAGTTTAAACCAGAACTATAATTAGACAACAATCATTGTTAATTATCCAAGGAAAATGAAATAAAAATTAGTATGAAAGTGGTCCTAAACACAATTGCACTATCGACTACTTTCCAAAATAATTCCTCAAACCCTGCCTTAGGGTTTCAATGGATTAATTGATCAATTATTTTTTCAACAAGACTGAACTCAAGGAGAACTTTTGGAAGAAGTTTCAAAATTTTATTAAATAATTTTTAGCATAAAAAATGAAGCAAGTCATGAACTACACAATCAACATGTGCGCATGCAAGTTTCAGCCATTGAACTTGAAGAAAACGATTTTTTTTTTAATTGAACAAGCTTGACCATGAACATATTTCTAACTTTCAAAGGCATAAACTTGATCCTTTATAATGTAAAACATAGAGTGAAACTTATCTAATCAAATAGAGACCATTCTAAATTGACACCAACCTCTTCCTTTCTTTAAGTTGGTTGAACCTTGTCTTGCTTGAAGGATAATTTTGAGACTTTTCTTCTCTACACTTGCGTGACTTAGTTAACTTTGATTTAAACCCTAGAATTCCCGTTTTGATACCATGTTAAATTTTAGGGTTTAATCCATAGGAACTAGATTTGAGAAGAAGAACGAAGAAAAGGGAAGAGAGCTTGTGAGAAGCACAAGCGCCCCCCCCCCCCCCCACACACACACACACACACACACTATATTACTTATAGAGGTGGGCTTCTATGCCCTAGTATATAAGCAAGTCAAAAAATAGCTTTCAACTTATAGCTAATTACAACCTATGCCACTCATTCTCTTAATTACATGATATACCACTTGAATGTCTTCAACATTATTCAAAAGGGTGTTAATTTTTCCTTTTATTTTTGTATTTTTTAATTATCTTTTGAGAGGTGTTCTAGAACTCGATTCTAGAAGGGGAAAGGCATATTAGAGCTATAATCTAGTTGTAAAATCTCTGGGAGAGATTTGTCATGTATAATTGGACATTCATTAGGCTTAAAGAGAGTTGAAATCTCTTTTGAATATAAATTTCAATTAATAGAACTTATTATTGAAAATTTCTCAATCAAGGTTTCTTAGGCGATGATTACCTATTGGAAAACATCAAAAGCGAAAAAAATGGCTCTTTTATGGTGTATGTGCTTTTTGTTACTTCTATTTAATTTTTCTATGTAAAAAACTAAAATTTAAATTAGAATCTCAATTCACCCCTCTTGAGGAGCTACCTCAGCCAACACTTTCTTCCTCTTTATTATATGTTCAATTAAGTAAGTCTGTAAATCCTAGGACATAACATATCCCATTAGCCCAAGAAAGCCACACAATTTCTTTGTTGGTTCTAGTTCTAGCGGGTCCACCATGGCTTAAATTATGTCCGTACCCACAGAGACCGTGATAACATGTTGTCCATAATTATTCTTGAACATCTTTATTTGAAAATTATGGTCGAGAACTTTATGGACCATTGATAGGTGTGACATACGATCTTCCAAGGACCAACAATGGATTAGAACGACATTTTTCTTTTTTAAAAAAAAAAAGTACTAACCTTAAAAAACAGCTGAAATATATCATTTATCAGGTTTTGAAAAGTATTGGGGGAATCGGTCAAATAGCATTACAACGAATTCATAGTGGTCGTCATAGGTACGAAGAGCAATCTCCTTGACATCCTTGACAAATAAAAATTGGTATTTCACTGAATGATTTTTTCTGGTAAGAATTTCTAAATAAAAAAAAATTCTAAGAAATATGAGGCACTAATTGTCCCAAAAAATATATTTCTACTAAAAATATCTTTCTAACTTTGCTAGAAAAGACACTAAAAGGGCCTAAAAAAACAGATTTGCTAAAGCAAGGAGATTTCTTAGTCTCACTCTCACATGTCATTGTCAATAAACCGATGTATTCACAAATTACTGTCCTACACTTCAAACCTCGTAGCACTCAGAAAACTCACTGGTGATTTTGATCTGTGACAAACGAACACATTGAGTTTCTCAACTGTCCTTGATGAATAAAACGGGCTTCGATATCCCATAAAATGTCTCTGAAACAAAACACAAAAAAGGCATCTCATATGTACATAAAGAAAAGCAAGCCCTCCCCAAGATGTCAGCATTACTTTGGCATGCCCTTCCTCAACACGGTTCCATCATTGCAGGAGAAAAGGGAGCAGAAAAGTAAAGGAGCCATACATACATAGTTTCAACTGAAAAAGGGGAATGCAAAATTATGTGAACAGCTTTAATGTACAAAAGGATCTGGAGAAAAGAATATCAGTTTATATGTATAGCTATTCTCATGGATTTGAAAACGTACATTTTTTTGTACTTCTCCCCTTTTCTGTGTAAAAACAACACTTCATCTCTTCTCCAAAAAGAAACTACAACAGATCCAGTTGCCACTGTTGCTACTCTCATTTTCCTGTACTAACTTTTGTAAAGAAATGCCTCTCATAATCACAATTTCATCACGCCCGTGATGCCAGAACCCTTTCCTGTACACCACCTTCGTGGCCATGCAGCACCTCTTTTTATCAGTTCGTGCTTCTAATAAGGGGGGCTCCATAAGGCTTTATTTCCCTGGAGGAAAAAAATTTCTTCTAGTAAAATGTACCAGCTAAGAAGGTCTTCTTTCACAAAGAGGATCAATAAGCTGATCAAGTTCCCAATAACTATTTCAGTTGCCCTGGAGGAAAACGGGTCTGACGAGTTCTGTTCGGTCTCTCATTAGTATAGTGCCTACTGTCTGCTGGACTACGACCTAGAATACCAGCAGAGTTTGGATCCTGTACACGACTACCATTACCTACAGGTTGGTGGTAACCATCCACATGTTCTCTTCTCCTCCGCTTCCAAGCTACTGACTTCCCAGTCTGATCCTTGTGAAATGGTTCTGAAGAATGGGAAGAAAACTTTTTATAGGGTCTTTGCTTACGAACGCCATTGATAAAGGAACTAGACTGATACAGATCAGTTTCTCGATCGCTTGGGCCAGAACCATTAAGGTGGGAAGGTCCCACTCCCACTGCAGCTTGTTGCTCTTGTTTCAGTTTGGAGTAAATCTGTGCAAGTCTCTCTCCACTCAAATTTGAGAAGGATGAAACATAATTCCACAACCGCATTGTCATCCCTATAAAAGCAGGAACCATAATTTATTTTATAACAATTTCACAAACAAATAGAAGGAATTTGGTCATATGATCCTATGAGAGTTCAGTCTACATACATACAGGTGACAGGCTGAAACTCACAAGAGCAAAGCATCAAATGCATAGAGAAAGCAAATTTCAAGAACTTACTAGGCCTCTTATGTTCCTCGTATTCCTGTAAAATTTCATCTATCCTTCTCCCAAGAAGCTGCAGATAATTACGAATCTTGAATAGCACCTGAAAAAAATAGATGGATAGGTATCAAAGCTCATTGAGATACAGCTGAAAAAGCAGAAAAGCTACAGGAAAAGGAAAGGCTAGGATACCTCCTCTTTTGGAAGATCTTCACTGGTTGTCTGCAACTTCTGTAGACGCTTCAGGGTCTTCATCTTGTCAGACATAACCCCAGAACACCACTCTCTCCATTTTTCCTCCTTGAACTGCTGATACCTATCTTGCTCTGATTCAGAGATCTCACCCTCCTCCTTTGCCTGAGATTCAGTTCTTCTTTTCTTTTGAAGGGGCTCTTTTTTTGTTCTAATATTCCGTCTCCCTTGGGCCTCTTTTGAACGCATACTTAACACTTTTAAATTGCTCTCTGCTTCATTGCGACTTGTTTTGACTTTTGAGCTCTTGCCACCAACGGCTGCAATTTCCTGGTCATAGAAGTATTGCACCATGAAACTTCCAACTAGGTATGCACAGAGGATCAGATTGAATAAAGACAAAAACTTTTAAACCTCTTTTTTTTATGAATAAAACTTTAAGACCTCTACTGATTAAATTCTTCTAAGTTATCATTGACTCCTACAATCCAAAACTATTGCTTTGTTCCTTAAAAATTAGAAGAAGGCAAGGATAGTCCACCTCCACTCAGATGGCAGCACTGCAGGCAACATGGGAATCAACCCCCCTGTCTTGTTAAAAAAAGGACAGGGTGATGGAAAACTCAACTAAGCCCTTAAAAAAACAAACTAAGAAGAAAAGAAGAAATAGAAAGAAGAGGAGGTGCCACCCAAAATTAGGAGGTGGAGGTGGCACACATCCCAAGGAGCAAGGGGGTGGGTCTAGAGGCAAATCTGGACTTTTGTGAATTTCTTGCTCTCTTCAAATTGAAATAGATAACTCAGGGGTAAATCTGGATTTCCAAGAGAATGGTCAAAGCAAGTCCTACTTTCCTCTTTTTGAGAAGATCTCCAGAGATGGATTTTTACCAATTTAGCTATTTCCTTAAACCTCTCCTCAATTAATCTAATCTTTTCCTTGATTTCTTTAATCAAGGAATCCTAATTGAAATATGAGTTTCCCAAACAATGCAATGAAAAAAATAAAAATAGGAGTTTTGGCTAAAGGAAGAAACCGATAAACTTTTTCTCAAATTTCTATTGCCTTGCTCTCTCTGCTCTCCCCCAGACTCGTCCCCTAGCCACTCTGCGTCCATCTCCTCATCCCCTTGAGCACTCTTGCTCCCTTCCTCCAATTCCTCACACATCCCCCCTACACTCTTAAGGAGCTCTGGTATACTTCTTCAATCACTCCATTATTCCATCAAATTAATCCCATGAACATCCCTCAACCATCTCTTAAGCTTTACACATCACAAATTCCAGCATTCTCATCTCTCTTAGTTTTTTCTAACTGTTGGCTGAAAAAGATAGGACCTTCAGTAGGTTCTATCACAGGGTCAAGTTTTTTCTATGCAGGGAGGAGATGGAATGGAGCTACGGAACAAACCAAGGACAGAAATGTGGCAAGGTCAAGTTTTATATGTAAATGCTTCTTTAGCTTCACACAACTATATACAATGTTTTCGTTAAAAAAAAAACTATATATAACGTTTAACTTTTAACTGTATAGTTGCTTTTTCAATCACAGTTTCAAAAAGGAAACTTTCCACAGCCAGATTTCTTAATTCAAAAAGAAATTCAAGTCTAGACTGAGCAAAGAAGTGAAGACTTGATAAAACAGTGGAGGTAAGGCCATTTATTTTCTTATATTAAATATACATATACACTTAAATGATTGAAAATATAACAATATCTATTTTTAATAAACAAATATAGAATCATACCATCTAAGGCTTTTGGTATTAACGAATTTAAACATCTTCTAAATTGTGCATGCAATTATAATTGAGCTACATCATAAGGAGTACAGATTACAAATTTCATATTAGGACAAAATAAAGAAGCTCTATGTTGTGGCACTAACGGCATAAGAAATAAATGAGTAAAGAGCACTAGAGATATCAACATACCAAAATTGATGAAGAGTCAAAGGACAGGATAATGAATCTAAACAACAATTAGAGGAAAAACATAATAAGTAAATAAAGGTAGTAATCAATTGAGTTTTTTCCAAAAAAGTATTACTTTTGAGTTTAAGAGTTTGCAAAAATGAAAACTCTTTTTCAATAACAATGAGAAACAAAGGATGTCATTAAGAGAGCTCCCAAGTGAAGCAGGAGTACAATGAATATAAGGTACAACATGAAGAGAGAAAAGAAGAAACAGCCGAACAAAAGTGACAGATTATAAATAAACAATTCTAAACATCCTGTTACGAAATTAATAATCTTAAATAAAAAACAAAAAATTCAAAATAGAAAAGCCTAAGTTTTTCACTTGCTAACTATGAAATGACTCAATCTGAGTATTCATTGTTAACTCGAATCTTCCAAGTTTTGCACCATGTTTTTTAAACTTGAGTTTTTAAATATTACTCGAGCTCCATAGTGACACAAGTTTGTCAAAGTCCTAGGCAATAGTACTTCCTAGGAGGTCACCCATCCTAGAATTACTCTCGCCCAGGCTCGCTTAACTACGAGTTCTGAGTCAGATACCTAGGCAATACAACCCAAAAAGACTAGCCGTTTAAGGTGCGGAAAGCCAAGTACCTAACTCAGACCACAAACTCTAAAGACCACAAACTCTAACAAGAGTGGACGGAACCACTCTGACACCCACCCCCGCCCATTCTGGAGCCGCTTCTCACGGGATACGAACGCGGGCCGTAGCGTGCCTAGCTCTGATACCATGTCAAAGTCCTAGGCAAGAGTACTTCCCAGAAGGTCACCCATCCTAGAATTACTCTTGCCCAAGTTCGCTTAACTTCGGAGTTCTGAGTCAGATACCTAGCCAATACAACTCGAAAAAACTAGCCGTTTAAGGTGCGGAAAGCCAAGTACCTAACTCAGACCACAAACTCTAACAAGAGTGGACGGAACCACTCTGACAGAGTTAACTTGGACAAGTCAAAGCAAATTGGATCAAGTTTGAGAATCATTTTAAGTATATTGTAAGAAACAAAAATTTTAACAGTACGTAATTAGCAGTATAAAAGATTATTGTTTTGAAAACGAAACTGGAATGAATGACCAGCCCACTTGCAGTTGGACAGGGACGGGCAGTAAGACTAGGTTCTTACTTTCACAGGATGGCACAACCGTGTTAGCAAAACCAGCCCTAAAGCAGCTCTGCTACCATCCTTTATCAGGACCATCCTACTTAAATTCTCATCCAGCAAAGTTTAGATAGACAACAAAAGTCCAATTCGTACCGTGTTATTTCCCTTACAGATGTTCAGGTAATCCTTTCAAAATAAAAATAATATAATCAGATAAGAAAGTAAATAAAATACAACAGCAGCATCAAAATATTAATTAATGGCGAGACTTCTCCCTTGTCCTTAAGGTGAGAAACCATTTAAATCATTTGACTGCCTAAGATGGTCATATCAAGACCCATAAGGTCTCTCTGTTAATCCAAAGATAAGCTTACAAAAATTAATACCCCATTCTGACGTAAGTAAACCAAACCACATCTGGAATACTTCAGAACATTGGAGCCTCCTTTGAGAGAAAACAGAAGA
Organism: Aristolochia californica; assembly: GCF_029961685.1. Classification (NCBI taxonomy): domain Eukaryota; kingdom Viridiplantae; phylum Streptophyta; class Magnoliopsida; order Piperales; family Aristolochiaceae; genus Aristolochia; species Aristolochia californica. The sequence goes on along the minus strand of NW_027181992.1, from coordinate 7,841,171 downwards.
AAGTAAACAGACCACAGAAATAGAGAAGTCTGGATTCACAAAATCAACAAATACCTTCTTTAAAAGAGCAGAAGCCCGTTGATCCAGGTTAGGGGCACGAGGAAGAAAAGTTTCACCATTGCCAAGTATTGCTGGAGCAATCTTCCTTGTAAGCCCTAGTGTTGCATCTAACCTTATCTTTTCCCAATTTCCAAACCCATGGTAATGAACACCCAAAAGCAACCTCGCATCATCAACTAATAAAAGCTCAGCAGAAAAAAGAAAGTGGATCACTTCTCCATTAAATATGGCAAAAAAAAAAAAAACAGATATGGTTGTGAAAGGTCAATTTCCTTACCTTGGTTCCAGCCACAACCTTTAGACCATGCTGCACCTCTAATGTGTGCTACTAGTCGAAATTGTGCCACTGGATCTTGGTATCTCTTAATTCTTTTTGCTAGAAGCTGGAGCTCCTCTACACGATCTAGCAACTCTTGAGCTTTTACAGGGACACCAAAAAAATCCAGCAAAATTCCCTAAAAAAATGAAATGATATAGGTTTATTGCTATAAGTAATCTTTCATAGACAAGATACTAAAGATGAGTGCATATGGAAAGCATCTAAGTAAACCTTGGTGTCAGGATTCCATTTAACTGCCTCCCTACAACCATCGATTAAAGCATCAAATAGCTCAATCTGAGCATCAGGAAGAGCTGCTTCAATTGCACCACCAACCTCTGCCACTACCGAGCTGATTTGACTCAGATTACCAAATTTCTTAACCTGATTTTCAAGAGAATGTAAGGAAAATGAAGAGATAGAGCGTGGTGAACATGTACCAGCAACAACTACAGGAGAATCAATCCCTCACAAGTAACATGAACATAGATGGAAAAATGACATAAACCAAGCTTATGACTCCTAGATGGTCCTCTTCAAATTATTAGTTCATGTTCGTAGAGAGGGCTCCACTGTGCACCATGTCTATTCTGAATATCATTGATTATGCTCTTTATTTATTTTTTCCTTTCAAATATTGAAAAAAAAAAATAACAGAACGTCAGGCTTCTTGTGCTACTTCATACAAAAATCTTAAGTTACTATTTTGCTTCAACTCTCAACTATAAAACTTCTAGAGAAAAATAAATGTTTAACCTGCATCCCTTGAGGTCCTCACATCACCTTAGTACTATCATTAACTTTCATATTAGAAAAACAAAAAAAGTAGATGCCTTCCTACTGCAATCAGATCTAGACATTGACACTATGTTCAATAAAAAGAAGGAAAGGGTAAAAAGATAAACTAAATTTGGAAAGTTTCTGGACTGCCAAACCAGGAAAAAGAAGAGGTTCAAGTAAAAAAAGTAAGAGATCTTACAGCACGGGCAAAGAGTGTGGCATCTTTCTTTGATAAATTGCCATACGACCAACCCCTTATTTGTGCAACAGCCCCTTCAATCATCGGCAAGAGATTTGAACTATCAGAAGTTCTGTTCCCACGCTTTGGTGCTCTCTCTTGAATCTCAGCTCCTCTCTTTTTCCTTTTACTACTCTTCTCTGGCTGGATAGCTTCAGCATAGCTTTTAGTATTTCTTGCAGCACGAGGAGCTAATGCTTCCTGGATAACACAACTTAAATCTCATTCCAGAGATTGGACAAAAAAATAAAAAAAAAAACTGAAGAATACGAAAGAAACTTATGCACTCAAGGCAAAGTAATCACATACTTCAGCCTCTGCAACAGCCTGAGGCTGGATCCAGCGGCTCCAGAAAGTCGCATCATCTTCAGCTGAGGAGAAATTTGCAACCTGTGGAAGAACAAGTACAAGAACATCAAGTGAATATTGACAACAGCAAATATCAAGGCTAACTTATATGATATGACTTGCCTTAAAAGCACTAAGCAACTCGCTCTCTTGCTCTCCTTCACCTCCCTTGCATTCAACTTTTTCTGCTCTCTCAAGGATCTCATCAATATCTAGACTTTCAAGCTTCTTCTTGCTTTCCTCATCATTTTTATCTTCCTTAAACAGTTCCTCTGCTCCAAACCTTAATATGGCTGACAGCTCATTCTGCAATTATCAAAATAAATATCACAGGATTACAATGATCATAATGAAGCTGCAGAATCCACACAACTGACAGTCCAATATCTTAGAGACGCCTCATCAGTGACTGCTGATTTCGCTTTAATAAATGGCCCTTGCCAATGTTTAAAAATGACCCTCGCCAATGTTTAAAAATGGCCCTTGCCAATGTTTAAAAATGACCCTCGCCAATGTTTAAAAATGGCCCTTGCCAATGTTTAAAAATGACCCTCGCCAATGTTTAAAAATGGCCCTTGCCAATGTTTAAAAATGACCCTCGCCAATGTTTAAAAATGGCCCTTGCCAATGTTTGAAAATGACCCTTGCCAATGTTTTAAATGGGACTTCTTTTTGAGTTTATATCTTCCTCTTGTACTATTCATTATTTTTTTAACTAATAAAACTGTGATAAAAAAAAAAGAAGAAAAATGCCATGTCTTCAAGTACCTTATCAAACATAGAACTTCCTTTTTTTGCTTCTTTTTTTTCAAGTCTTCCCTCAGCATTTAGTTTCTGAATGACAAGGTGGTCAAGAACCTATTGAGCAGGTAACAGAAATAAAAAGTCAGTATTCTAAGGTTTACTAAAATATACAAGAAAAAGAGCAATTTCAATGCTCACCATTTTTTTCTTAGCTCGTTCAAGTATATCTTCCTCTACACTTTTGCTTGTGACAAAACGGTAAATATTAACAACTTCTTGTTGCCCAATCCTATGAGCTCGACTCATTGCCTGAGATAAAACACAATAATTTGCAACTTAAGAGTGCAAACAAGTATTACCACATAACCATCTGAAAAATCACAAGAGCTGAACTAAGTTGGGGTTGGATGTACAGATAAGGATAAATTGAAATAAGGAAAGAAATAGCTTATCATATTCAATTTTAAACCTGTAAGTCATTTTGAGGATTCCAATCAGAATCAAAGATTATGACAGTGTCAGCCGTAGCAAGATTGATGCCAAGCCCACCAGCACGAGTTGACAAAAGAAAACAGAAATCTTCACTCCCAGGAGCATTGAAATGCTCCATAGCCTGATGACGGAGATCAGCTCTTGTACTACCATCAAGTCTCTGAAACTGGAAGCCCCTGAAAGACAAGTACTCTGCAAGTATATCCAACATCCTGACCATCTGCACAATGTGGTCAACATGCAAGGACCATGAGTACGTGTGCAGATGACTTTCCAAGTATTAAGAAGTACACCAGTATACTATGATCATAGAAATTCCAAAACAGACAATGCATAGACCACAATGCAGTTTACCAACAGGAAAAGAAATAAACAAATTGCAAAAAAAAAAAATTTGGGAAGGCTATAACCACTATATGTAGCTTTTAAAAATGACATGCAACAAAAGGAAACATGTAGATTAAGAAATGTAAAAATCAGTAAGCTTCTTTTTCACCAACGTACCTGAGAAAATATTAGAACACGATGATTGGTTTCACGTAACCGGATAAGAAGCTTGTCCAGTATTACTAGCTTCCCACTGCTTAATACAATGCGTTCAACTTTACTGCTATCAGTGATGTTAGTATCACCACCATACCCATGATCTGCACTCTCAAATAGAAACGGATGATTACAGCACTTTTTCAACTCCACAACAATGTTTAGAAGTGAAACCTGCAGGCTCAACAAGATTTGACAAATTCAGCACCCACCCATTTAAGATATTCTCAACTAATCTAAGACTGATTCTGTATTGTTTTCATTGGTACAGAGGACTTGTCATACTTTAGTTGCTCTGAGAAATAGAAACTTCAAATTAAAATATGATTCATGGAGCAAAACACATATACACACCTGATTCCCCCGCACTCCTTTATTCAGGTTCTGAAAGTTGCGCTCTAAAATCCATTTATAATACCTTGAATCATGTAAAAATAAAAATTACTCAGTAACAACCAGCTTCATGGTTACACATTTTCCTACAACTTAATAGATCTTACTGTTTCTGGAGAGGGGACATCTCTACTCTGAGGATGCGCTCAATTTTGGGAGGCAAAGATTTCTCCACATCTTTAATAACCCTTCTGAGGATATGTGGCCTTAGTTCCTTGTGCAGATTAGCAAGCTAAAGTGAAGAAAAAACCCAGATTTTAGAATTGATAAAAATCCTCTAAGCAGCATTTAATATCTCTATCACTCAGGAATGTCAGATGCTTAAAAGGACAAAGAACATGATTTATGAAAGATTACCTCAAATTCATTGAATGAACTCAAATTCTTGTATTTCAAAACAAAATCATCTTTGTTCTTGAATTTTTCAGAGTCAAGGAAATGCAATAGAGCCCTACACATAGCAACAGAAAAATCTTGTTAGAAGAAATCAAGTTGACCAGTTGCTAACAATCTTTTTCTAGATGTTAATATGCCACTCCGTCTTATGAAGACAAAATCAATTACCAAAGCTCCTCAACACTGTTCTGTAGTGGTGTACCAGTTATAAGCAACTTGTTTTTAGTGCTAAATTCCTGTCAGGGAAAAAAAGATCAGTAATCACTTTTGACTTTTAAATGACAGGATGCAGCTTCATCCAATAAGAGCAAGAACAACATCATAAAGCCAGGTCAAATGAGAAAACTTATATTAGCAATTTCATACCGAAAGTGTTGTATACAATGAAGCTTCACAATTCTTTAGCCTGTGTGCCTCATCAACCATGAGATAGTTCCACTTGATCTTGGAGAAAACAGCTTTGTCCTTCAAAACTACTTCATAGGTAGTCAATAAAGAGTTGAACTTAATGTGCTTACCACCATTCTTATCAGAGTAAAACTCATACTGTTGGCAAACCTGCCAACATAGGTAAAATGAAGACACTTAAGCAAGAGGGAGCACCTTCAAATTTGACATAACCCAGTAAGCTAATGAACAAAAAAGGTACTAATTGACATTTCCTAAGGTACCTCTCGGCTGGCACGGTTTCCAACATAAATAACCACATTCATTTCAGGGAGCCACTTCTTAAACTCCTTTGCCCAATTTGACAAAGTGGACAGAGGCACAACAACAAGGAAAGGCCCATTAATTTGCTGGGCATGCTGCAGAAAGAAGAAGAGTAAGGAAAGAAACTAATAGAAGTAATAGAAGTAATACAAATAAACAAAAATGAGGAAAGAAATCAGAAGCCAGCATTATAAAGAAAAATGCCAGTGAAAAGATAAAATCACAACACCTGTAAAAATCCTAGCATGGAAACTGACTGAACAGTTTTACCAAGCCCCATCTCATCAGCAAGAATAACATTAGTATCATTTCGCCAACTGCAAGAGAAGGAAGAACTAATTGGTCTGGAAGACATTGAGTCAATGCATAAAACAAATTAACAACTGGGACCAATAGAGTGGCAGCAAACCTGTTAACTAGAAAATTCAAACCCTCAAGCTGATAATCACGAAGTTTACCTCCTTTCAACCATTCAGGCTGCTCATCAAGCTTGCGCAGACTAGCTAAACAATGTAAATTTTCAAATTGAACTCAGCAATGAAATATATATGAAATTACAAAAAGAAGCATCACATATAGTAGGAGATAGAAAACTTTAGAAAACTACAGAACATTTTTTCCTGAAACAGTAACAAAAGAAGATTTTCTTTAAAGGAAGACAATGATATAGAACTCTTAAAGGGAGAGGAAACACAGGAAAAAGATTTGCTAAACAGCAAAATAAGCCTAAGAAATGAAAATGAGGTTTCCTGGAACAATGTGTTAAAAAGAGAGTTTTTTTATGGAATAGTGATAACTAAGATTTTTGTCAGAAGAACCAAAACAATAACTCTCCTAAGGCAGAGGAATATAGCAAGAAAATTGCTAGTGACCAAACAAGTGAGGGAATAGCAATGGGGTTCCCTTCAACTGTTGAAGAGCAAGTATGGAAGAGTCTTACATGACTCTCACGCTAAGAAATCTCATAGAGCCAAAATTAATATGGTGGAGTCTAAGAAGACTCCCATGGAAGGAGGAAGGAGGTCTCACAGAAGAGTCACAGTTAAAGGTGTTTTAGTTATGTTAGTTTTTTATTTATGTTCAGTTATTCAATTGTTCGAGGACTTATCGCTTAGTGTTTAACTTTGGGTGTAACAAAGATAAAGGTAGTTTGATTGTAATTAGATTCTACTTGTTTTCTCTATTATAAATAGAGGCTTAGTGTACTCAAATTACAACAAGTTAGTGAAGTTTTTCTCTTTTCTAGAAATTCAACAAGGTATTAGAGCGGGTTCTCTGCGTTGACTCGGTCAACTCATAGAGATAATGCGATCCTTTTTTTATTTACCATCTCTAGTAGTTTAAGTTCGTCTTGTCTTTCTTACCATCTCTAGTAGTTTAAGTTCGTCTTTTCTTGTCGTTAGCACCTCCATACTGAACTTTTCATAGTGCAAATTATATATTGACGGAAGAATCTTTGAGTTACTTTCCAATGCAAAAAGAAGTTTGGAAATCGTAGTTTTCCACAAAAAAAATTGATATTTAAAGCAACAAAGGTCAGACTATAAGAGAGGTTCGAGCAACAGCAAAAAGCTTCAACTTCCAGGCATTTTATACCATTAAGAACGAGACTTTATATAGAGAATTATACATCAAAAGAAAGATTTGTAAGTCTATTTTCTTACTTGTCTGACCCATTCTCAATTTGAGTTTTCTAGAGTGAGATATCAATCTCGGAAGAGTCAATGATTATACTGGCCAAAGAAGAAAGAGTACTTAGTTTGGCCAGATTAAAGAGTCTGAAATTTATCAGATTCTTTCTCACAAAAGAAGTCTATTCTATGAAGAAGAGTTATACTTAGATGAAAGGTATTGAAGTCTAGTGTGGAAAGGAGAAATTTTCATGGCAATCTGATATATATTTAAAGAGATATTTGCATTGGAGTCGGTAAGGATCAAGTTGCAGAATGAAGAAAATCAAGAGGTCATAAAAGATTCAAAAACGAAACTTTTTATGTCAAATTAGGTGTCAATTTAAAACTCTTTGAGTCTAGTTTCTTGAACAACAAACTGTTAGTGATTTAATCTATATTTTTGAGATATCGATATCAGAAATACCAAATATCAGTTCTACCAAAAATCTCTTTTTTTTCCTATTTTCTTTCCTATTATCTTTTCATGCATTGACGTGAATTGAGTTTCCTTTTCTCCTTAAATCCCAGTTTTTTAGCCAAATTGCTTTTCTACTCTGAGAATTTTAGTCAGACTTAATCACTCCATGATGTACTCATTCAAGGTATGCAATATCTTGTTTCGATGTTGTTTTCAAGTTTTGCGTTTTTGTTACTTGGTTGTGTATTTTCTGCATACTTAACTCCAAAAAAATGTGGTCACCCCAAAAAAGTTATACTTGGTCAAATTTATTAAGTTTTACCGTTAAGTCTACCGTAGTTTTCAAAAAAAAAAAAAGGTCACTTTAGAAGTATGCATGTTGCATAGTTGCCTCCTTCCGGTTGAAGTTGCTTTCCTATAGTATTTCTTCAGTTTATCATCTTATGTTTTAATCACTTCAGAGTAATGCCTAGACCCACTACCTAAAAAGTTTATGAGTTGATCGCCCAACATCCAGCTTGAATCAAGTCTTTTGTTCATCACCCAAGAGGTGATTTGTGTTTGAGTAACCCTAAAAAAGTTGGTCTCTTTATTGTACCCTAAATTTGGGTCGTTTTCTACCTTAAAATTGAGTAAAGTGTGTTTCATACTTTGACCATTTTTTACTGGTTTATGGAGCTCTTTTCGTATGGCTAACAATGATTTTCTTCTCCCATAAGATGTTTTGTCCAAGCTATTTCTATATCCTTTTTATCCCCAACTTGAGGGGGAGAAGTAGAATTAGTAGTACAAGAAATAGGTATTTTGTTCCATATGTTGTGATAATTTTTATGTGACCGAAATATTCAAAAAGGGGGGAGCACAAAAAATAAAAGTTTTTGCATCTATGAAGAATTTTTTTCACCATAAAAAAATTGAAGACCAAGAATCTTTTTCTAAGCTGAAGTTATAAACTCCAACTTGGGGGGGGGGGGGGGGGGGGGGGGAGTGTTAAAGAACAAGTATGGAAGAGTCTTACATGACTCTCATAGCTAAAAATTTCACAGAGCCAGAATTAATATGGTGGAGTCTAAGAATAGTCCCATGGAAGGAGCTCTCACAAAAGAATCTTAGTTAAAGGTGTTTTAGTTATGTTAGTCATTTATTTACATTCAGTTGTTCAATTGTTTTAGGACTTATCTTTTAGTATTTAACTTTAGGTGTAACTGGGATAAAGGTAGTTTAATAGTAATTGGATTCTACTTGTTTCCTCTATTATAAATAAAGACTCATTATATTCAAATTATAACAAGTTAGTGGAAGTATTTCTCTTTTCCATCAACAATGCTTGTAAAGAGACCCCATTGCTAAATCAAAATGGATTACATAATATAAAATAACACAGCACAAAACAAAAACTATAAAGACATCAAGCATATGAAATTAGAATTCTACTGTCACAATCTCTACAAAACATGAAGGCAATAAAATATAAACATATTATTAAAAATAAAACAAATATAAACATCAAACTAATCAAGAATAACAACATGATGAAGAAATTAACATTTTTTTTGGTTAAATTTTTTTTTTTGAGGCGGCCTTCTTTCTTGAATTTCCATTTTACTTTCTTAACACAATTTAAATTCACATTATGCTTTACCACTGCAATTATGAACTGCCAAGCAAGTTGACAGGTAGATGCACAAGTAAACATTAACGGCCCAGTTATACATCTGAAAGGTAGGTAGTAAGAAATTTTACTTCCAAATACAGCTTTTGATGCGATAAAATACAAAATGAGACACACTTCTTAGTTTAAGAATGTACATTTTTTTTAAAGATGAATGTGCTGATTTTTAAAAGCAAGAAGAAGCAATAAATAAGTGTTTCTCTTTGTTTCAAAATAGTGTATGCTTTTTGTTTGTCTAAAAGATGGGAGAAGGAGCCATATCTTTGTTTGTCTCTTGGTAAGGAGCCATCCTCAGTAAGACAAGGCTGCAATTCTGCATGCCAACAGATCTGACCTCTTTTAGCAAGTTGCTCATTGGCACTCCCTTTCCTGGGCTTGGAAAGCTTATAATATCCATTTGCACTGGTTTCATTCCGTGGGGGCTTTGGAATGAGCGCAACCGCAAGCGTTTTGATGCTAGAAGTGACTCTGCGGTAAGGGTCGTTGATCGTGTGTCAGGCCAAAATTCAGCATGGCTCCTAACCAAGAAGCCCTTCTCCTCCTTTGATGGTTCCTCTATTCGCGATAATTGAAACAACATAGCAAAAATGTGGTTTGGAACCAAGATCCTTGTCATGCAGAAATGGAACCCCCTAGAGCATGGTTTCCTGAAGTTAAATTTTGATGGTTCTTCTCTCGGCAATCCTGGAATTGCTGGCTTTGGGGGAGTTATCTCGGATCCCTCCGGAAATCAGTGTTTCTCGTATGTTGGCCCGTTAGGAATTGCTGACTAAAGGACGGCTGAACTCCAGGGTCTTCTCAATGGGCTCCGTGTTTTCAAAGACAATTGCAGTGGTCCTCTTCACATTGAGGGGGACTCAAAGGTGGTAATTGGCTGAACTCCAGGGTCTTCTCAATGGGCTTCGTGTTTTCAAAGACAATTGTAGTGGTCCCTTTCACATTGAGGGGGACTCAAAGGTGGTAATTGGTTGGTGCGAATGTGACCCCCCCCCCCCCCCCCCTGTGGCGCCATTGGGACTCTTTTCGAAAGATTCTTGAAATTGCCTCTCAATTTTCTTGTATTTGGTCTCACATTCCAAGATCTACTAACTCGACAGTAGATGTATTAGCCAAGTTGGGAGCAACCCTTCAATCTCTAGTTATTAGGGACTTGCTCCTCGATTCTTTGTAAATCTCTCTGTTAATATATACATCTTTTTCAAAAGAAAAAAAAGATTGGAGAAAAGATTCATTGAGAGAGGGAAGAGGAAGTAAAAAGGGGCCCCAAAATGCAAAATACCAAACTTCAAGATTAAAAAGAAATAAAAGCAAAAAAAGTCAAAAAATACATTAAAATACAAAATAGTGTAAAAAAAAAAAAAAAAAAAAAAGAATCACAGAAGATAAGCATATCTCACAACAAGATGTTGTTGAGAAATGTCTTCATGAGCAAGCTAATCGGGTAAGTCGTTGGCCTTGTGCAGAGTATAGGACCATTAAGCATGAGGGGAATACAGGTAATCCCATCAAAAGTACCCAATGAAATCATGTTCATCTACCTTTCTTAAGGCTTATTTATGTTTTAGCTTGTAACACCCTAGAGAAGCATACAAGTTAAAGTGAAACTGATGGTTACCCTTTTCACAAAGTGCAGGGGCAAATACAGACCTTTGCTTTTCTTACGCTGTAAGTCCACCATCTTCCCTTGGACAGCCATAGTAACTTCACGGGCCTGTTCAAACAAACAGGGAAAGGAAATAAACACAGAAGTAATGAGAAAAAACACATTAATATGCCAACGCCAAGAAGAAAGACTTGAGATCACAGAAAGATAAAAAAGAGATATGAAATGATTGAAACTTTCTTAAAATCAAACAAGTAAGCTCAAACCTTGTACTCATCAATAGCATCTTGAGCAAATGCAATATCAGTATCTTTCTCCCTGGCAAAAAGACATACAAATAAGAATCATAAAATAGAAATTTTTGAGAAGCATTAGGGTGGCCACGATTACATATAAGTATACTTGAAGAGGGTTTATTGTACTTAGAATTCATTGTGGAGTATAGTTACTTCGAATTCTAATATGGAATACAAGTTCTCAAGATGATGAGAAACCATGAGACAGGGAAGCGCAATTATATAGCTGGAATATAGAATTTCAGAAAATTGATTTCTGTTGTATCTTCCAGAATTACAGTGTAAGAGAGAAAAATAGAAAGAGAGAGAGTTGCCTGCCACCTCCACATCCGGTACACAAAGGTGTCAATAGCAACCCCTGGCCAGGTTGACTTGCTAAAGTCACTAGTAGGTCAATCATGGTGAAGAAGAGAAAATCACTTACCATGTTGCCTCAGCATATGAGAGCCCTCGCCACTTTACCAAATACTCAGGTGTGACATCATCCCCACCACTTTTATTGAGTCTATCAGCAAATATCCTTTCCACCTGAAAATAAGATTTGATATTAGAGTGTCTGAAAAGAAATTAAAGAGGATAGACAATTTCAAAGGAAGAAAACTTGCACACAAAACACAATGCAGGTATAAGGACCTGACTATATTGCTTAAGGAGATCTAGTTCCATTTCCTTGCTCACATCATGAACCTCAGCCTGACAAAAAACAAACCTCAAGTAAGTAGATGATTCCACCAAAACTTCCAAATTTAACAAGCCTCAAGTAGATGCTTCCACGAACTTCCAAATTTAACTAGATAATACATAAGTAGACATGGCCTTACAGGGTAGTGCACCAGAATCTTAGATGAAAGAAGAAAATAAAAAGGATATTTGATCGCAGTAAGTAGTCTTAGATGCAATATTCACTCTACCATTTTTTTTGGACAAAATATTCACTCTACCAAATGTTCAATTACAAAAGAAAAAAGCAAAATAGAAGAGGAACCCAATGCAGTTCATAGCAGACAGGTTAAGTAGGCAAGCGCAAATGCATATGGAGTAATCCAGATCAATCACAAGATCCCAATGCAGACCACACTGCATTGATGACTTTCTTGCAAATGGATTTTCTTTTGAATGTTGACAACCCTTACCCTAGTGAGACTTGAACCCAAGACCTCATAGTAGAACCCCCCACCCCAGCCCCTTCTTACCCAAAATTGACCTTTGAGCAAAGACCAACCCAGTTGCAAATGGATATTATAGCGACAATAGAGCTTTCCACTTCAATATATAATGCAACAGAGCTTGATTGCTTCAACATGAATCTAATTAAAACTCAAGACAGTCGATATGCCGATTCATATATTGCAATTCATCTGAAACTATGAAGCCTATGCAGCACAGCCACATAACATGTAAGATCTCAATCATACAAAACATAACTTTCTTCCTAAGACATCATAAAGTTGAACCTACTTTTGATTAAAGGTGATTTTATTAAGAGAAAGAACCAAAGGAAACAAAAAAGGAGGAGCTAACCCCTAACAACAAGAGATTGCAAGGAAGCTCCCTATTTGGCCAAACCATTGGCCACAGAATTTGTTGATCTCGGGATGTAAGACCACAAACAATCAAACAGGCTGACAATTTCCATAATTTAAAAAAAAAGTGTCTCAATGGCGCCACAAAGGCGTTGAGGATTGCTCACACCAACCGATCACCACCTTAGAATCTCTCTCGATGTGAATGGGGCCCGTACAATGATCGCGAAAAACACGGAGCCCATTAAGGAGGTCGTGGAGCTCGGCCGTCATGGAGTCCGCAATACCAAGAGGGTCGGAGAAGGAAACAATTTGGATAAGGTTGAACCTATTTGTACCATACATTCAACATTTTCTAATTTTGATCATATATTGCCAAACCATTACCATCCCCTTTTTTTAAAATTCTGAAAAGATGCATTTCAATGAGCATTTACATACATTTTGTACCATCTTCGTGATCTTTTTTTTGTTCACGTTAAACCCCATACCTCCCATGCCCCGCATAACAAGCAACAATACTCAATATATGCTACAATAAGTTCTATTACTATTCACTTGTTTTTATTGCATAAAGAAAAGTTTTCATATAAAGCCATTTTTTCTTTGAATCTTGATTCCACGCACAAACTACATGCAAAAACCTCGCACAACTTCCACCCAATAACTCACACAAGAAAGCCCACCCCCATTCCCCAATGTGGCAACAGAAGCAAAAGTTCTTTTGTTATTCATTCTTTTTCTTCTTCTGATGGCTAAAAATAAAAAAAGGTGGTGATTACCTCTTCACGCGAGAGGGCATTTCTATACTTCCTTTCCTCCATCACTCTTTTTGTATAATTTATAACTTTCTTGAAGCCAGTAAGCTGCACACAGGCATATAAAGAGGATACCACATTAAAACCAATAAAGGGAACTCTCCAATAGGCAAAAAAGTAAAGAAATTGTTTGAAAGACAAAAATACATAAATTTTACATAATAAATCCAAATGGAAAACTTCCCAGCATAATACTACGAGAACTGAAATACACCTTAACAACAGCTAGATGTGGCCCCCATAAACACCGGAAGGCTTACATTTTGAAGTTCAGAAAATGATTTCCATTGGCAGTGTAAGTATGACTGGCCTTTCCATTTTATGAAGAATTCGACTTCACTCCAGTCTGGTTCAGAGTCTAGCATGGGGCTCAATGCAGTGGGTTCTGTTGGCCTGTGATTCCTTAGAGCTTCTTCAGCTGTCCCTTTTGGCTGGTGCCATAAGACTTTCTCAATTGAATCCCCGTCATCCTCTTCAGCTTCTTCCTGGGAAGGCTGTTTCCAGTCAGATAACAGAAACCATTTTTTTTTCCCCTAAGAATGAAGCTCATATAACAAAACTTCGTCACATCAGAAATAGTTACAAAACAAACTAACTCGTGGTTACAGACATCATTTTAGAACAATATATAAGCAAATAATAACTAACTAATATATACAGAAAACAAATCATGCATGAATTCATACCTCCCAAACCTTATCTTAGATGTTTATAAAGGAAACAGTTACCTGAGCTGTTCTCCAAAAATTGTTATGCAGACAACTGGCTCAATACTATTTTTTTAGTGGCAGAAAAGGTTACATTAAGAGAGGAGATATAAGCGCCTCAATTAACAAGAGGGGCAACACAAACAACAACTACAAGCAAACAAAAGAAAAAACAACAACAATAAGATTACATCTTAAACAGCATTTGAAGAACTGCTCATTATTGACAAGAACCACATCAAGATGGTGTTACTCAAGCCATTCATTGTGTCTACAGATCTACTAACCAGACAAAAAACATTGTCTAAAAATTATTCAAAACACAAGTATATGGTCTAAAATTGAATAATACATAAGAAATGGATGGATGCAATCATCCATCAGAAATTGGATAGATGCAATCATGCAAATGAGGTATTGAACCCCAGAAGAAAGTATTAAATACAACCCAGATAGCTGAAGTTAGACATACTCCCCCTGCTCTACACACTAGATAGTATTGGATGAAAAAAAAAAAAAAAAAAGTATGAAGGGAAGGAAGTTCAGGAACCACACTTAGTAGTACATTGAGGACAACACAAGTTCCTACAATTTATTTTAACTAGCCAAACGAGAATAACACATTATGTAAAGAACATTGTTAAAGAAGAAATAACTGCAAAGAACCATAGACACCAAAACAGAGGAGAAAAGTACATAAGGCTCAACAAACCTAAATGTTAGAGAAGCAGAAACAAGATTAAACCCACACACGCATTAATAATACAAGCACATGCAAGCCAAAGGAAGAGAATAAAACATGAGGACCCAAGGGGTGAGGGTGCTGCCTATTGGGTATTTATTGCTGAAACATTTTCCCAGCTAAAGCAACAGGTCAATACAGTAACTAAGATTTTCAAAAATCTAAAACCCAGTTAAAATAAAGTAATTAAACAAATTACACATAAAACTCCCTTTTCTTCAACTTTTGGCAAATAGTTGAAAGCACTGGTATTCTTCCAAAAAAAAAAAAAAAAAAAAAACAAGAGAAGAGGAGAGGAAGTACTCATAAAATGAAATGCATACACAATTACTTTAGTCCATAAGACTGTATAGGAAAGAATTTTAAATAATCAGGAAAATGCAAAAGAATTAAGTCTAACACAAATATGGCTGCTTGTCAATCAAGTTAACCATGAGGACCTAGCAACCAAGGCCTTTACAATTAAATCATAATGGTCCAAAGTTCACATCCAACCTTCAGAAGCAAAACCCTGGATCAATCAAGATACCGACTTTATTACAATGGCAATACGCTCCGACCTAAAAGAACAACTGAAATAAATTCTGATTCAATAATCCACAACTGTTTTTTTGGCAACAGACTAGATATTTTTTCAAGCTACATTCTATTCTCATGCTCAAGTCCACACCAAGTAAGAACAACCAGAATTCAGAGAAAAAGAATGCTTGACAATCACAGTATCCATTTAAGTGGGATGAAGACAGCAACAAAACACAAATATTCAAACCATTTACAGGTAAATGGACCACACACACCTTTTGGCTTTTCTTTGTTTTCCCCTCTTCAACATCTTCACTCTCTTCACTTTCAGCATATGAAATCTTTCGAACAGATCTACTTGAGGTTCGAACCTCATTATTACTTGCAATAATATTTGTAGACATCATGGATCGACCACCAGTCTTCTTACGAGCCTGTCCAACTCGTTTTGTTCTATGTTCAAACTCCTCATCACTATCATTTTCTGAATCCCTTGATGATGACTCATCAGCATCAATAAATGTTTTGGCTCTTTTTCTTCTATTTTGAGAAGAGAATGATTTAGTTTCTTTGTTAGATTTAAGAGACGGTCCAACTTTGCGCTGTTTTCCACGCCGAGGTTTGTCAATAAAATCCACATCATCTTCATCAGATATATCAAAATCATCATCTTCCTCTTCCTCTTCAGAACCACCCATCTCCCAGTCCTTATCCTGGCAATGATTGAGGAGATGAAAAAAGAAAAAGATGGAACATATTTTCGAAAGAGAAACTAAATTAACCCTACATAAGTATCTGTCAATATTACAACTGTTTGCAGAGTATTCAAAAGGCAAAATAGTTATATGGAATAAAAATCAAAGAAGATACTAATTTTTTAACATAAAACGATAACACACTACCTTATTACGTGAACGAGTAGTCGTGCCTTCATACCCTGGCTCAAAATCTGCATCATCAGGGTCATCTTCTGCAACCACAAACAAGAAGGATCTAAGTGAAACTAATTACAGTAAAAGATAGAATTTTCAGAAAGGAAAGTCATGTACCATCTTCTTCATCTTCATCATCAAAATCTTCATCTTCATAATCCTCGTCATAGCTTTTTTTTGAAGCCCTTGAATTTTTCTTGCTTACAGCAACAGGCCTAGCAATAGCTCTTGAAGTGGAAGCAGTGGTTTGGTTCAACTCTCTATTGTAATGCAAAGTGTCGCTCTGTTCTTCACCATCCTGCTCATAATAATCATCAGAAGACATTTCATCAGCGGGAACATCAGCCTGAACCTTTTGAAACTCTTCACCATCTTTGTGCCCCTCAGAATCAGAACAATTTTCATCCCATGCAACTTCATGCTTGTAATCAGAATCCTCATTTTTTGTGTCAGACATATCCTTACAGAACATAGGTTTGCAGTCTTTCCAAAATGAGGAACCCCATTTTCCGACCAGAGCTGCTCTCCTTCCAGATTGAGCAAAATTCGCTTCTCCCCGATCAACATGACTGGCACTTTTAGCCCCATTATCTAATCGAGAAGAGTCTTCCACAGCTTCCTCATCGCTAGGGTAATGGTTAGCTATTTTGACTTCATCTTCTTTGTCACTTGAATTCATACCCACGTAACCATTCTCTACTGAAGAATAAACTCTCTCAATGCCACTATCTTGGCCTTTGTCACCAAAGATATGGCTAGAATCCGTTTGGTTCCTGCTGTCTCTAAAAAATGCCATTCTTTACATTGAAATTGCTCAGCTAGTCTTCGAGCTAGTAGTGTATCTACACAGACAGACGGCAATAAACCAGGTGCAGACTGATTGAATCAAAAGTAAAACGTTTAAGCTTTCTCCACATCCAAAAAAATTCATATTCAGGCTGGTCATCTTAAACAAGTGACGTAATTTGAAAATTCTGTTCAAAATTTAACCAAGCACATAAGCGAAAGATAGCAAAACTTCTCAAACATTAGAAGAAAGAAGAGCAACAAATAGAAGTGCGGCAAAGAAATATAA
This sequence comes from Aristolochia californica, assembly GCF_029961685.1. NCBI lineage: Eukaryota > Viridiplantae > Streptophyta > Magnoliopsida > Piperales > Aristolochiaceae > Aristolochia > Aristolochia californica. The sequence continues at coordinate 7,824,166 of NW_027181992.1, read as the reverse complement.
GATTCGAATTTTCGGCGATTGCAGATAGTGAATTGCCATTAAAACGACAGTATTTAACGCAAAACTGATCCAGAAAGCCAACAGAGGGGAGTTACAAATTTGTATCATATCAACTACTGTAACTACCAAATCAAATAACATACATCATAGATCGGTTAATTAAGAAAGAGAAGACACAAAAACCCTATAGATGTCATATCTCCACGCCCAAAACCTAACAGGTAGTCTCAAATTGGAGCATGGAGCACAGTAAGGTCTTCAGAGTTTGAAAATCGCAGGCAATCAGAACAGAGTAGCACTGACAAGCGAAATCGTGCAACATACCTCCAAAGACGATGACGCCAGGGGAAGGGAAAAAAAAAAAACAAGTGTTCGCTGGTTAAAAATAACGCGCCGATAGAGAGTATGGTCGAGAGTAAAAAAAGGAAAAGTGAGATGGAAAACGGAATAGGATTTTTTTTTTTTTTTCTTTGTGTGTCTATCCTGTTTCCTCAAAGGTTTCAGGAGGATTTGACGAAATACGAAGGTCAAAATTTCCGGCCAATCGACGCCGTTTCCGACAAGGCGACGTCAGATTTCCGACGGTCGGAGGAAGGGAAGTTTGGATTTTCCGGTTGAAGATGTCCAGGGGAGGAGAGAGAAAGCAAGGGGAAAGAGAATGTACCTTCTATCTAGAGAGAGAAGGGTCATCGAAGGAAAACAGATTGCAGAGGGTTTTTTTTTTTTCCCTTCTAGATACGTGTTTATAGACAAGGTTTTTCTAGTGTTTTCTCTCTCTGGATTATGTTCGTAGCTCGCTTCTTTTAGCCCCTAGGGCTCCACTCCTCACCCAACTACATCCTTCCACGTGTCCCATGTGCAGCCGTCGTAGTGCGATTGACGGTGGGGTGAAAAGGGTAAAGTTTATTGACGGAAGCGGTTCAGTCCTGTGGTCGAAATAAGGTATTTAAACCTAGGTTGGGCGACCTCTCGGTTGAATTGACAATACTACCCCCCAGAAATAAGATATTCCAAATTCCTGTAGGAGTGGACAGTTTTGGTTATTCGTTTCTTCTTGTCCTTGGACTGGTGGCTCTTGAGAAGAAATCCTTAGAATTCTCACACTTGTTTTTAATTGAGCTTTGTCTTTTAAGCTTTAAGAGTTGTATATCACTGTCCTTGCGTTGTCAATCCATTCGGTGATTTGATCTTTCTTTTCCTTCATCTCGTTTTGTTGACATTCAAAGATGAAAACAAAGGTGAGTACAAATCCACCACCCTTTAGAGTCACTTAAAACGTACTTGATTTTTTTTAAAGGGAGGGCTAATCTCCTCCCTCCATCCTCCCAAATCGAGAGGGAAAATGTTGAGGTGGGCCATCCTTCTTTTTTAGTGCAATATTAGATTTATTTATAATAAAAATATAAATTAAGTGTAAAAGTGATAGACTTTTCTGTTAAGTTGTGGAGTTTAATTAACATCTTACGTAAAGTCACCGCGCGGAATAACGGGTGATTGATGATCATGAGTTCAGTGAGAAAAAGGTTAGAAAAAAATATTGAGAGTTCGAGTATGTGCGATTTCTCTTGTAAATTTTTTATACATTATAGTGAATTATTATAGCGGTGGAAGATCATAACGTAGTTTCACCTTGAGGCGAACCTGTACAATATATGTATGTTCTTGCTTGATTATTTCTTCTTATGCGATTATTACTGCTCTCAATAGTATTAAATTAGGGTGTTTAATTCCTTACATCATTGACTCTATATAAGGTAGCAAGAGCAACCTTTGGTTGTTCTAACTAGGGGTGGCTTCCAACCGAGCCGGCTCGTGAGCGGCTCGAGTTCGAGCTCGACCGAAGCCAAGTTCGGTTTGTCAGCTCACGAGGCGGCTCGAAGTGAGTCTGATCGGTCGGGATCAGGAGCGGGATCGAGAGCGGGGGGGGGGGGGGGGATTTTTCCTCCCCTCGTCACCACTGAGCCCCTCCCATCGGCTGTTGTTGCCGTCACAGTTGTTCGTCGGTCGTCCGTTTGATTTCTTCCTCTCCTTGTTGTCGCCTCTGTTTCTATCGCCGCCGCTTCCATCACCGCCGCTTCCGTCGCCGCCACCTCCGTTGCAGTTGTCATCCCCGATAATAGGTCCTCCCCGGTGCCGTAACCCCCTTCCCTCCGTGTTGTCTCGGTGAAAATCTTGAACTAAGTTCAGGGGAGAAATAATCTCCCCCCTCCCCCGCGCGAAGATGATCTCGCACATGCGAGATCATAAAGTAAACAAAAAAAAAAATTTTCCTCTCGTAAAAATAAAAAAAAAATTATAGAAATAAGTTTCTATAAACTATGTCTCATGTTTTTTTAAATATTTTTCTAATTGAAATTTTTTATTAAAATCTTATAATTTTCTAAGTAAGATTTTCATACCAAGATGGGGTAGAAAACTGTATAGAAAATTTTTGAATAAGTATTTAACAGTTGATGCTGTAATAATTTTAGCATGAAGCAATTTTCATTGCAATTTTGTGTTTGATATTTTATTTAATTAAAAAATGATCGATAAGTATAATAATATATTAGATTGATTATTAATTTTTATTTATTTCCCTATAAGAGACAATAAAAGGTCCATTTAACTTTCCTAAGAAAAATTTAAAATATTTCTTGTAATTTTCTAATAAGTCACTAATAGTAATAAGAATTTATTTAAATGTTTTTTTGGGAATATGTATCATAGGAAAAATATTTTTAGTTTTTTCTAAAATATAAATTTTCATCTAAGGGCACTAAGGAGGTCATAATAAATTATGGCCAGATTAAAAAAAAAAAAAAAGCTAGACAACAATTGGAGTAAAAAATATTAATATTGGTGCATTTTAATCCATTATTGAAACTCAATCCTGAACCTCCCGTATCATTATATTTTTTTTAAATGTATGCATAATTTTATATATAATTTATTCAAAGCCACCCCTACGTGCGAGATCATAAACAAGGAAAAAAAATTCTTTGTCTCTTCCTCATGGCTCTTAAAGAAATTGAAAATATATTTTAGTAGAAATATGTTTATAGAGATTATTAGTGGTTTTTTCAATAAATGTTGAAAAAACATTTTTAGTAGAAATATAGGGACCATTAGTGCCTCGTGTTTTTTCAAAATATTTTTCTAATTATAAATTTAAAAAAAAAATCATATAATTTTCAAAGTAAGATTTTCTTGCCAAGATGAGTTAGAAAACCATATAGAAAAAATTTTAATAAGTATTTGACAGTTGATGATATAATACTTTGAGCATGAGGCAATTTTCATAACAATTTTGTCTTTGACATTTTATGTGATTAAAAATGTATCGATAAGTATAATAATATATTAGATTAATTATTAATTATTATTTATTTACTTATAAAAGGCAATAAGAGGTCCATTTAACTTTCCTAAGAAAAATTTAAAATATTTCTTGTAATTTTCTAGTAAGTCTCTAATAGTAATATGATTTTATTTAAAGGATTTATAGTTTTTATCTGGGTGATTGTAAATTGATAGTGATATTTCATTTAATTTTGTTGTGTTTGATTATTGTATTGAGTTTATTGATAATGTTATGCAGTATATGGAGTGTTTAGACTATTTTATGGAGTGTATAAACAATTTCATGGAGTGTTTATGGAATGTATAGACAATTTTATGGAGTGTTTATGGAGTATTTATGCAGGTATTATGTATATTGATTATGCCCAATTTTAAGTAGAGGTCACGTCGGATTTTATACAAGTAATATATATATAGATTATGCTCAATTTTAAGTAGATGTTATGCCCAATCTTATACACGTATTATATATATAGGTTATGCCAATTTTATATAGAGGTCATGCCCAATTTTATGTAAAATGTATGCATAATTTTATATACATTTTATTCGATATATATTTTTTAAAAAGTTTTAAATGTATGTTGAGGCTCGAGTTCGGCTCGAACTCGATAACAATTTTAGGCTCGAGGCGAGGCGAGGCTCGAAGCTCGGTTCGAAATATTTAAATCAAGTTCGGCTTGAACATAAGCAGGTTCGGGCTCGATTTGGCTCGATGCCACCCCTAGTTCTAACATCCCCTGGTGAGCTCAAGAAATCTCCTCCAACACCCCCTACAAGTCAAATAACTCTCGCTTTTCCTCCATCAACCTTACAAACCTAAAATTTCAAATGTGCCAAAAGTTTCTCTCGCTATTTTGGTCTCATTATAACATAAGACAATGAGGGAGATTCGATTGGCAACATTGATAAGAGATAAGTAATATCTCTATATTTTTTAATTCTACGTTTGAAAATTAGATTGGCATTGAGGGGGATTCGGTATGGTAGCATTGAGAAGGTTTATTATGGAATTATGCAATCTATTTGTAGGTTATTTATATGCTTTTGTTCCTTATGGGTTGTACAAACATAATTGTTTTTTATCTTTTTATTTTATAATATATACATAAAGTAAGTGGAAGGGTATTCTAGTTATTTTATATAATATTATATGAGTCAATAGGGGTGTGCATAGGTTAGGTTGGGGGTTGGGTTTCCTAAACCCAAACCTGAACCCGAAAGAACCTCAAAATATCAAAACCGACCCCGACCCAATCAATATTCCCACAACCCCATATTCGCCCCATCCCATGTGAGTAATGTACCTAAGAACTGCATTTTCATTATGTTCTATAATGTTTGTAATTAACATGAATCTTGTTACCCATTATGATTGAACTTATTAGATATCCACTAAGAGCTTGCTAAGTTTATTGGTATCCATTAAGAACCCAACAGAAATCCAATAAGTTTATCAAGTTCTTAATGGATTGACCATTATAATTTGATTTAAATTTAGGTTCGGGTAAACCCAATAGCCCTAACTAGAACCCTATTCGTCTAGGTTTAGATATCATTTATTGTATGGTTCACATTTGAGATTGACCACACATGGCAGAGTCAAGTCTTCATTATTTGAGATTGTGACACGTGACAAGACCAAGTCTTTACCTTTGTGTTTAATGATGTAGATCACGTTATGCTATGTGGAGGTCCAATTAGTGTTATGTGTTACTTATGTGCCAACTCCTTTTCTTGTGTGGCGTTTAAGTGACATCTAAGTAGCATTTTCCTTTGATTTTCCTTTTATTCGATCTAGATCATTAATTGATGTTGATGATCCAGATGAGGTTTTAATTTTAGCAATCAAATTTTCAAGTGTATAGTAAATATTTGTAATATGTATTTTACTTATTTTACTTGAAAATAGTTCTATCTATAAAGTAATTTTGTATTTTATAATATATTTGAACAAAATACAAATAAACAAGGATGTAATGATAGAATGACCACACTAACAATAGTTGAAGGCACCGTAACCTCAACCCCTGTTATTTCTTGTTTCATTACCGTAAAAATTCAAATTCCGGGATTCACCCAGTTCATTCGCTCACTCGACGCAGTGCGTCCTCCTCTCTCTCGACGCTCTCTGCATCCTCGTCTTTCTCGACATTCTCTGCTGCCCAACCCTCGTCTTTCTCTTCTCTCGCTCTATGCGGGCTCGCCGATTTTTCCAAATCAACCTCTCGCCGCACTCAAGATATCGGAAACAGGATCCAACTTGGGCGCACGCAGAAACGCAGAAACTCTGAATGACTCCTCCAATAAACTTCGATGTCCTCTCTCCAACTGCTTAAAAAGAGACATCGCGTAGGCCAAACTTACCTCCCCTCCGTCCAACTGCTTAAAAAGATACATTGCATAGGCCAAACTTAGACTAATAAAGGCTTTATCAGCTGAGAATACCTTCGTAGCTCGGAAGTGTCGCCCTTCGGCCTCCATTCTCTCTCCTAAATGGCTTGGCGGTGGTCACTTCTCTTTCGAACTTTACGAAAAGGCAAATCTCAGTTTCCCAATCCGCATTTTATGAGTTTCAGTCGCCACATTTTACCATCAAATTCAATTTATTTAGGAATTTTTTCACAACTAGAGACCCGGATATACTCATCTGTTTCCTCACCACTATCGGCTGATTCCTCTCCAATCCTCCGTGAAAAGTCCTCTATGACGAATTTCAGCGACAGCAGAAAAGTGGAGACCATTTTTTCTTCTTTGAATGATTCCGAGATTGCCAAATTCGCTGCCATCGCAGAAACCTGGTTAGATTTCCGTTGTCTTTGTTTATGTCCATAATAATCTGATTCGTACTTGACTATATCACCAAGCAGAAACCTACTGTTCACTTCGCGTAATTGATTAATAGGTGGGACCTTGAAGGGCCATTTAAGCCACTGCACTTGATGAACCCTACGAGACTCTCCTTCATCCGTTCCGCTCTTTGCCGATGTTTTAGGTAGGTGAATAAAGGTGCTGCTGTAAAACAACGATAGATTGGAAAAATCAGCAGTGAGCTGGTCGAAGCTCCCAAACTTATAGGCAACTTATAATTTTTTTGGTAAGATGGCTAAATTCTGTTTTCCTACTCTAATTACTTTTCTTGTTCCAGAAAAGATCCATATTGCCCTAGGCCTCTTGAAGGACTAAATATCATTGATGTTGGTTGTGGAGGAGGGATTCTCTCAGAGGTACATCATACGATTTGAAGGGGCTCAGTTTTCCTTAGTTTCCTGTCTTGAATTGATCTAATAGCTGATATCTTGACATCAATATCTTTTATTGCTGGCCCAAGAAAAACCTGAACTCTGTGACATTTATATCCTTTACCACTTTAAGAAAGTGTTCTCCAGGAACACCTTGCGACCTGAATTGTCCTTCCGTGTATTCTCTATGATACTGCCATACTCTTGCGTATAAGAATGTTTATTTGCAGGGTCTCCTGTGGCTCAAGTAGTCATTGTCTTTTAGGAGGTGTCCAATATCATGTGGCTAAATTGTATCTCTACCATTTATTTTTCTATAAGAGGAAGGTTTTTAAATAGATTTATCAGCAAGCTGTGCTGCAGACAAACAATAGAAAAATTGTATATGTGAAATTCATTTTTTTTTTTTAACTTGGCAGATGTCTATACTTAAACGATTATCTTGAAAAAACCTTATTTAGTGGGATCTTTTCCCAACAATTTCTGTTTTCTTCAAGTGTTTGCATTTGTTTAGGAGACAAGAACTACCTTGTCAGACGAGGGGTTAGATGTTGGTTGAATTGGCTAATTAAGGATTATTATAATCTTTCTTGAAGATGAATAAGTAATTTAATTTGGTTTAATAGTTGGGTTATACTTGTCCCATTTCAACCTAAATAAATTAGGAGTAGTGTCAGTAGAAAAACTGACAGTATTTGCAACTGTTTTTGAAAAATTTAAAGTTAGTCATAAACTAGATTAAACATCCGTTGTGTAAGCTTGTCACAAGTTACAAATTACTTCCGGCCTCATAATTGTTAAATGTTAATCTGTTTTAGTACCCAGCCATGGAACTGGGGCATTTAAGGGTATTAAACTGAATGTGTGAGGGGTATATGCATTCTTATCCATTTATCCGTTGGCTGCTCCTATTATCCATGGAACCTAATCTGATGCAGGTGTTTAAAGGGATGTTGTATTTCTGTTTATTATCCGATTGACAGTTGGATGTGTAGGTTAATGCAAATTAAGAAGTAAGTTTGTCATGATTGTATGTTTGACCTCTCACTCTTCAAAAGACCTATTGAAACATGTGTCTAACCTGTCAAAACTTGGAAAAAAAAGATCCCTCTGTTTTAAGTTTGTTAAAGAATAGTCCCACGTGGATCGGTGAGAACAAATATGTTGAGTTTACTAGTTGGGAAAGAGGTTTCCTAAGATGGCTAGTCATTTTGGGATGGGCCTTGGACCCAACTTCACATGGTATCAAAGCAAGTGTACTCATATATGGGCCTCTTCCCAAATTATCCACATATAAGAGCCCAGAGTGCCTACACGTGAGGGGGAGAGTCAAGGAATAGTCCCACAGTGAGAACAAATATGTTGAGTTTATTAGTTGGAAAAAATGTTTCCTAAGATGGCTAATCATTTTGGGATGGGTCTTGGACCCAACTTCACGAAGTTAATATCTGAGGAGGTTAATATCCACTTATTTGTTTGTATGTATATCTATATTTATCTTTATAAAAAAAATTTATATCTATATTTGTCTGTCTATCCATATCTTACTCTGATATGTATGCTGACACATATAGAAGTGCACATTGAAGTAAATGTTTTATGCTAGATGTAGTTTAATTCCTTCTTGAAGGAGCACTTTTTCAAGTCACTTGATCTTAGCTCTCATTATCATGTTGTTACTTTTACAATTGTGTGTGGTTCTTGATGTGTCAACAGCCTCTTGCTAGAATGGGAGCTACTGTAACGGGTATAGATGCTGTGGATAAAAATATAAAGATAGCGAGCCTTCATGCTGTAAGTATTTATGTCATTTTGTATTTAGAGATCATTTGAAGAAAGCAATAGTTGCATTTAACTGTTGGCCTATCAAACTTCTTTACTGAGTTAAAAAAATTACTTTGGCTTCTTTGTATTTGAACCAAGTCCATCTTGGATGCTCAATATTCATAAATTTGTCTTGACTGAGAGAAACACCTTTGACCATATTTCCATTTTAAATATTTCTGTGTTACAGAGTCTGGATCCACTGACTTCATCAATTGAATATTGTTGCACCACAGCAGGTAATATTAAAGCTTTTTCTTGGGGTCTACTATAATTTATTTGATTTTCCATCAGTAGCTCCTTCTATTGTTTCTGTTGGTCTATTTGTGGTTTATTGTTTTTACAAGATCTTTTCATAATTCCAGGCTTCAAAAGAAGTATTGTAAAATTGAACGGTAGAAGTTAATTTTCTCATAGGAACAAAAACTTCTGCTGAAGTCTGTTACCAGCTATATATCTTCTTATTGATGTTCATGATCTGCGTTCAGAGTGTTACTCATGCCCATGTCCTTTCCCTGGCACGATCCTCTGCCATTTATGGGGACTAATTAAGAGATACAACAGTGTGATAAATGAAATTAGTGAAAACTTTGGGAATGGTGGTTCAATTTGAGGAGAGCATTGACCTCCTTGTTGCAATCCATGGAATGCAAAACTATAAAGACCAAAGATGCATTGAGCTGATCAGATACTGGCTGAAGTACCAAGCAAGAGAGTAAAGTAATAATTAAAGAAAACATGAAAAGTATCCTAACATTCTCCATCCATAATATTCTCTATCCTTAATATTAACTATTTGGATTGAATATTGTATCAGTGCTGGAGATGACTGTCTTTTCAAATGTTGTTATTGGAGAGTCAAAGCCTATTGTTTTTCCCCTCCAACCCCTGCACTTTATGATTGCCTTTTTTTTAAGACAATAAAAATATAATTCATTAAAGAAGATCAATGGAGAGAAATGAATACATAATGGTTAACACTGAAGGAAAATGCAAGGAGGGAAAAAGAACAGTTGAATTATACAGTATTTTTGTCTTTTTACCTTATTTGTATTGTCTTTCTAGAGTAGGAAATTGTTTAGCTTCATATGGCAGTTATATGGTTCAATTTTCAGTTTCTTGGGTCATATAATTAGGGAGATATAAGGAGTTGAGAGTAGAGGGGTATTTAAGTCCATGTATCTTATTTAACGCTTGAGTGATATGTAATAGAGAAGAGATTGATTTCAGATCTTTCGATGAGCGTCTGCTCTCTTCTTTCTCGTTGTTTTAATTTCACACTTTTACATGGTATCAGAGCAATAAGATCCAGTTTGTAGAGAGTTTTCAACCAGTTTTTCTCCTCCTAAGTTTGCAATTTCTCTTGGGATTGAAGTTCAAGATTAGATATTTTCTCTTCTTTTTTTGCCATAACCCTAGGATGGCTTGTGTTATCAATTGAGCAGTTTTAAGAGTTTTATGTGCCCCTAGAGGGTTGTATGGTGGTTTCCCTCAATCCTATACCTGTGCAGGTCTTCCATTCTTGTATTTTTTACTACATCATCTTTTTGTATGCTGATGTCTTCATTGTTGATACTTGATTTGATTATTTTGAGGTGAGTTATTGCTATTAATAAGTTGATTTAGTAGTAGTGGTTTGGCTTGAGGTTATGGTGCCTAAATTTTATCTTGTGTGGGCCCTACCTCATTTGCGCAGGTAGAATAACCTTGTGTTTGTGTGGCTGGTTGGTGAGTGAACTTGTTCCAGGTTGATTTGTGTGGGTTGATTAGTTTGGTGTAGATTATGGTTGATTTGGGTGAAGTTATTACCCTTGCCAAGGAATCTAGAAATAATGGAAGTAAGGAAGCTAATCAATTATTACTGAGAACCTGAATGGTCAACATTACTTGAGTTGGTCCAAGTTTGTTGGGATGTATCTGAAGGCCAAGAGGAAGGCAAATATCTTGGGGATTGTTGAAGAGTAGGTACGTGAGAGACTTACATAACTCTTATTAAAAAAGTCTCACAGAGCAGTAATTAATTTGACGGAATCCTGCAGGAGTCTCATGGAGGATGTCTTACAAAAGTGTTTCAAGTAAAAGGCGTTTTAGTTACAATCTTCTATTTATGTTCAGTTGTTTAATTATTCTAGGAGTTATCTTTTAAGTGTTAGATTTTGGGTGTAATTGGGACAAAGATAGTTTAAATGTAATTGTATTCTACTTGTTTCCTCTATTATAAATAAAAGCTCATTGTACTCAAATTAAAACAAGTCAGTGAAGTGTTTTCTCTTTTCCAAAAATTCAACATGGTATCAGAGCGAGTTCTATGAGTTGACTTGGTCAATCCATAGAGATAATGTGATCATTTTCTAGTTAATCATCTTTAGGAGATTAGGTTTGTATTTCACATTTTTTTCCTTTTCTGTATAAATACCCATTATTTCCTTGGCGTTCGGACTTCCATACTAAAATTTTCATATCTCAAATTATATATTGACAGAAAGATATTTGAGTCTACTTTCCAACGTAAAAAGAATTTTGGTAATCCGAGTTTTCTACAAAGAGAAATCGATATTTGAAGCAACAAATTTCAGACAATAGGATAGGTTCGACCAACAATAGAAAACTTCAATTTTTGAGGCGTTTTATGCTATCAAGAACGAGACTTTATATGCAGACTTATATGTGAAAAAAATATATATAAGTCTATTTTCTAACCTATCAAACTAATTCTCAATCTGACTTTTCTTAAGGGAGATATCAATATCATAAGAGTCAATGGTCATGCTGGCCCAAAAAGAAAGAGTACTCAGTTCGGCTAGATTGCAGAGTTCGAAATCTATCAAATTCTTTCTCTAAAAAAAGTATGTTTCATGAAAAAAATTATACTTGAATGAAAAATATCGAAGTCTAATTTCAAAAGGTGCAACTTTCATGTCAATTTGATCTATATGTAAGGAGATATTCTCATTGGAGTCGGCAAGGGTCATGCTACAGAATGAAGTAAATCAAACGGTCATATCATATTCAAGAAAGAATATTTTTATGTCAAATTGGGTATCAAATTAAAGCTGTTTGAGTCTAGTTTTGTTGAGCAACAAACTTTTTGTGATTCTGAGCTATATTTTAGGAGATATCGACATCAGAAGGACCAAAGGTCAGTTATGCCAAAAATCTCTCATTTTTCCTATTTTCCCTCCATGCATGGACTTGAATTGACTTTCCTTTTCTCCTAGAGTATTAGTTTTTTAGGCAAATTTCTCTTCTAATCAAAAAGTTTTGGTCAATGCTCCTACAAGGTATGCGTTATCTTGCTTGGATATTGTTTTCAAGTTTTACGTTTTTGTTACTTGGTTGCGTTATCTTCTGCCTCTCCAAAGATTAAGCTCACCCCTAAAATTTTTTCCCTGATCAAACTTGGTCCAATTGGTTTGTTAAGTTATTTCAGTTCTACCGTTACAATCTTCCCATATTTTTTTATTTTTAAAAAGGGTTATATTCTAGACTCATTTGGAAGAATGAGGGTTGTATAGTGTAGTGCTCATGGACAAGACTATGTATAGAAGATTAGTTGGTAAACTGATTTATACCATAGGGATTCTACCAGATATCTGGTTTGCTGTAAGTATGGCTAACCAATTTCTAGAGAACCTTAGAAAGATCCAATTAGAGGTTGTACATAGAATATTGAGGTATTTGAAGGGAGCGCTAGGTAAAGGCTTATTTTGTGATCGTCGTGGTCATTTGTAAATTATGGGATATTCAGGTGATGATATTATGTAGGGCTTAACTTGGACAAAAAATCCATTTAGTGGTTATTGTGTGTTTGTTGAAGAAATTTAATTAACTGAAAGGGCAAGAAGTAGAATGTGGTGCCCCAATTTAGTGCAATTACAAATATCGGGTAGTGACTCATATTGCTAGTGAACTTCTATGGGGAGATTAGCTCTAACGGAATTAGGCTTTGCCACTAAGGGTGCTATAATGATGCATTAAGATAACCAACCTGCCATCTTCTGAACTAGTAATCGGCATTCAATGAAAGGAACCAGTGCATGAGTGGTGCGGTAATCACATGTTAATTCTGTTGCTTAGACTGCAGACATATTTACTAAGACTTTGAGAAAGTGAGAGTTTATCATTTTCTTGTAACAAGCTGGAGCTTCTGAATACATATACGTTCTAGCTCGAGGGGAAGTGTTGAATTATATTTAAAGGGTATTTTAGTCTTTTTGCGTTACTTGTATTATCTCTTTAGAGTAGGTAAGTGTTTAGCTTCATATGGCAGTTATATGGTTCAATTTTGCGTTATTTATGTCATGTAATTAGGGAGACATTAGGAGTTGAGTGTATACAGGTAATTTCTGTCCATGTACCTTATTTTACACTTAAGTGATATTCAGTGCAGGAAAGATTAATTTCAGACCTCTCAATGAGTGCTGGAACTGCTTTACTCTTTCTCTCTCTCTCTCTCTCTTCTGCATTTTTTTTTTCTCATCTCTCTGTTTCTTCTTAATTTTACACTTTCACAAGAAATACAACCAAAAGACGAAAAAACACATGACAATAAAGATACAAAGAATGATATAAAAGGAGTTGTTGAATGTGAGGTGCCGCCGGTAGATCCTTCTCACATGAGAGTTTGCCAGATTATTCGGTACAATTTGTTTTTTAGAGCAACACATTCAGGTTTGCTATTAGTGAGCACTTAGAGATATATCCTTGCAGCTTGCACTATTGATCAATAGTAAGGATTTTATCCTTCGCACTGTTATAAAACCTGGACCAAATTGGCCAATTGAGTTGATTTCAATCAAACCCAGTTCCCTAAGACCTGAAAATGGTCAAAACCTGATTGACCAAGTCAGCATTTTCAGCTACTGAATTGGCTGACCTAGCTGGTTGGGCCACACATCACGAGGAGGAATTCCTTTGATGTGATGCATTACAGGGGATGGGGTTCTCATCTAATACCATTAGGGGTGGAGTCTCTACTCTTGCCGTTGGTAGGGTTTCTTTGTTTGATGGCACGAAAAAGGGGGAGGAGAGGGGATACGAACCTCCTCCCACTCTTTGTCTTTGTTTTAGCAAAGAGGGAGAGATGGAGGGGGACTGCTTCCCCTTTTCTCCCTCATTATCTTTATTCTCAACAATGAGGGAGGGTTCCTCTCCCTAATATTTAATGATGGTGGGGAGAGTAGGAGACCCCACCCCGATCTCAAGAAATTTAACCATCTTATGGATCAATGGAAGAATGAACTCTCATGATCTAATTTTTTATATTTTTAAGAAAATAAATATAATGTCATGTGATGTCATCATTGGGTCAACCAAACCCTATTACCGTACCAGGTCAATTCATGTAAAACGGTGAGGACTTCAAGTGTTAAGGTTTTAGTAGGTGCTGAATTAGGTCACAAAGGGGGCTGATTAAACAACTTAGAAAATAGGGTATATTAATTGCCTGCTAACACCATAAGACAATAACTTAAACTATAAAAATATATTGAAGTCACTACACAACATAATTAATGCACATTATTATTAACTTGAATGTTTGTTATCATCCTAATGCGGAAAGAACTTCAAATTTTAAAAGGATCAAATTTGCGAGGGAATTGGTGACTTATAGCAAAATTGTCTTACCCGTCTCGCCCCCCGGTTATGGAAGCTTGGTCTCCTTCCCCAATGGGATATTTCAAATTAAATTTTGACGGTAGTGCTTTTGGCTGCCCCGGGTTTGCTAGATTTGGAGGGATCATCCATGAAGAGAATGAGAATCTTCTTCTTTTATTTGCTGGGCCTATTGAAGTATCTGACTCAACTACTGCTAAGCTTTCTGGGCTGTATAATGGTTTAAAACTTTTCAAGCAACGGCTGGTGGGCCCTCTTTGCGTTGAAGGAGACTCAAAAGTCGTCATTAATTGGTGCAAGAAGTCGTCTAAACCTCCTTGGCGTCACTGGGATTTGTTTGAGGATATCTGTAATTTAATTTCTCAATTGCAATGTAATTGGAAATACATTCCTAGATCTGCTAATCACCTAGCGGATATACAGACTAAATTAGGCGTTTCCCTCCAACATCTTGTTGTGGAGGAAGGTACTTTTTAACCAGGTATTGTACTCTTTTCCTTTTCCTCTAGCAATATATACACACCTTTTTACTAAAAAAAAAGTATGTTGTGTAGTTCACAAAGTTCTCAAAGGAAATTTTTGGCAACATATTTAGTTGACTAGACATGGCTCATACAAAAAGGTAAGCATTTACCTCATGCCAGAAAGCACATCATCCAAACAACACAACAACACCGTATGACCGAACAAATGAAAGGAAGAATCATTTTTGAAAACAACCAGCTCAGAAGAGGCAAAAATATGAAGAAGGGGTAAAAGGAGTTGACCCCCATGGATGGGGTCGATCCATTGTCTTAATAGAAAGAGACATGGAGTCAAGTATGAAGAAACTGAGACTTTTGAAGGTGAAAAGGATTCGACCCCTATACTGAAGCTATAGAAGGAGTTGATTATATAAGGAAGAAGTTAATCTCATTAGACAAGTAGAAAAGAAAAAGGAGTCTAACCCTACTAACAATGAATTTTAGAATTAAAATAGGGGTCAATCCTTGTAGGGAGTAGAAGCCAAAGAAATCTAGCCCAAGGAAGGATTCGACTATAGAAAGAACCATTGGAAGCAAAAAGGATTTGACCCCAAGCGTAGGAGTCGACCTCATGCTACAGAAAGTCAAATTTTTGAAATGTCAGAGGCTGATTTAGATGTTGTAAGTCTCAAAATCATGTAAGTGACTTTCCAATCTATTCAACAATAAAATAAAATTTATTGAGCATTTTTTCACAATTTGTGGACCTAGTTTTCTCCTTTTTTTGCTAAAAGCCAAAAATAGCCTTATCCATTCATAAAAGGCTAGTTTTTGAACGTTGGGAATAGTACTACATATATTCATAAAAGGCTAGTTTTTATTTTCAAACCATATCTTACATGCTTATATGCTGAGTTATTGGGGTATCTAAAAGGGGTTTAAAACATTAAGTTTGGGGATAAGATTTCAAATCCAAGTATTTATACTTGGTTGAGCACACTGAACTAGTGTTATAGCACTTTAAAATCATTCATTAAGCTTCAGATTTCTACTCATGGTTGATACCTTGAAATCAATTATTACATTGAGCTGTTTGTGTACATTTCCCAATTCAAAAAACCAACCCCAAAATTTACATTGAGCTAGAATTTTCAAATCAAATCATTAAGGATTATCTTGAGCTGCCAATATTTTAAAATTAAGTCATTAAGGACTATATGAGTTGTCTAAAATTTTAAATCAAGTCATTAAAGACTATTTTGATCTGCTAATTACATTGGTAGGTACTTAAGATTGTTGTACTTATTTGTTTCTATTGGATTGTCAAATTAGCATATTGAGAGGCAAGTTACATTGGGCTACATTTTAAGTAAGTAATCCTTACAATTTGAGTCAAGTCTTTAGTAGGCAAGTCCATTTTCACCTAAAAATTTTTAGAGAAACTGTTGTAGTTGAAAAGTAGGGGTGGACAAAGTGGATTTGTTGTTGTGTGAGCCTTAAGACCTAGCATAAGTAGGTGGTGCTGAAAATCCCTTTGTTGGTGTAGGTTAGTGTGGGTCTAGGCTTGTGTAACCTAGCGAGTTGCTGGAAAGTCCTTTTGTGGGTTTAGGCTAGTGTGCCTAGTTTGTTGTTGTAATCTAAGTGATAATATGCTATTGGAAATTAATTGTTGTGGTCAATTGAGTGACATAAGTTCATGTGTCAACATTGCAATTGGCCTTTGAGTCGATTTGTTGTAGATGTTGTATGGTGACCTGAACTTGTGGAGCCTCAAGGTGCTAAAGACATCTTGGGGAGTGGACTAACTACCTAAAAATCCTGTGTTTAGTTTGTTTGTGATTGTTTTCGCTTGTATTTTGATTATTGTGCAAAAACATAAAGTGTAAGATTGGCCTGACACTTTGAATTAATTTAACGTATAAATATACACATATAAGCATTAAACAAAAGGAGTTAAATTTAGTGGCAAAGGTTAACAAACCTATTCACTCCCATCTATATGTGTGGTTAACAAACCTAACCCTCCCTATTTCTACATGGTATGAGAGAGACTTCAGGCTCAAGTTTTATGAGAACTATGTTTATATTCTTTGTGGCCAGTGCTCTTGTACTGTGGCCCTTGTGAAGTTTATCCATGCCTTGGGTTAGGTTGTTTGTTTAGGTTGATCTTGAAGGAGACTGTTGGTGGATAGGAAAAATCCAAGCATACTACGGCCTGAAAGTATGTACTTTGTCGCAGGCTAGTTGTCTAAAAATGAGAAAAATTTGTTAAGTAAACAATTCTAGATTGGTTTATGTTTGGAAGATCCTGCTAACAAACTTGGTAACCTTGATCATTATTTCTTTCCTTGTTATTGTTTTAAGAAAAAAAAAACAATTTCTCCTTTTTACAAGGTATCAATGTGATCTAAACGGAAGTTTGTTTATATATTTGGCCTATGTGTATGTTCTTTCTAGCCAAGGTGTGTGCTGTGGTCTATCTGCGTATATGAGAAAAAGGAGGATTTGGACTCAAATCCAGCAAAAAATTGTTGTCGTCCTTAGAAAAGTCATATTGTTTAAAGAATTGCCATTTGCTTTACTATGTTTATAATATTTTTTTCTTTATTAAAATTAATAAAAATAAGGAAAAATCTCAAATGAACATTGATCATGGAGAGAGAGAGAGAGAGAGGGAGAGAGAGCCACAAACTTATGGCTGAATAAAATCAAATGATTTGAAATAAAATAAGCACAAGTTCAGCTTCAAATAGCTAAACACAATTAAAGATTTTTAAAAAATGGATCAAATAGAATTAGTTTTTTGAAAAACCAAAGGATGAGCCTTTTGTTGTCAAGTTCTATATCTGCAATTGATTTGAGAGTAAAAGAGAGCTTGGTAGTGATCGTGGTCACTACAGTGTTCATTGGCGACTCAAATGGGGCAAAAAATCACTTAAACAAATGGCTTATAATGTTTCGGAAACTAGTCATTTTAGCTAGAAAGGGGCCAACCAATGGAAACTTTGCCAAAAGATTATGAGGAAATATTTAAAATCTTCATTTTGAGCTGCTGATCACAATAGTAGGCCACAACAGGATTTGGTGACCTTATGAAGCCAGATTGAAGCTTGAATTATTGTTTTTCAAATTTCTGTTCATCAGCATTTGGATGTTGGCTGCTACCAGATAAACTTCTGTTGGTTCAGGCATTTGGATACTGGCTTGGGCATTTGGATGCCCGAAATTCTCCAAAATCACTGTTTCTGGCATTCGAATGCTGACAGATTATTGGCATTCAGATGCTGGCAGGTTTCTATTGCCTGAGCATTCAGATGCTGAAAATTTTCTGTTGCTCTCTATTTGCGGCATTCCAATAATGGCTTTCTGGCATTTGGATCCCAAGCTGATTTTCCCTTTTCTAAGTCCTTCTGTAAGGCATCATCATCTGTATGCCATTTGGTCATTCGGCTGTCCACCATCCTTGGGACATTGTATTGGCTAAAAAATCTGCCTAAACTCTATTTAAACCACATGGCTAGGCACTAACAAATGGTATCAGAGCTGGGCGCCAGGTTCGGCGTTCGAATCCCCGGACCAGCAAGTGGGGGGGGATTAGGAACGTTTACTGTTGGTGACAGATTTCGGGGGTGCGTTAGCTTTTCGGGAAGTTCCTACCGGGCCGGTTTTTTAGACAGGTCTGTTGGGAACATTTGGCTAGGCACTAACAGTTAGTTTCACTCATTGTCACCATCAAAATTAGGCAGAATGATGATTTTGAGATTAACTCTATCTAACAATTTAGGAGGTCTATCTTCCTTTTTTCCCTGCATATGCTAGGTTATTTATTTAAGTCTGGACATAAGGAAGACTGTTGGTAGGTTAAAAAAAATCTTAGCATTTATTTTCGCTATGTGTGTGTTTTCTGTCTCAGACTTATTTTTTATTTTTTGAGTTAAAAATGTTGGTGTGAGAGAAAGGCGTCTCATCAGTATGGGCTTGGAAGATTAATTGGGAGGAAGCTTCCTGACTTTGACTAATAATTTTGAGATGAACTTGTCCAACTATTGTTTCTGAATTATTTATGCATTGTTAGGGCATATGCTATAGATCCATGAGCTTAACCTTTTTGGAAAAAATTGAAGCCTGTATCTCTGGGATTTGTGTAATATCCATATACTGTGCCTCATGCTTTTGTTATCTCTCCTGCATAAGCTATATTTTTACACTTTTTTCTCTTTGGGTGGGAGGGGGTTAGTTAGTGTTTGACGTAGGCATTTGGTCCTATTGGTTGTGGTGCTCATGTCTGTTCAAGACTGTTCTTTTTCTTCAGTAAGTACTCTTTCAGTGATTCACAAAGAAGGTTCAGATAAATCTTTGGATAAATTGTCAAAAATGTCTCACATGATGTCATTACTAGGCAGCTATCAAACTTGGCTAGCTACTCATCAAACAGCTAGTGTCAGGGAATCAATGATTGATCTCCTGTGACTTTCCTGACACTTGAGATTTACTCTGTTCTGGTGTTTTCTGGGTTTGAGGAAAGCAATTATAACTGATCATTTGACATTCATTTCCTTGCAATACAACTTCACTCCTCACTTGCTAGTTTTATCTCTGGAATTGGTTATCTGGTTTTGCTGGTAGAGTTGAATGAGATGAATTTGATTTAGATAAATGGGTTAGAAGTTGTGTATGAATGAGAAGGCAAGTCACAATGTCATTTTTGGTCAGTGTTTGCTTATGTGATACTAAGTATGTGTTGCTTTTTATAGTCGTATTCACATCCATTTCCTCTGGTCATGAGGTGTTTAGATTAGTTGCAAAATTATCTATGAGTGGCTTTAGGTTGGCTACCTTTAGGGTTTGGTATGGGCTGACAATATAACTTGGTTATCTGTTGCTTTAGTGACGTTATATCTTATGCTGGAAAAAGAAAAGAAGTATGCAACAGGCAATGTTTATGGTCTTGATAATTGTGTTTTAGCTTGCGTCTTACTAGGAGACAAATATCATCTCATCCTAGCAAAGCTACAATAAGTTTTGGAGGTGAATTTATTAGATTGATTGATGTTCATGTTAAAATGTATTTTGTGTAAGAGAAGGTTCTGGAGATCTACCAAGAGATCGATTACTGCTGCAAGCAGCTGTTTAAACTTGTATGCTTTATTTTAAGAAGGCTAATGTGGATGCAAATATCTGAACAGAGCAATTGGTTGAGGAACAGAGGAAGTTTGATGCTGTAATTGCCCTTGAGGTATGCGATCTATTACATAATTGATTTCATTGTGCATATTGATCTTGAGATACCTTCATTGTTGCATGTGGAATGTGACATCTTCTCAATAAAACTAATAGATCAGTAAACCAATGATGCTATTTGTATTACACTAAACCCTTGCTATTTTGTTTGTTTTGCTGGATTTAGCTAATCTTCACCTCTAGATTAATGCTTAACAAAAGAGTATTAGAAAAACGTTTTCTCCCTAGACGTTTTATTTAATAATAGAACTGGTTACTAGAGGTCCCAAAGAAAAAGACACTAATTGGCAAGGAATGACACAGGTGATCGAACATGTAGCTAATCCTGCAGAATTCTGCAAGTCCTTATCAGCGTTAACCATTCCCAATGGAGCCACCATAATCTCTACCATTAACCGATCCATGAGAGCATATGCATCTGCAATAGTCGTGGCCGAGTACATCCTTCAATGGGTATGTTACAATTTTAGTTGGCTAGTGAATATAGTGAAACTTTCACGGGGTTCTTGGATACAGCTAATTAATTTCTGACCCGCAGCTACCAAAGGGTACTCATCAGTGGTCTAGGTTCCTCACTCCGGAAGAGCTAGTGTTGATCTTGCAGCGGGCTTCCATCTCTGTAATGCGCCATTCCTTTTTTCATCCTTCGGTTACCCTATGCACTGATGTCTTGCAACTGACTGTGTCTGTCTGTTCAGGTCCAGGAGATGGCTGGATTCGTCTACAACCCATTGACAGGAAAATGGAGTCTATCTGATGATATTAGCGTAAATTTCATCCTCTTTGGTACCAAGAAGAGCCAATAAAATAGTGAAGTTTTTATTTTCCAATAACAGAGTGTCTCTCGCTATATCTTTTGTAGCTTTCATGTTTCCAGATTATAATCCTCTGATGGCCTGCATGCAATCACTAATGCAGAATCATCGCTTGAACTAAATCTAATGATAACTCAAAACAAAATGCTTCTTTTGGGAGGCCAATTTGCCAACCTTCCCCATTCAACAACATGAACTATTCTTATCGAAAAAATAAGAATGGAATAGTTCTTATAATCAATAGATTGGGAAGTAAGAATTGGCCATCCAGGACAATCTTTTCTCCCCATCCAAGATTGTAGATGGAGAAAGAGTGGCTAAACCCAATAATGAACTGACAAAAGAGGACAAAACAAAGTTAAACTAAATTTCTAAGCGATAAACTGGTCAAATGAATTTAACCGAGTTACTACATGTAAAATTGCTAATGAAATTTGGGCCAAATGGGATCTTGAACCTAGACCCAGGATGGGTTGGATTTGATTTAGCTCAATGAATATCTTAAAAAATAACAAAAGAATATTTAAAAATATGTAAAAGGAGAAGACTACAAGAAATTGATAATTAAGATTGTTTTTGACTTTACTTTGACTAGCTTAAAAAATCCAGTCTTTTCCCATGAATTGGTGCCTCCATGCAAAGCCATGGAGAATTTCTTCTCGGCCCCTCCTTGCTAGGCACCCTCTTACTTTCTATTTTTTTTGTGGGTTTTTTTTGGTACTCTATCAACTTACCTTAGGGATATATGAGAACCATCAATTTGGTCCCCTTACTCGAATTGGATGGTTTGGTCTAATTCTTGCTCTTTGAATCATTTAACTAGGATCTATTGAGTAGAAAGTCAAATTTAAATGTGGCTCAATTAACAACTAGATCATGTGTATAAACCAACACAATCATTCTTAACCTGAATTGGGTCCAGACCAAATAAATGGGTTAGTTTTGAGAGTCACTACCAGGTCGAGTAAAAATTTGCCCCTTAAAAAGAACTGGTCACATCCATAAAGGACTACAAAAGAACAATTTCTAAATTGTAAGTTTTCATGCTTAGTTTGGTAATCAAGCTTACTATATTTTACCTGATATTTAAAAACTTTATGCCTCAATTATTTTCCCTACTATAAAAATTTAGTTTTTTAACGAGTTTATGGTCGATGCCGATTTTGGATTTAAAAAATTTTGAATGACAAAATGAAGACACTAACATTACGATAAATATAGCAAAGTGAACGGTGATTTAGTAAAATCGATTGATGGGATCAAACATTTGCCAAAAAAAGGGAACAAGTGAGCTTAGACTACATGCCCACTTAAAAGAGGGAACCAGGGGGAACTTGATGGTGCATGTTCACTTTATAGAGTTCTTAGTAAAGGGTTAATCATCACTTTCACCTAAAACTCTTTCACTACTTGTGACTTGTAGATGAGCATGGTTCATGATACATAAGGAAAGTAACAAAGTGTTTGATTTAAGAACATTTTACAATAAAAAAACATGATGATCAATTAGACACTAAAAGAGAGACAACGATGTGTACATATTTATAATACAAGTAGCATGTGATCATTCATTTGCTTGTTTTCTTTCCTGGGGTATGAACAGGTTTAAGTATAGGTGTCTGTGTTCTGTATTATTGTCGAGTTCAATGGTGAGGAATTATTTGGTGAATCGCCTTCTTCACTTCCATGATGCTAACTTTCTTTCCGTTTATTTTGTCCTTCACCTGAAATTTTAATGAATTCGTTACCAAATTGGATGAATGAAGGATACTGGTCAAGGATTTACCTTAGCGCGTAGTTTTGCTACAATAACTCCATTTGTAATGGAAGACTCTACCGCTGTCACCTCCATCCGAAGCTGGGTCATCGTCTTCATTATCTCGAGTAGCTTCCCTTCTCTGTAAGGACACTGCAGCTCCAAGAGTGCATCGTTCTCGATTATGGAGACCTGTAGACTGTTGTTGACTGGTGCTATTGCCCTAGTCTTTGCGTTGCCGCTCCCTTCCACAATCCTCACTTTCCTCCTCTCCATGGTGGAAATTCTACTTCTGTCGCATGCAAGGTTGGAGACTACTGCATCGGCAAACTTACCGGAGTTGCTAGCTAGTTGATCCGATGGCTCTTTCGAACTATTAGACTTGTGGGTCTCTGTTCCCAGCTTGGATCTTTGGTCCGTTTCTGTGTTCCTGTTTCGGGATTCCAAATCCTGTATTTTCTTTTTCAGTTGATTCACGTACTCGATCGCATCACCAAGAATCGAAGCCTTGTCCATCTGCGCAGCACAAGTATAGCTGGAGCGATCAGCCTCAACCACTCGTGAAAATCCTAAACAAGAGCAGGAGATCAAACGAACTAATTTGCTGACCTTTGTGACAAACGGGACGAGGGATCGAAGGGTAATGAATCTCTCGTTCAGCTTTTCTCTCCTTCGCCTCTCGGCAAGGACATGGTTGGCGCTGAGTTCGTCTTGAGGCGTGCATTTCCGAAATTTGTGGGCGGGGTTTCCGTCAAGGGACTTGGGGGAGTTGTCGTCGTCTCGAGACTTGGTGTGAAGGAAGGGAACGGTGAAGAGGACATACTTGAGCATATACTGGGAAGCCGCCTCCGGATGGGGACGGAGGAGAAGCTCGCCTCCGCAACTCCACTTGGAGAAAGCCGATTGCTGTGAGTAGCCCAAGTAACCGCCGGAGGAGGAGTTATGAGAACTCCATAGGCTGGAGTTCCGTTGGAGGATGGCTGAAACTGTCTGGAAGTATTGCACGTCTTCTTGGCTTACTTCTTGTATCGGCAGAGCACCTGAAAGGCCACTACTCATTTTCTCCTGCAACAGTGGCCAATCACGATCTGAGTCGATTCTGTACGAATCAACCAGGCGTTGCGGATCTGCTTGGCTACCCGAGTTGCTTGCGTCTAGGATTCGAATTTCCGCGTCCAAGTTGTTAGAGAACTCCTCAGGCGAGCCCAACCTGATTTCCTCCGACATGTCCATTAGCATCAACTCACTCGCCTCAGCTACAGGTTGACTCGGAGGAAGGTCATGAGAGATTTGTCCCCACAGTTGGATGGGGTCATCATGACTCGGGTTCACCAGGCTATATTTTCGGGGTTCCGCTTCCGAGTCTGAGTCGATTTCATCGTCTTCTTCGTCTTCCTCTTCTTCCTCTTCTTCCTCTTTTTCTTCGTTGACTTGGTCAGTCTCTCCAGCTGGAAGGTCTAACGGGGTAAACATGTTGGGAAAAGGCCGAGACTGTAAGCAAGACGTACCCGCCAATGAAGGGTTCGACGTAGATTGCTCGGAAAGGGCAGGCTTAGGCTGTTGTTTTTGGTCGGAGTCATCCAAGAAGAAGCTCTTGGCGAGCTTTACCAATCCCAAGTCCTCTTGAACCTGCTTTAGATTAGGTACCACAGGTAAGAGCTCGATTAATTATTGTTGATTCGAAACGCTTCGGCAGTTCAGAAATTGATCGAGATTACGTCTCACCCTTTCCGTGGTTCCGAGTTCAAGAACTCCTTCCAAGACGGGTATGCAAACCACTGTCTGCATTAAAAACGCAAAAAAAAAAAAAGCACATTTTATGATGATGGCAAAGTCATGTTTATTTTTTAACGAAAGAAAGTAGCAGAAGAAGAACCTGGATTCGGGCACTCTGCGGGTACATTGCCATGGACAGCAGCAGACAGGAAGACGATCAATTAGACAATTACAGTAAAGCTAGTGAAGGTTTTCAATTCTCAAGCTGCGTTTTTTTGTTCTCTTACCTTGGCTAGAATTGCCCTGGAGAAGACTTTGCTTTCAGCCTCATTGGCTCCCGTAAGCCACATATGTTGCCTCCTGGCGTATGCCTTACCCGGTAGCCTACACATATATACCACTTCCCATCAGTGGGATGCGAAGCCAATATATGGAAGCAAGATGGATCTTCACAACGCAAATGAACAGTCTGAGAAGGTAGAGAGATAGAGATGGAAGTACTCACCCGACTCCAAGAGGGAAGGAGAAAGAGACGCACATGAGATAGAACCACTCCGACTCTGTTAGGTCCTCCGGCTGGAGTGCTGCATTCGGCCGGCGAACTGGCTGGTTAGCCTCTGCTGTCGACAGCGAATCGTAAAGCTCTCTCAACTGTTGGCTCCTCTGGAGAGATGCCTCCTCTGAACTTACCTCCATCGGCTGTACCGTTTTTCTCGTCTTTATCGAACCATTGTAGTACCCCTCTCCCCACACCAAAACCCTAGCCACCACCATAATTTCCACTTGTGAGTCTACTGCACTGCTCCCATGAGAGACAGAAGCGATATTATATTTTCGTTCACGGTGAATCATATTTGTATTCATTTAGAACATTTATTGGCCTTACCCTTGCTGTGGGCACAACTGCCAGAAGAGGCTGTAAGTCCATCGAACTCCTTGCACCGCCGCCTGCAACATCTGTTGGAGCCTGCCGCTCGGCGGACACGCCATCTTTTCTCCCACTCCACCGGTTGCCGGAGCCTTCTATATCTCACCAATTTGTTTTTAAACTAGATAGGTTCCGGGAATGGCCAGTAAAACTAGACAGGAAAAGAGAGCTGACAAAGTGGGGATTCTCCTTCTCTCTCTCTCTCTTTTTCTCTCTTCAGCATCTCTCACTTCAGTCGAGACTAGCGATCGGCTTCTTCTACAACAAAGTAGAAGTATTTTACACCGACGATTCTCAAAAGAAGCCAAGAAATTGAAAGGTCCGACCGATTCAAGGTAGCTAGAAATGGGAGTTGAAGACGAAGACTGGGAAATGCGAGGAAACGAAACGAAAAAGGAGGCGACTGGGGGAAATATCAGTGCGTTTTGACTGGTCGGTCTACCGGACGGTTCATACCTGCTCGTTCCTAGGCGTGTCCGGTCGGTTGTGAGCTGTATGTAGTTTGGTGGTTCATTCTGCGTCCCCATGATACTAAAATGAGATCACTTTTTTCCTGAGAAGCATGTGAGAAGGCTGACAATTATTTCATATGAGAGTGAGAGTGGCTGACTAAGAGATTTAAAATGAGATTTAAAGGAGATTAGAGAGAGAGAGAGAGAGAGGGAGAGAGTCATATGGACCTATTGTACCCTTTTCACTCAAATTTTCACTCTTCAAATAGTCATTAATATATTATTAAAAATAAGAAATTTATATAAATAAGAAATTTATTTTATTATATAAAATTACTTTAATAGTTTTAAATTTTATTTTAGATAGTTTTATTTGACTAAAATAAAATAAATTTTAACTTTTTAAATTAATAAATAAAAAATAACAAAATAACTAATAATTACTTATATACTATGCAAATACTTAATCAAATTGTTAATTTTTTAATATCTAAATTCTCACTCTTAAATTAGAAATCAAATGTAATATTAAAATCATGAATTTATATAAATAGAAAAGAGGGTATTTTATTTTATAAAATTACTCTAATTGATTTAATTTTTATAAGATACTTTTATTTAAATAATTTTTAATAAAATAAGATAAATTTCAACTTGTTTAAAAATTTAAAAAATCAATTAAAATTTTATTTTATTAAATATATAAAATAAAATACTTAAAACAAATTCTTAATTTTATAATATCTAAATACAAGAGTGAAAGGGCCGAATGGGCAAAACAAGAGTGAGAGAGCAAGTGAGGGTGTGAATGAAAGTGAATTCACTAGCTTTAGGATTTCAGTTTCACTTGTTTTTGTTAAGAACGAGTGAAAGTGAATTACCTAGTATGCACATTAACATGTTTGGGGTTATTTTCGCTCGTGCACTTTCGTTTTATCTGTAGGACACTAAAGGGCCGTAATCTTGTCCCTTCCTGTCCGTGCCCATTGCTCCGTAACTCTGGTTCAGCCTCCCCAAATTGATGGCCCTGTCATGACCGAAGTCGATCTGGGTTCAGAGACTACTGCTCTGACTGTCTGCTGCACTGGGTGCGTCTTCTTCTTCTTAGATTGATAGTTGATGCTAGGGAAACAACCCCAAAATTATAGTTTATCTGATGGATTTGGTTTGTTAAGAGTTTCCTCTGCTCTAGGGCCCTCTAAGTGAACGGTCTACGCTCTTTACTGTTGCAAAACGTTGTGCATTTCTTCTCCAATTGTATTCATTGTCTAGTAAAAAAAGCGGTGCTCTCAATTCCTGCTGGCAGATAAAGCTGAGAGATTGATTGCGGACGCTGCTGCATATGGGTCCCCGATTAGTTGTGTTTCCAGAAGCATTACTTGGTGGTTATCCCCGTGGATCAAACTTTTGTGTTACAATAGGCAGTCGATCAACAAAGGGGAAAGAGGAATTCCGAAACTATCATGTGGCAGCCATTGATGTACCAGGTAAGATGCCGAACTTTGTTTCCTAGGTAGGTTTATGCAGAGTAGTGGACTGAAAAATCATTTCCAGACGAATTCTTTCTTTGAAGACATTCTGAAATTGTTTTCTAATATGCGAATTATTGTCATTGATCCTGAAGTTGATAAACTAGCAGCCTACTTGCTGGAAATTGTAAGGTATGTCTTGTAATGGGTGTCATAGAGAGGGATGGATACACTCTTTACTGCACGGTTCTGTTTTTTGACTTTCAATGGCAATATGTGGGCAACCACCAAAAGCTCATGCCAACTTCATTAGAGCGTGTGATATGGGGATTTGGAGATGGGGTGTGCCATTCCTGTATTTGAGACCCCAGATGGAAAGACTGGTGCTCTCATCTATTGGGAGAACAGAATGCCTCTTCTGATAACAGCTTTATATGCTCAAGGTAAGCGTCATAAAGTGTAGGAAATGTGCTGCACTATGTATTTCTATCTCGTTGGAGGAATGTTTTTTTTGAGATTATGATGTAGACATCATGGCCTATAGTTGCCTTCATCACCATATCAGTGAGACTTCAGTGATGAGTTATACTGGCACTAGGAATGTTTCTGTTTACCAAAAAAACCCTCTTACAATGTTATCTCTGTCTTATAGGAGTTGAAATATATTGTGCTCCTACAGCTGATGCAAGGGAGGTATGACAGGCTTCTGTGACACACATTGCACTGGAAGTTGGATGTTTTGTTCTTTCAGCTAGTCAGTTTTGTTGGAGAAAAGACTATCCACCTCCCCAGAATCTGTGAGGTGGTAGGGAATATGATCTCTCCCCTGATTCAGTCGTATGTGCAGGAGGAAGTGTTTTTATCACTGCTTCCGGATCCATTTTGGCAAGACGTAATTATGAAGGAGAAGCCCTCATCTCTGCTGATCTTGGTAAGCCAGATGTCTATAAATTTGAAGTAATAGTGAGCATGACATTTACTTATTTGAGAATTATACTCTGCTCCATACTCAAATTATTTGCTGATCTTGGAGAGATCGTGTCAAGGGAATTTGATTTTGATGTGGTTGGACATTATGCGAAGCCCGCGGTGCTGCACCTTACTGTGAGGGATCACCCATTAAACCCAGTGACTTTCACATCCACAACTCAAAAGCTGAGTTCCGAGAAATCTTAACAAAGCTTTGCCAGTTCTTAATGCCAAAAATGTTTAAATGTTGAATCTTCAATAATAAATCTTTGTTAATTTAACTGTCCTTTCTTCTGATCCTTTGCTCATTTGATGGCATCTAGCCTTTCAGAGACTTATAATACAGCTGTAGTTCTTGACTCTTTTAAAGGAGAATAGCTTGTGTTATGATGTAGAATTGGTTGTTTTTTCTGGATGTCATAACGTAGGAGGTGCATTTGTCTTTCTATGTTGAACTACTCATTTGTTTTTCGATGTTTATTTCACCTGTGAGGTCTTTCCAAAATCTGACAAAATGCTGGCCATTCAGACTTTGCTAGTTTTGTAGCTCTTAGCTGATGACTTGTAAATTCTAGTCCAAGTGTATGTATGTTGAACGGGAACTCAGGATGGATTGAATTGGTTTTGGTAGCTTAGGTGGGTGTGATACGTCTAAATTGGATAAAAGTTGGCCGAGTTGCAAGGACTCCATGTTGAGCATGCTGGCCATGTCAGTTTTCATAGTCCATAATACTAGTCCAGTGTCCAGAGATTAATGCCTGTCTACATATGCTTTGTGCTGTCTGGTTATACTGGCTGGTGTTGATAACAATCTAACAGATGGATACAATTGGGAGAATTTGTAATCGATTCATTACTGCAGGATTCCCAGTGCTTATACTTATTGGATCTTAAGAATGTTACTGTACAAATCAATTGATACATTTCTTCCAAAAATCTTGTTGATTTTTAGGACTCCATGAATTTAGGTCATGGAAAAATATGAGAGAGACACCATTGGGAGAAAACTGGAGGAAAAGAAGTTATGGACTTGATTTCCTAACCCTCCCCTTGAAGCTCAATTTATAGATTAATGAAACTATTGTATTACAATAATACCTCTGAACTTAGGGTTTAGGGTTTAGGGTTTTAACCCTGGAACTTTAACTTAATTAAATCAATGCCATTTTTATGAGATGACCCGTTATTTACCATCCTGCCATCATTGTATGTGGGCCTATGGGTGTTCTCCTTGATCTATGGGCCTTGAGCCCGTCTTCTATATTTCTTGGATGCATGGATCTTCCTTGGTCTTATGGGCTTGGGTCCATCTTCCAACACACTTAGATATGTAGTCCTTCCTTGGTCGTGTGGGCTTGGGCCCTATCTTCTAACATTCCCCCTCAAGCTGGGGGTGAGAGAACAACATGAACTCCCAACTTGTTGCAAATGATGTATAAAATCTTTTTTTGTATAATGTGGCACATCTTCCAACACTCCCCCTCAAGCTGGGGGTGAGAGAACAACATGAACTCCCAACTTGTTGCAAATGATGTATAAAATCTTTTTTTGTATAATGTGGCACATCTTCCAACACTCCCCCTCACACTGGTGCTCTCGTTCATGAGGCCCAGCTGACATAAAAAAAGTGAGAGTATAATCACTTCAAGTCGTATGACATTGCTCTTTAATTCACTCTTATAACTCATGCTGGATGTTCGACACCCTCCTATCTTCTATAGGCAGTGCCACTCCTATTAATGTAGGTAATACGTTGTTCGGAAGTGTAATAAAAAAACTCCATCACCGTGTCTCTTCGCAGGACAACGACTCTCAAGTGGTACCGTGTCTCTCCACAGGACAACGACTCTCAAGTGGTAGGAGTAATAAATGGCAATTCATGGGGGTATAACATAGAGTTAGTAATAAACTCTTCCATCACGGTGAAATAACATAGATGTCCTTACAGGTAGTGGATATAGTAATAAGCTCTTCTGTCACGGTGATGTAACATAGACTGAGGTCACCTCTTCTTCAATAATAGTGTCTCATCCAAAGAGACATGATAGCAGCTACTGGAATGGGTTTGGGCCTATATAACACGAACCAAAATAATCCTTGTAAAATTTATCCATGAAATAAACTAATGCAAATATTTGTACCAAATAATATGCTGACCAAAGAGTAATATGTCAATTCTTCAAAGTAATAATCCAGCCAAAGAAAAAATTTACCGAGTCGCATTGAGTCAAATAGTAGACCACCAGTATATCTGAGTCGCGGTAGAAATATGTATAAGCTTTGGGACCCTGATACGTATACCGAGGCAGAAACATTAGTGGTCCGAGTCAGTTGACTCAGATCTAGTTGACCCGGACTGGGTTGACTCGCTCCGAGTTGGCTCAGCAGAACAGGAGCATCCTCGGGTTAGCAGAACTGTCGTTGGTTGAACTCGGACTGGTCAGAACAGGCGAGCGACCCGGATTTAATAAGTTTCCTAAGTTAGGAAACGTAAATTTTTCAACAGTGTCATCTTCTTCACGCCCGAAAGACTCGACTGTTCGAAAAAAAAATTCGGATTCTGGACTCTTTCCCAACACCATCGACAATAGTATCGTCTCTTTCTTTCCCACGACACCGAACAACTCGGTACAGTAGAATCGTCCCGCGACAACCAAGCAGATCCTTTTTTTTTTCACGACGTCGAAGCACTCTCGGCGGAAATAGTCCAGAAACTTACCATGTCGAAGGACTCTCGGAATGCCTTCGTCTTCCTCACAGCGCTGAACAACGAGTCATCTTCCTCACAGAGCAGAAACTGGACTCGACAGTCTCACAACAGAGTCGTCTTCTCCGGTTTCGAATAGAGCGAAAAACTAGAGAGAGCAGAGATGTATCGTCGCGGTGACTAGTGAGACCTCCGTGGCGTGAGAAGTTGTCGTCTCCAATGCTATTTTCGGATGCCAACCAGTTATTTTCCAGTCAAGCAACAATACAAACATGCAGCAGCAGAGAGTTTCGGAGAAAAAATATAACATATTTTTGTTTCCGTAGAGATAGAGCTGGTGATGAGTTTGCTAGAATAGAGGTCGGTGAAGCAGCACGGGCCGAGCAAAACTGGTAGAAACTGATATTTCTCCTTCCTCCTTTCTCCAAATTCTTGTTTTTTTTCCCGTCAAAGAGAGAAGAGATTGAAAGTTAACTCGGGTCTATGGCAGCAATGGTAGTGAGAAAGCCAACTGAATAGGGTAAGAATAAAAATAAAAAATAACAACAATATGACTAAAAGTAAGCAAAGTATGCAAAGAAAAAAATAATGGTTTTTTTTTAATCTTGAAAACCATAGATTTGGTCCTAAAAATCAATGATATGATACCATGTTGATTTTTAGGACTCCATGAATTTAGGTCATGGAGAAAAATGAGAGAGACACCATTGGCAAAAAATTGGAGGAGAAAAGGTTATGGACTTGATTTCTTAACCCTCCCCCTGAAGCTCAATTTATAGATTAATGAAATTACTGTATTATAATAATATACCTGAACTTAAGGTTTTAACCTAATTACATCAATGCCATATTTATGAGATGACCCTTTATTTATCATCATGGTAAGTAGGCTTATGGCGTTCTTTTTATATATGGGCCTTGAGTCCGTCTTCTATATCTCTTGGATGCATGAGTCTTCCTTGGTCTTATGGGCTTGAGCCCATCTTCCAACACTTGGATATGTGAACCTTCTTTGGTAGTGTGGGCTTGGACCCTATCTTCCAACAAATCTTAAAGCATTTGTCCACAATAAAAAGTGTAAAGTTGGGTCCAAGGCCTATCCTAAAATGACTAGTCAACTTAGGAAACGTATTTCCCAACTAATAAACTCAAGATCTTTGTATTCACCAATCCATATGGGATTATTCCTTAACACTCTCTGTCACGTGTAGGCCATTTTTTGTAGCTCTACAAATGGATAATTTAAGTGTAGGTTATCTTTTTGTGGCTCTACAAGTGGATAATTTTTAGGTGTAGGCCCTCTTTTGTGGCTCTACAAGTGGATAATTTTACGTGTATGTCTCTTTTGTGGCTCTACAAGTGAATAATTTAGGTGTTGGCCACATGAGTACCCTTTCTGATATCATATAAAGTTGGGTCCAATGCCTATCCCAAAATGACTAGCCAACTTAAGAAACCTATTTCCCAACTAATACCCTCAACATCTTTGTACTCATTAATCCATGTAGGACCATTCTTTAACAAAAAGACTACTGGTAATCATACCCTAAAAAATAAACCAAAATCCATTGTCATTTATGTGCGCTCTTTTCTTATAATAAACTTAGTCTAAAATTCTTTGGCACTTAGTCTTCTCAACCTTGTTTTCAAAGTTTCAATGGAAGAGTGCAACACACCCAGCTCAAAATTTCTTTGTATTGATCTGCCATAAGTAGGCTTTAAGGTTAATTGTATGACAGGTGGAAGAAAGGGGTACATCATTTGCTCTAATGAAAAATAAGCAGTCAAAAACTAGCTCCATGAGGATAAGTAATTGCTCACAGACAATGTATTTATTGAATAATCAAGGCAAAGACATTTTTCATTCTCACCAGCTTATGGAGCCTCCATATCATGCTTCTTCATGCAATATAAAATAACAAGCATGTTCAAGCATCCATTAAGAAGGAAAAAAAAACACTACAAATAGTTCTAAGAAAGAAAATGCTGGTCAAATTGATGATACATGAATATCACAAATGATGAGAAGGGTAGAAAGTGATCTTGAATCAAAGTGCACTATGGAATCTTTCAAAGACTCATTTGCAAGAATCAAAATCTGTTTGTCCATAGTCAATATAGACATCATAACAAAAGTTACATCAACCAATTACAAATAAAAAACTATCATTTTAAGTAGGAAGAGAACATCCTCTTATATTTTTCATAGTTAGGTTTTACTCATCATAAAAAAAGGGGAGATTGTTGACTGTATGTTAAGTCCGTTCTTGACTTTGAAGATAAAAAAACTTAATAGAGATAATAATTACAAATTAAGTATTTCGGATACTTTTCCTTCTAGAGACATGCATCTCAAGGTCTAAAACATCAAAACGAATGAAGTTTCTCAATGACGTCAAACATCATGAAAAGTTAAATCTTGAAAAAGCATCCTTGGAAAATGAAGACAAAGAGAAGACTAGATTTTAGGATTTATTGAGATATGTGAAAACCCAATCTATGTAAAAAAGAGTTGCCCAATTCTTTCGATTTGAGGTACAATGCAAACTTGGAGCTTTAGGGTGTACTTTGCATTAATAAATGTTTTACAACCATCATATATATATCAAATATATTGTAAAAAAATTAGAATTATTCATTCTCATGTTTTCAAAGTCAATTAGTTTAACTAGGAGTGGAATGATCAATCATCATCTGCTAATAATCGATCATCAAGAAGAGCACATGCCAAGATTATAAAGCATAAACGATCAACCTAAGTCAATCAATCGATCATCCAGAATATGAGCAAGTCGTGCTATAAAGCATGATTGATCATCCCACTTGGATTGATCGATCAATATTGTCCAAGCAAGTGAATTTTACATTGATTGATCGATCATATAGAACTTTGCCAGTTGGAGATATAAAGCATGGTCGATCATGGAGACTTCATTGATCAATCATACATGCAATGCATTACGAGAAGGAATTTTGATTGATCGATCATACCTTGGAAACGATCGAATAACTTAAAAATGTTAGACCCAAGGGGAAAATATTGATCGAACACAAAAACTGAATATTCGGCCATAAAATTGATTACCTACAATGAAGAATGAATCTTCTACATAAACCCTTCAAACACTGACTTAAAGTTTTATCAACTCTAATCAAAAGGAGTTTGAACTAAAAAATTTAGGATTATTTCGAAATTATTTAAAAAATTATTTTCTATTGAAGGGAAAAAATTATTTATTGTGGTATAATAAATAGAAGGAGACGTAGAGGAGGCAACAAAGGGTGAAAATGGAAAACGAAGGGAGGCATGGCGTCGCAGATTGGAAAGCAATGTCGCCATCCTTAATGCTGCGAAACCCGAAGCCCAATAAAAAGGGACTGATTTGACGAGACGATCTCACGCCTGAGTGGTGGGTCCCGTCAAGCTATGATTCGTGGGAGTGGAGTTGACTACCCGGCAGGCCTCCTCCCACCTTCTCCTCCTCCTTTCCAAAAGGCTTTATTCACGGGCGCGTACCGGTACCACGACATCTTCCTCTTATCTCTTGCTTTCTTTTTACGTTTTCTCTTCTCCTTCCACTGTTTCTCTTCATCGATCCACAAAACTTCTACTGTTCAGACCGATAGTTGCAACAGTTCCTGTTCTTTTCCTTCTTCCTCATCTGTGTTTTTTTTCTATTCTTTTTCTCTTAAAATCAAACCACTCAATCGTCCACCAACGACTCCGGGGAAAAAAAAAAGACGATAACATTTGCAAGCAAAGACAGGCCTCTGCCTCTGGCATCACCAGCTAAAATCCTGAAAACTTTATGCTTTTGCAGTCTCGTTTCGGGCCCCATCACCTCGAAGGGAAAACTCATTGCGAATTGCTTCCCTTACCCAGTTCCATCTGTAAATTTCATTTCATTTCCTTTTTTTTTTTTTGTTGCTAAAAACTGTGAACCTTTCTGTTCCCAACATGATCGTACTTGTGTGATTGCCATGAGCCATGCAACGCTTTTTGGCTTTTGGTTCCTATGCATCTATCGTCTATCTGATCAAAACGAAGTAAATTCTAAATAGTTACAAACTTTCACTCCAACTCAATCATTGTATACCCATCTCACACCCCAACAGTATAGTTCACCCCTTCAACACAGCAAAAAAATTAAAAAGGAGAGAGAGACTCCGTAAAACGGTAAAACCCAGATTCCAGAAACCAGAGGAAGACAAAACTGAGAGAAGACTAAGGAGGCTAAGAGTTAAATCTGTAACCCTAACGAGCAGAGAGAGAAGAGAGAAGAGAAAGCTGATGGGTCTGGGGTATTTGTCCAGATTCGAGGGAGGGAGGCAGAAGGAATAAGAGGTGTGGCGAGCGTGTCAGATAGTAGCTGGCACGTGAGAGTCAGTGCCACTGTCAACTCAGAAAACTGTCTGGAAACCCTTTATTGTTTTCTCGACACGTATGCAGTCGAGAGTACGGATGCCGTTGGTGTGGGAGGAATGAGTTGACGAGATCAGACGGATCGGTAGGCGACAGCACGTCAAGTGGGGGCCCGGCTCTTAACTGACTCCTGATCCCGACATGTGTCACTTCATTACACGTCTCCATCCCCCAACCCCCGCCGTATATACGTCATCCGTACTGTAGCCTCACAATAAATACGAAGTACACGTACGGAAAAGTAAAATTACCATAAAGGGTCTCCTGTTTCCTGCGGTCACTCCGAAGACCCGGAACGAGAATCTGAGTTTTTGGTTATTTTTATGAAGCCCATCATCATCATGAAGCGTCAACTCATTGAAGAGAACCTCTCAGAAACACGGGAAGAGAGGAGAGGTGGGGATTCCGCCTCCCTTGTTTGTTTTTGTCCAGATCGGAGCTTTGCCCATTTCAGCTTGTAATCATTTTTCCAAATGCCACAACCTGGTTTGGCTCGTCAAATCAGAGACTTGTCCAAGAGCCATTGCTAATGCCTCTGCCGACCACATTTATTCCCACCGGTCTAAATCTTAATAATTGAAAACCCAAAAGTCGGACTGGACAAGAGAAAGTTCAGACGTTTCCATTCTGTCTATTCTTCAGTCTCGAGTCTCTCGACAACAAGGCTCTCGTTTAATGTTTATGCAGGAGTTTTCTCAGATCATTTATATTCCAGGAGTTGTTTCCCAGCTGCGTTTCAGATTGTGATCAATTCGCCGGCTTCGTGCCGGACGAGAATATTTCACGGCGGGGTGAAAACTGGTTAGTTTGTGAGTGCACAGTGCGTTATTTGGCATTTACCGGATGAAAACAGTGGCATGCACATAACCAAATGCATCCAACCAATGGAAACTTTCCTGTCATGCATATAAGGAACAAGGAATAAAATAACGCTCTGAGTCCGAGCTTCTTTGGGTAGGGAACTTGCTCCGAGGTGAATTTAGGATCCAAGGTTGTCCAAATTAGGAGATTACTTTTGTTGCTGTCGCCCACTAATCAATGTGTTCCCCTGTCAAGATACCCATAATGATCTGGATAGCGAAAAAAATCTAGTTTCTTAATCTTCTTCTATCTTTCACAGTGGTACGGTGTCTGTAATCTTCCATTAATTTTCTCTGATTCCACCCCACACCAGCAGCAACACCGGCAGTAACGAGCGCAGTAAATTAATTGAGAAGAAGAAGAAGATTCGTGTACCCTGCAAGGGAAAGTGGGTCCTAAGCTGAGACGATAATAATTATAGAAAAAGTAAAAGAAGAAGCTACAAATGATCTCTCTCCACTCACATTCAATGCCATTATTACAGAGTTGCCCTAATTGATGAAGGTCAAAGATGAAGAAAGTGGATTTTGCAAGAAGCCTTTCGTATTCTTGTCTCTGACCAGTGGCTTTGTCTTTACTCTCTTCAAAGATGTTACCCCTTTCCGACACCTCTATCAATATCCATGGACTCCACAGATTTTTAAGTTCTAACTTCTAACTATAGTTTCCAAGAACTTACAGAAAAATAAAATTTTCTAGATGCCCATCCCTGGTAAGACTTTCCGGTGTTCATTCCATTACTGAAATATGCAGATTCTAACATTTTTTTCAGGCAAAGCAAGAGAGAGAGAGAAAGAACAAGAGAGGGGTAGTGTCATAAACCAGCAGAAACTGATGGAGGAAAAGTGAATGTCATCGCCATCCGTGACTTCCCAACCATTATTTTAAAAGCTGAAAATATCTTTCTTATTCAACAAAAGAGATGATGATTTCAGGTTTATTCAACCTTAAAAAAGCCATCAACATGTCCAGTAATCAAGCACTCGGACGTGAGTGGCCGCTAAGTCTCTGCTTTGAAAAATCCTCCACAACAAACACAGAAACACTTTGAAAATCTATTACTCTTCTTTTCCATCTCTCCTGCTTCCATTGCCCACAATATTCCCAGAGCTTGACGTACGGCGCTAGCGATCAAGCCTGTGACAGCCTTCTGTCCCCGTTTTAAGCAATTCATGAACAAAACTCAGCTAGGGAGATGGCGACGGCAATAGAATATATGAGTGGGGAGAAGCATGTGGACACTGCGTGAACTGCCTTGCTGGAGAGATTCATTTCCCGCATCGTTCGCCATTAATTTAAATGCTAAATCAAGGTATCTGGGCTCTTTCTTGCAATACAAAACAATTTGCGGCCCTTTCACCTGGTTTTCCCCTTATATACTGACCAATAATTCCTTACAAACAAAGCTATGGTCGTCTGCGTATCTTGATAAAGAACACACTAAACGGAGACTTGGTTGTTTATTTTATTGAACCTAATGAAAAAAAAAAAAAAGTCTGCGATTTTTCGTCGAACTGAGAAAATCCACAACCCACTTGTTGCCGATAGGCGTCCCTACTAAGCCGCAAAGAGCCACATTTGCAGTGCAGCACCCGCAAAGAAATATTGAACCCTAGTCTTTTCATGAACGGATCTTTCACGTCAAAATGGGTACGCCTGACATGAAAAAAATAACAAATAGAAGGGAAAGAGAGACGTCTGCTTTGGTGGATTACATGATGATTCCCTAATGAATGAGGGGATGGTCACAAGCTGACTCGATTACAACTCCACGTAGAGAAACCCGTCGGTGCCAGTTGACCTCTCTGCCTCCACAAATCTTCAACATGATTCCTCCCACTTCCTTAAATGGAAAATGCTTGGGACGATTTTATAGCTCTCGCCCTTGAGCCCTTGCCAGAAAGAAGAAGACCGCAGAAAGTCAATTTCGTGAAAACATTCAAGAAGAGACCTCACTATGCATCATCCTCTGATAAGAGTCAAAAGGGAAGAAGGGTTCGGCTTTACTAAGTCAACATATTAAGCACATAAATGAATCCAAAATACTTTTACGGAAAAAATCTACACCATGCAAAACCTATTGACACGCAGGAGCATTAGCGGTCTAATGAACCCATTTCTGATTTTTTTTCAAAAATATCTTGATGAGAGGAATTTAGTGCAGTTTTGGTGTTAGACCGATAAGACAGAAGAACCAGAAAAGTTCAATCATGGAATAGATTTGGTGCACAAGTGTCAAGACACTACCGTGCCTGGATTCTTTGAGGAAGGCTCACTAAGTCTTCGATGGGGAGACTGTAAATGGATTTAGGTGAGACTTACTGATCAAATTCACAGTAGAGGAGACTCGTTTTTAAGTAAGGACTTAATTGGTTCTTCATAAAATCCAATTCCCTTCATGTGCAGTGAAAAGAAGACTTAAGATTCATGCTCAAGAGAGTCGTCATCTTCAATCAAAGCAATCACTATTGCCAATCAGTGATTGATTGACATTGATGTCACCATTAGAAAACAATCATGTTCTCAATTTTTTTTGCTTATTTTAAAAATGGAATCAGAAATAAGAGACAATGTAGGGATAGAATGACCCATGCATGTCGCCACTAGAAAAACAATGTCCAACTAAATTCCCACATCCTTAGTGGTTGTGAACCTTTAGCCTAAGTCATTAAGATCATAGAGGAAATCATCTCTATAAATGGTCAGAAATGACAAATCATGTTTGTCCAAGGTGACAAGTGCATGCCTCATATGAAGGCACGAACTCTGCTGTATTCTATCATTATTCATGAAAAATATCTCCGGGAAGAGATGGGCACAGCTTTAAAGGGGAGGCAGATAATCAGCGCCTGCAATAACTCTTTGAGCGTCAAAATTGAACTAATTATTGGCCACATAATGTTCAACTTCTGCTCATCATTTTTTTCTGGAAACTGATAAAATTTATCTACCCTTTTTACACTGGGAATAACCAGTATTTTGATTTTACTCCTGTCCTATCTGAAAACCATAAAGAACTTGTCGTAAACCTGGATATTTCAATAGCTTTTCCTTGCTCTGTGCAATGAAATGGGGCGATTCACATGATATGGCAAAGTTCTAGGCGGCTCCATCTCACAAGGACAGCGGACCAAGCCTCTGAAAGGGAAGCGCTTAACAGTGGAGACGACACCAGGAGAGAGATATTGTTGCAGAAGGTGAGGTCACTTCAGGCAAAAGACACAGTAGCAGAAGCTTTATGATTAATGAATTATCTTCCCCCACATTAAATAGTAGATAAAGCGCTGTGAATTTGGAACTACTACTCACCGCCACTGAGAGAACAACTAGTGAAGAAGAAATCAATGAGATTGATCAAATCCAACCAAGGTGATCATTTGTGAAAGTGGAAGTCAAAACTTGTACTAATTTCCAATGTGGATGCTTCCAAATGGATGTAATGTTTACTTTCTCTAATTCTCTTTTATTTCATTTTTGCCTGTTCTGATGCGACAGTTCCTCAGATACTGGCTCAGGAGCTTGGGGGTTAAAGAAGTGAATTATGATGCAGTTATGGAGTGCTCGGGATAACTGGGTTTGAGGTTGGACCAGACAATTAGGTAATGAGACTCTTCTAACAGGCATTTATGACTCATTCAGGGAACTGACAGAAATGATGCGCAGGTCTGCAGAGTAAACCGTAGGATGATTCTGGCATTTTTCCTCTTTGAACTTCAAAAGGAAAAAGAGTGCAGAAATCAAGCATTCTTGCTTTTTTTTTTTTTTTTAACAAGGTTTAGTTTTCTTTGTAAAACTAATGAATTTTTAACCTTTTTCATGGACAAAGGTTTAGTGCATCCAAGAAACTGTTATTTTAAGAAGAAATAAAAAGCAAAGATGGTGAGGAGAGATTGCACAAGAGGAGGTAAGGAGTCGTCGAGATCACTTTTCTCTGCCCACAGCAAACAGGACGTGCATGTAGCTCTTCAATTGCCTCTTTGATGCTCCGAGCTAGGGTTGCTATAGTAAGCAGAATTATTGTATCGATCACTTGAATTTGTTGTTGAACTTGAAAGCGATTATTCTCCTTTTTCCCCTCCGACAATCGCAAAAATACCGCAGAAAATGACGAACAAAATACCGTTTATAATCGAATTCAAAACCTCCTTCAAAGTTCTCTAGTAATTTGCGTTATTTTTCACCATGATTTGCAATGCATTAGCTTCTGCTAATTCCATGGTGGTCAGTGGCATTACAAGCTATGAACTTTTGACCAATTATCTGTTTAGGAAAACCTTAGGCTGTGTTTGGAACACTTAAAGTGGAGAGAAAAGAAAAGGAAACAAAGAGAAAGAGAAAGAGAAAGAGAAAGACGAAAAGAAAATAAATTTTTTTTTTTTTTTTCTTGTTTGGATACCCATAGAAAATGAGAGAGAAAATAGAAGAGAAAATATAGTTTCGTTTGTTTGGATACACGTAAAAAATAAAAAAATAAAAAAGTAAATTTAAAAATTTTACTGATTAAAATTTTCTTTCAAGTTTCTATTTCCTTTCCCTATTTTTTAAAAATACATGTGATTAGGGAATAGAAAGGTCTTGTTGGTTTGTGGTTGATTGGGTTTTATAATTTTAATTTTAAAATAATAAATTATATATTTTAATTAATGAAAGGCATCTATAGAATAATATTTTTTTGACATAATCCTTAACATGTGAGTGTTTATTGACACAGTAAACTGATAAAATAATATTTATGATCGATTATATTATAAGTTAATTTAGATGTCCCCCATGGTGCACACAGGTTGTGTTGGCTTGCACTGAAGAAAAGGAGAGCTTTGAATACCCAACTCATGAATTTTGGAAATTGATGGTGATATAGGTAGTGAATTAGATACATTATGTGGCTATATTGACTCATAGCATTATGTTGTGTGATGTGATATTATAAGCAAACACCAAAGAGATATTTGTGGAGGTCATATGCAAGAGAGCTGTGGTGAAGCTTATGATGGACCCCTTTTGTGGTTTTTTGGGACCTAGATGCTTAGAAATATTCTTTTGCTTTCTTAATTTTCTTAGGAATATGAATGAGAATAAAGTGGAAAGCTTTTTCATGTCAATTCAGGTTGTAATTTTTTTGTCGATTCTATCTATGGACCATTTGTGCCACAGTAAGAAAACAAAACAACTGGAAAAATACTTTTCCTTTGACTAATTTTCTCGTTGAGAATTTATTTTGTTGTCAGGCGATAGGAAGCAACGAAAAAATTAGTTATGTTGTTTATATTTACACTAGACATAAATTATTTGTTAAAATAATAAAAATAAGACGTAAATGATCGAGAACGACTTTAGTGATTCTTGGTTTATTTTTCCTATTGTATCCTATTATAGCAATATGAAATTTATTTTCATAAATCTTTCTATGCAATATCTTTAGCTACAACAATCAAATGCTCTCATACACCCAAAACACCCATCCAAGAGGAGAGAGCTTTTTACAATGTTTTGAGCAAAATAAAAAAAAAAGGAAAGAAAGAGAAGAGATATAGAAAAGGAGGTGATCTCCTCTGCACCAGACAGAATTTTAGTAGTTCGAGCACAGTACAGTAGCGAGGTACAGAACTGTGTTCACCCTTTTAATGTCAGCTACTGCATTAACTTGTCACCATTAAGTTGTGATGAAGACTTGATGGATTCATCCACGCAGGTCCTTCTACTCCTGCAAAAGCTGTTCGTGTCTCCGTTTCAGTTTCACCTGATCCGCCATCGCAGGAAAGGTTACCAATCGTTTGATTTTTCCGTTAATGGGGATTCAACTATATGGATTATCCTTAAGAATCCAGCAAAGTTGCTGAAAAAGAAGATAAAAGGAAAGAAATGGAGAAGGTCCGGATATCTAGCTGTAGCTTCTTAAAAGCATAACAGAATAAAGACGAGCTGCCCATTATTTTCTGGAGCCCTTTGTCCCTACTCGACCTACTGAAATGGGTCCGTCTTCGCATCGAACCAGGTCCCAGATGTGACCTGCACTTTTCTTCATCTTCATCCCCAACTCCTGCCTAAAACCCTAATTCTCTGTATCGCATTTCTTCGGAGTCATTTGGAAGAAGAAGGAAGCTAGGGTATAGAGACGGGACCCAATCGTTTGGGATGATCTCAGCTGTCTAATCTGAAAAGGCGGTGACGCTTAGCCGTGATTCTTGATTAGATTAGAATTCCTGGATTTGGAATATGGGGGTGTCGAAGTACTAATAAAATGGACAGATCAATCACCGACGACTTTGATTTGCGATTATTCTCGTCGATTCTGGCGATGAGTTTGGAAGCTGTGAGCCACTTCCACAAGTGTCTTGTCGCTCAATTTTGCATGGATGGGGATGTTTCTTACTTTTATACGTAAAAGGTTGATCGGACGGGTAGATATCTTCACATCCAACCTAATTTCTCGGCATGGCCCACTTCTTCTTCTGTCGGTTTTTTGTTACAAATGTGCATGGATTGGGATCGTTTTTACTTCCCACTTCGGTTTTTTTTCCTTTATTAATAGCCTCTCTCTCATTAATCTATTCGGATTCTTGCAGGCCTCCATTTGTTTTAACCGTTTAAAATTCCTTGGCGGGCCCACAATGTGTTGCCTCACTGGTCTTACATGTCAACTAATTACCATAAGAAAACAGTGTTTCACTTAAATTATTGGACCCCAATCATTGGGAGGAACCGAGAATTTTTTTTTTATTCGTTTATTAAAACCGCCTCCTTTGTCCAAAACCGGAGTCCGATTAGTCGGATCCGAGTGAGCCCGCTCCATCCAAACCGTGTCGCACGCACACCTAACACGTGTACAGTGGGAGAGGCTCACCACCCTGTCCTAACCCCATATGTTGTAAACGTACTTTCAACAGCTGTCAATCACTTTTGCGTGTTACAGATCGGACGGCGGATATTTGCAGACAGGATGGGGTGAGGTGGCATATGGGAGGTGAAACAGGTGAGGAGAATGAGTAGTCAAAGGTCAAATCAGTGGCTTCAAATCATAAGACAGTCAGTGATGTGTCAATCGCTTCCGATCAAATCGTCGGGATCTCTCTCCCACGTGCAGCTGCGCGGTGATCGGGTCTCACGTGCGAGCTCCTCGCCCGCATTGAACCGATGGGTAAATGAAGCGGCTCGGTTAGGCAAAGCCAGGGGCTACTTGGAAGGATAGGGGGACAGGGAGGGTGACCTCAGTGCCCGTCCCCGTCTTTCCGGTAAATGGGCCTCTTATATGTTGACCCCCTACATTGGAGAAAATTTACGAGGATGACATTCTCGGTGGGTCCACCGAGTCAATGGTTCCTTATCATAATCATCTTGTCGGTTATCATTGGGTCTAAATTTCAAGCGTGGTGTTTAGTGAAGGGTAATAATAGTTATGGTTTGTTAATTAGGAGGAAGGTGTTTTTTGTAATTTTGGGAAGAAGGAGGGGTTGAATTTGAGAGGAAATATATATATCTTTTCTTATTTTGATTTTTTTGATGATTATTTAAATGAGGCAGCCGCCCAGGCCAGCCATCCAAATTCGCTCTCTCTTTCCGGAAGCCGAAGAGAGAAAATAAGGAAATCTCGGAACAGAAACAAAGCCTAGATAGAAGAAGACGCAACAGTGGCATTTGCAGAAGAAGGAACCAGAGAAAGCAAACCATGAGAAGGGGACTCTCGCTCCACCATCTCATCATTTTTCACTTTCTGTTAACTTACTGCATCTACTCCCATTAACCCATCCGAGATTTCGAATCACAGAAGGAAAAAGGAAAACCTTCTACTTCTTCTTCTTCTTTCTCCTTTCCCTTTCTCTCGTCTATATTCTGGACTCTGTTGAAGGCGCTCCTCCTTTCATCTGCTCTGTCCTACATCATCATGAACAGCAGCCTTGAGGAGTCCTTCAAGTCCCTCTCCTTGGACTACCTCAATCTCCTGATCAATGGTCAGGCCTTCAGTGACGTCACTTTTAGCGTGGAGGGGCGGCTCGTCCACGCCCATCGATGCATCTTGGCCGCCCGCAGTCTCTTCTTCAGGAAGTTCTTCTGCGGGCCTGACCCTCCGCCCGGCGTCCTCTCTTCCCCCTCTCCCAATTCCCATGTCATCCCCGTCAATTCCGTCGGCTACGAGGTGTTTCTCCTCCTCCTCCAGTTCCTCTACAGTGGGCAAGTATCAATTATGCCGCAGAAGCATGAGCCCCGCCCTAATTGTGGTGAGCGAGGCTGCTGGCACACCCATTGCACTTCCGCCGTTGATCTCGCCCTTGACACTCTCGCTGCCGCTAGATCTTTTGGGGTCGAACAGCTCGCTTTGCTTACTCAGGTTGTTTTATCTTCTGACTCTCGCCTATTTGTGATTTTCTCTTCTGTCATCCTCTCCCATGATTCTTTTGCTGTCCTTTTTTTTTTTTTTTTCCTTTTTTG
Organism: Aristolochia californica; assembly: GCF_029961685.1. Classification (NCBI taxonomy): domain Eukaryota; kingdom Viridiplantae; phylum Streptophyta; class Magnoliopsida; order Piperales; family Aristolochiaceae; genus Aristolochia; species Aristolochia californica. Next base: position 7,779,914 of record NW_027181992.1, on the reverse strand, counting down.
TTCTATTTCCCCTGGATGTGTTGGTTGGTTTTGTAGTTGGTGTTTTATTTATTTATTTATTTTTTTCTTGTTAATCCTTCTTCCTCTTCGTGAAGGAGCCAAGGACTACTGTCACTATATTGGAACTTCTCCTGTGCTTGAAGTTTTGATTTTTTTTCTTTTATACTGGGTTTTCTGCTTCCTTTCTTACCTCTTCTCCTCTACCCTCTCTGCTGATTGTTCTCGGTTGGTAAATCCATCTTCTAATTTATCTTGGTAGGAAGAAGAACTGGTGCCTCCTTTTGTTTTTCCCACTGGAAAAAAAAAAAAAAAAAGTTTTCTAATGGTTTCTTTTCTTAGGGAGTTCTCACGAATTACTTGATCTTTGAAGCTGAAGATGTTATATCTTTGATTTCATGCGGTTGTATTTTAGCTTTCTGAATGTGGTTTTCTTTTGTTTCTGCTTTCTATAATGAAAACTGATTTACTCATGGGCTTCTGGTTCTTTTGCTTCTGCTTTTTCCCCTATTTCTTTTTTTTTTTCTTTCTGAGATTTTTCATTTCTTACGAACAAACCGATGTGATTCGGATTCATGCATGCATGCAGTTGTTTTTTAGCTTCTTGAAGTCTTTTATTTCTGCTGCATATCATACACCAGTTTCCCGATATAGATCTCACACTCTTTTTCTAGCCCCCATATAGTAAGTCCAGACCCCTTTATATAATATTCCAGTTTTCTGAGTTGGGTCTCTTGCGAGACAATCTTGCTAAAAAGGATGTAAACTTTGGGAGTGTATGAATCGTTGAAATGTGCAGATGTTTCACTGAAAGCGTTTAACTGAGACGACACGATTATTCTCTTATGTGCAGAAGCAATTGGCGAGCATAGTGGAGAAAGCCTCCATTGAGGACGTCATGAAAGTTTTAATGGCTTCCAGGAAGCAAGACATGCACCAACTCTGGACCACTTGCTCTCACCTGGTCGCCAAATCCGGCCTTCCGCCAGAAGTTCTGGCGAAGCATTTGCCTATCGATGTCGTCGCCAAGATCGAAGAGCTCCGCCTCAAGTCCTCACTCGCCCGCCGCTCGCTCTTGCCCCACCATCATCATCACCATCATCACCACCACGACATCGGTGGGCACGCCGATCTGGAAGACCAAAAGATTCGTCGAATGCAGCGGGCCCTCGACTCGTCCGACGTCGAGCTTGTCAAGCTCATGGTTATGGGCGAAGGGCTCAACCTCGATGAGGCCCTCGCTCTTCACTACGCCGTCAAGAATTGCAGTAGAGAGGTAGTGAAAGCGTTGCTCGAGCTCGGAGCAGCCGACGTCAATTACCCCGCGGGACCCGCCGGCAAGACGCCGCTTCATCTTGCAGCCGAAATGGTTTGTCCCGATATGGTGGCCGTCCTCCTCGACCACCACGCTGACCCCAATGTTCGGAGTTCCGACGGGGTGACGCCGCTCGATGTGCTGCGAACACTGACCTCCGATTTTCTCTTCAAGGGGGCTGTCCCCGGGCTTTCACACATCGAACCCAACAAACTCAGACTCTGCCTCGAACTTGTCCAGTCTGCTGCCCTCGTTCTCTCCCGCGAGGAAGGTGGAGCAAGTGCTGGCCCTACTGCTATCTACCCACCTATGAACACCGAACATCCCAGCAGTAATTCCATGGTTAGCCTCAGTCTGGATTCTCGAATGGTCTATCTTAATCTCGGAGCGGCTGCTCATTTGGGTTGTAAAATGGATGAAGATGGAGAAAGAAGTAGCAGTGGTAGCCAAAGGGATTCCATGAATCGACATGGATCTCATGGTGGCTGTGACTCGTCAATGTTTCCTCATGACTACTAGCTCTGTGCCTGATGAGCTTTCAGTTCTATATATCCCTCCCCAGTGGCCTGCGAAGAAGACAATGCCAGTGCCAGTACCAGTGCCAGCAAGTCTAGCATATTCATGAAGCCGAGAAAGTCTTCTTCCTCCTTTATGGTATCTGTTTTGTAGGAATATGGGCCTTCCACATCAGAACGAGGTGCTTGAAGAGCAGACAGGCAGAATCTGAGTTGCATTCGATCATCGAGGAGGAGATGCAGGTCAATCTTTTCGCCTGGCCTGTCACTCCATTTCTTGTTTCTACTAGTCTGATATTTATTGCGACTGTATTTTTGTTTTTTCCTCCTTCTTCTCTTGCTCACCTACTCCTTTTGTTTATACTTTTTTCCATGTTGCATCTTGTCCTACTAATGGAAGTAGAACATGAGATCACCCCATTTAAGGAGGCTTAATTTCTTCCTCTTCACTGTTCTTCTCTCCCATTGAGGCTTTATTTGAATGACGATATTCATCTTCTTCTTCAAAGAAATGAGCTGTCTTATTCTTTAAACATATCCTCCTCCCATTTTTTTTTTTTCCTTCTCTCTTTCATTATGTCTCTTTGATGGAACATGACCATGTTTTTGTGGATTGACATGTAATTTTGTACTGGAACGAAATCATCTCGCTATGGACAAGGCAATCTCTTGTCTTGCATGATTGCAACATGAGTGTGACTACACGACAACCAATTGTTGCTTATATCCTATTAAAGATACTCTCTTTGCGATCCATCTTTTTGTCTTCTCTTGTTTTCTGTTCCTGTAATCCCTTTTTAACTTAACCTTCCTCCTGTTCCCACTCTGGTTTGATCTTTCAGACTTCAGTAGTTTCTCTATCTTCATATGTATTTCTGCTGCTGATCTTTGAGATTCCATTTATCTTTCTTTATTTGATCGCCTCTAGAGGGTCCCTGTGTCTTTGAACATCAGGAGAAATGAAAAAAAAAAAAAACAGAAATCCCGAAGCTTTTGAAGTCCTCTAAAATTTAAGCTAAGGTATGCCATAAGAAATTCTAGGAGCAAAAGAAGTTTAGACTATTCGTACTTGTCTGGACTCCACAAGAATGGAGATTTCCTTGACAAATGGAACTTTATGGGTGATCAAACTCTTTGGTACTAAACTCTTGAAATTAAGTGTTGAGGATGTTGTATCCATTTTCACCTCTACTTGAAGGTTTTCAGAGGAAACTGGTAATATCTTGGTGCTGTAGCATTAGGGGGAACCTTCTTCCTTTGCCATTGACAATAGAGAGATATGCAGGTTGTCCTACCGGCGGTTTGTTTGGAACCCCTGGGAATTTGATCATTATCTCATTTTCACTAACTATTTTTGGAAGACCCTAAATGTTTGCCTTACTAATTTGTCAGAATACGGGCAATTGAACAGATTTTAACCAGTAAACAGACATTTTATTACAATGGCATTGCTGTTTAACTGAAATTTTTTCAGATCCGTTATTATAATTGGTTTGGTAAATGTTTTATCTTGTCTCTGTCCTTTACAAAGGTCAAGATTGTCTGCAAGAAACTTGATGTTAAGATATTTGCTGTAAATGCTGGAGATCCATAAAACCAAAGAAATATTGCTTGTCTGTAAAACTTTTTTTTTTTTTATAAACTGATTATATTATTGCATGCCCTGCTTAAGGGATGGAGAGTATGCCTAAACATTTGTTCATTGTAATTATTTTTATTTTATTGTAAAAGAGATAACATCGACTTCGACCGGTTACCGGAAAAGGATTCTTATGAGTTGGAGTTCCATGTAATTTAGGTCTCACCTATTTTGCTATTTAGTTTCTTGATTTAAACCCATACTCTCTTTTTCAATGTGTTTATGTCATTGTTACTTGTTAAAAATGGCCATGACATTGTGTTGGATAACAAGGGAATAGATGGAAAACCTTTGACATTCATGAGTCACCTTTTAAAGAGTGAGAAAGTTTGGTGAACTCTCAAGTCCAGTCTCTGTGCCCTTTTCTCTGTCCTGAAATCTATCTCACAGTGTAGTTGCTGTTAACATTTTCATTGATGCAGTGAGTCCTTTCTCCATTGAAGACCCTCCTGATGGCTTGTTATTCATGAGAAAGACAAATATGAGAGAAGACTGAATTCATACACTTAAATGTGGTAGAAAGTTTTAGAACTATATATATTTATATATATCACATAATTCTTGTCCATTTATATTGAAGATGATACTAGACTTGCCTCACCGATCCAATCCAGTTGAATTGGAATACAAGTGCTTAGGTTTATCCACTTCCATTACTAGTTCAGATCCTTTTCTTTCCAAATTAAAAACATTCTGAGCTATCTTATGTGAAAATGAAATATATTGGGGACAAGTATAGCTTGGAATTTTGAATTATTTCAGTGGGAAAGTAAATGTTTGACTCTCTCTAAAGACTTCAATTTGTTTAAATTCATTGTACAACATGTTGAATTTTTGTATAAATATGTCTCCCCTTATGTCATTCATTCATTCAAGTTTCAATAAAAATTTTAATTAGAGAAGTTCTTCAATTTTTCAAGTAATTTTCTTATAGCATCAGAGCCGAGGGTCTCATCCTAGGGACATTACAATCCTTTATCAAAAAGAGAATTTGTCCACTCCTCTCTCATCATCCTTCAAGCCTCTCTGAAACACCCACCAAAGCTTCCATCTTTCTTTTTCTTTCATGTCTCAAATGCCATCCACTACTCCACCCTTGTCTGTTGTTTCAATCACCGTCATTGTCTATGTGAAACTCTTATAAAAAAGTTTGTCTTACGGAAAAGCTAGTAGATTCCGATATTAAAAGATTCTAAAAATGCTTGTCAATCTAGCTTTTGAATATGGAACCAAATTCTCCTTTTGTGAAACTGGGTCTAAGACTTATCCCAAAATCACTAACTATCTTAGAAAACCTCTTTTCTAACTAATAAATTCAACACATTTGTTCTCACTAATCCATTTGGGATTATTCCTTAACACTCCCTCTCACGTGTAGGCCCTTTGGGTTCTTATAAGTGGATAATATGGGTGGAAGCCCACATATGAGTACCTGTTTTGATACCATAAGGAGTTGAGTCCAAGACCTATCCCAAATTTACTAGCCATCTTAGGAAAATTCTTTTTCAACTAATAAACTCATCATATTTGTTTTCACTAATCCATATGGAACTATTCCTTAACACTTTCTCCCAATTAGGGCGGAAGTTCCGCGTAGAATTTTTAAGTTCATTAAAGCTGAAGATCTTCAAATTGGAGGAATTCAGGATCTCACCCTCACTATGTGGGGTAGGTGGAGTAGATGCTACAGACGCCTTGTTGCTTGAGCTACTGAGCCCATTTCTATCTCTGCTAACATATTTAGAATTCACCCTCTTTTAGAAAATATTCTGATGAGGAAGGTGGGTGGCAGCTTCTTGCTCAAGGATTACAACAAGAGCTTCAAAGGTTGCAGACAGGGAGAGAGACCGATTGGGAAGGGAAAAAAAGGTATGGTTTCTTTGGTGGTTTTCAATCTTCCACCCCATGGGAAGTTGTTGTAGACCTTCATGAAGATGAGAAGATTACATGGCTCTGCAACTTGTAGAAAGAAGTTAGAGAAGAAAAGTACATTAATGGCGGGCAACATGAGAAAAATGAGCAACAATATAAAAAAAAAAGCTCCAATAACGATGAAAAATGAAGCATCAATATGAGCAAAGAAAATTAATGGGTTTCTAGAATCCTGAAAACCATAACTATGGAGTCTTAAAAATCAATGCATTGATATCATGATGATTTTCAGGACTTCATGGATTACGCCATGGAGAAAAGGAGAAAAGGCATGGTGGGGAGAAAATAAGAGGAAGAATGAGGTAATGGACTTGTATCCTAACCCTCCCCCTGAATAAAATTATAATATTATAATTATGCCCATAAATCTTAAACTAATTACATCAATACCATTTTTATGAGATCTCTTTATTTACAATCTTGCCACTACTCTTGGACGTGTGAGCCTTCCTTAGTCTATGGGCTTGAGCCCATCCTCCACCTCTCTTGGACATGTGAGCCTTCCTTGGTCGTGTGGGATTGAGCTCATCTTCTAATACATTTCTCTTAGACGTGTAGGCCTTTTCTTGGTCATGTGGGCTTGAGCCCATCTTCCAACACTTCTTTAGTGAGATTTTATGAGCAAATGTTTGAACCAGAATATGTCATTGCTATGGGAGTTGCTACCATTACAAGGGGGATGTTTAGTACCGATTCTTATAGTATCATTTGGGGAATTGATAAGTTAATTCTTGTGGATGTCTATTTGTCCGGCTGCCCACCCAAACTAGAGACAATTATGGATACCATAATGAAACTTCTTAAGAAAGTATCTTGAGAAATCTATGAAGATAGAATTGGATCTTAACAAGAAAATAAATAATTTACTACCAATAACAAGTTTCATGTTGAACAAAGTACTCATACGAGAAATACAATCAAGGATTACTCTACCAATCCCCATCTACTTCAAAGATATCTTCTAAAACATTTTTCAAATACAAAAGTTCAATATCTTCCCATGAATTAGTGAATTTGGCAAAGGGAGGATGCTTTAGTGTTAGCCAAGATAATTAGCAATGATTTAATCTTCATAAACTTCATTAAAAATTTGAAATACTCTTGTTGATTTATAGGGTCAACACATAAACACAAAATATCTCAAGGGAAGGAGAGGAGAGAGAAAATCTAGCTCTTGGAAGAGAGGAGAGAAGAAATCAAGGGAGAGAAAGAAGAGGAAAAAATAGAGAGGTGTAAGGATGAATTTGAGCCAAAAGTAAGATGCTTGAATGCACTACCCCATGCCTTATTGTGTTAATAATTAAAGGAAAATGTTTACAATGTCTTTAGGGTTATACGCTTCAAAAGGAAAAAGACATAAAGACAAAATATACCAACTTACATAATTACAATTTTATGCCATCTCTATATAAATTCTTTTTCTTTAGTAGTTAAGTCACTCCTACACATGTGGGAGAGATCATGAAGATGCAAGGTCATTTATCAGCTTGGCTAGTCAAGCATGAGCTAGTTCATAGATTTTTGGGTTTCAATTACCAAGGAAAAGAAATTTACAAGTAAAACCAGATTATTGGTACTTCATTCTTGTCATTTCATATGTATATGGTTACTGTTACATATGTTCCCAATATGCCTATGATGCAGCACCAGGCAGATTATTAGTTGGTGTATAATCTTACAAGAATACAATAGGTGGTGATCAACCTGAAGAGATAATGCGTAAAAGTATTTGCCCCAAGAAAGAATCTAGAACAAATCATAGAGTCGCATCTGTTTTTTGGTTTTGGAAAGCGCAAACTTTCAAGAACGGCAATCCTATGATATGTTGAGAGTTGGCTAGTCTGGCCTTTGCGTAAGGATTATATAATCCTCAATTTCCATGAAATACAAGATGCTCATTGAATGATAAGAACTAATCATCACTTAATACTTTTGTATTTGTTACAGGTCCCGCAGCGACGCTGTAGGGCGGTGTATTTTCTTCATTTTGGTAAAACCATGCAGCTAACAGGCAACTACAAACGCGAAATAACAACTGAGAATGGCTGGAAAATAAAATTGCCACCAACTTTGTCAAAAATGAAAGAATTCAAATGATGAATTCTGCTAGTAAGCAAAGGTCCACCCACATTCTCCAGAGGCACTCCATATTCTGTTGTAAATACAGTACCGCCACCACATAAATCTTCTCACTAATTCCCTACTGTAATGGTGAAAAAATAAACCTTCAGCACGACAGCCAGTGCTAACTGTAGCATAAAGATGCCTGCCACAATCAGAAACCAACTTTCACCTGCTGACCTGATATGATTCCGTAGATTGAGGGCAACAAATGCAGCCGACATTAAACCAGCAACACCAGCAATTACCCATCTAAATATTTCCACAGGCACAACAGACAGACACTGCAACACGAACCCAAAATATGTTAGAAAATCCTGCCTTAAAATGTATGTTTTCTATATGTTTTGAACACAACTGAATCACGACTGAGACAGCATAAAACACGAAAAAAGCACCATTGAAAAGCAAATTTGCACTACTCTTTGACGCTCCTCTCAAATGGTACTAAATTCATGATTTCAGATTACACAAATAAATAGTATCCACTACGGTGGTTTATTTTTCCTTATGTCACCTTTCTTCTAGTTCTATCTAGGTTTCCAAATTTCCATTTTACTATACCTTCTCTGTTAACGGAGAAAATAAGGTTGAGAAACAAATTTTTGGATCGCCAAATACCTAGATTTTTCTCAGATCCGTTTGTTTTCATTATCATGCTTAACGAGGACAAGACAAGGAAACTAATTTCTTTAGAGAAGTATGGAAACCAATATCCAGCCGTGGAACCAACCAAATGACTAAGGTTCCCACAATCCATCAGTCACCCTGCCCCCAATCTTACTGGTATATAGCAGAAAGAGAAACATAAATCAGATAGAAAGTGGGGAAGACAACTCAGGCATCCAGTGTGGCAGATCCACCTAGCAGCAACAGCAATGGGACTGTCCCTAAGGACAGTTAGTTAAGGGAATAAGGAATAAAGGGAAGGGAGCAGGCATAGAGGAGGAAGGAGAGAAAAATATGCAGAAGAGGAGGCTTCCAGACCCTCGGAAGTCTGAAAAAGATCATCTTCATTGGCTCGGTGACAGCAGGTAAGCCTACTGTAGCATCGGTCTCCCACACTTTGGTATCAGATTGAAGCCGGGCTAGGTATGGTGAGATCGAAGATGGAAGGCCGAATCAAAGCAGTGGAAAAGGAGGTTTCGGAATTGAAGGGTGGAATGGAAGAACTCAAAATCGACATAAAATCAATACGTGAGCTTCTGCTGGAACTCCAGGAAGGGATGAGACCCAAGGATAAATCGCCGATAGGAGAGACATCGGTAACTCAAGAGGAGCGGCACTTTGGAGGAGGCAATCAAGGAGAAATAACCATGGAACAGAGAGGAAGAAGATTAGAGTTTACCTATTTTCTCCAGCGAAGACCCATACGGCTGGCTTTACTGTTGAAGTTCAAGCGAAGGGGGAGAAGGGTCTCTGCTTTCTCTACGATGAGAAGTACTCACCCGGACATCGTTGAGAGCTGCAGCAACTTCACGTAATGATCGACGCCGACAAAGAGACACTCCGCCTGTGACGACGCCCCTATCGAAGAACTGGAACCCCTTACACAAATTGGTCACGCTATCCGTCAACGCTCTTCACTGAGGCATTGCTTCTAGCCAGACATTGAAGCTAAAGAGGACCATAGATCAGCACAACGTCATCGTTCTGATTGAAAGCAGCATGTCCCACAATTTCATTAGGGCCTCCCTTGTCCAAGAGTTGCGACTCCCAATCACCCAGAGCAGACCATTTGGAGTCAAGGATGGCGATGGGTACTATATCAAAGATGAAGGGATGTGCCCATATTTAGTCTTGAACATCCAAGAAGTAGCCATTAAACAACATTTCCACATGTTTGCTATGGAAGCTACTGACGTCGTTCGAGGAATGTTCTGGCTGCATCTGCTAGGAGATGTCAATCTCGATTGGAGAAACCTCTCCATGATGTTCATCTTCCAGGGGAAGAAGGTCCTTTTCCAAGGAGACCCTGCCCTAGCCAGCGTAGTGGTATCGATGAAGACCATGATCAAGATTCTGGAGAAGGAAAAACAAGGATGCCTCGTAGAGTTCTATGGTCTTCCAATGAAACCATGGAGCGGACAAAAGCAATGACCCCAAAGTTGGCCTCTCCTCGAGGAATTCTCTCAGGTGTTTGAACTGGTACTTGGTTTGCCACCATGACGGCCTTAGGAACACTCCATCTCCATCAAGGCAGGTGAGCGTTTGGTCTCTCTAATGTTCCATCCACCTTCAAACGTTGATGAATCGGATCTTCTAAGCCCACCTTCATAAGTTCATATTGGATTTTTTTTTTTTATGACATCTTGATATAGAGTCCCGACCATACCACTCACTTGTCTCATGTGCAGACCACACTGCAACTATTGGGAAATAATCACTTGGTGGTGAATTCCAAGAAATGCTCATTTGGCCAACGCCAACTGAATTACCTAGGGCATTTGATCTCGACAATAGGAATCTTGGCCGACCCTTCCAAAATCGCAGCCATGCACCAATGGCCATCTCCATCTGACATCAAGGGCCTCCGCGGCTTCTTAGGCCTCATTGGATACTACTGTTAGGAATTAGACGCCCTAATTCCAAACTAATGAGAGCAATAATAATAATCGCAGAAGAAAGAAAAGCAAGGAACAAAAAACAACAAGAAGATTTATACAGGTTTGCCTCAAGGTGAGACTACATCCTGTCTTTCGCCGCTGCAGTAATCCACTATAAAGATGAAATAGTTTACAAGAGAAATCACACACACTTACAGGTGTTTTCTCTAACCTCTCTCGGGCTACAACTCCAGCTCCTTCTCGGTGATCATAATCATAAAACCCTAATAGCGGTGCCCCCCCAATATAAAGAGAAAACTAGGGCAACAACTTTACAAAAGTGAAATTCCCAAAGCGCCCTTAATGAAACAACATTTAATATATCGTGGACCGGAGCGGGGGCTCTGCCCCCCCCCCCCCCCCCTCCAACGCCAACAGCGACCTTACAAGGAAAGTCAATCTGCATACCCACTAAGCATAGGGTATTGATTAGGCTCCACAAGTTAACAATCTCCCACTTGGAGACTAATCCATCATCAATATCTCCTCTGCAGTGGCAACAACTTCTCAATCCTCAAAGAGAAGTCCAACTGAAGTTGCACACAACTTCAGTTTCTCAATCGTAACAGTCTTTGTCAACATATCAACCAGATTCTGACTTCCTTAAATCTTCTCAAGTGCTAAGACTCCATCCTCCATAGCCGATCCGATGATGTGATAACGCACTTGTATGTGCTTTGTTCTAGCATGATAAACGGGATTCTTTGTTAAATGAATAACACTCTGACTGTCACAATACAACACATTCTTCCTATGCTTGAAACCTATTTCTTCCCAGAAAGACTACAACCATACCATCTCTTTGTGGGCTTCGGTCACAACAACATATTTTGCCTCAGTAGTGGAAAAAGCAACATATTTTGTCCCAGTAGTGGAAAGAGCAACTATTTTCTGCAACTTAGAGACCCAACTAATTGTTGTACCACCCAATGTGTATACATATCCAGTGGTACTCTTCCTGATATCAATGTTTCCAGCCATGTAAGCATCTATATAACCCTGTAATCCCAAGTCTTAACTTTCTGAAACATAAGGCTAAGTCTATAGTGTCTCTCAAATACCTAAGAATCCACTTCACTGTTTCCCAATGTTGCTTACCTAGATTACTCATATATCTGCTCACAACTCCCACTGCATGAGCTATGTCTAGTCTAGTGCACACCATGGCATACATGAGAATGCCAATAGTAGAAGCATAAGGCACATTGGCCATGTTGGCTCGCTCCTGGTCTGTAGAAGGTGACTGCTCCTTAGATAGCCTAAAGTGACTAGCCAAAGGAGTACTTACTAGTTTTGCATCATTCATGTTGAATCTGCCCAACACCTTCTTCACATATTCTTCTTATGACAGTTTCAAGACATCAATGTCCCTAGTAATCCTCATCCCAAGGATTTGTTTTGCAATACCCAAATCTTTCATTGCAAACTTTTTGGACAACTCTCATTTCAACTTTTCTATTTCTTGTTTGCAAACACCTACTATCAACATGTCACCAACATATAGCAGTAGAATGATATAGGAATCAAGCTTCTTCACATGACAACAATGATCTGTCTGGCACCTCAAGAAACCATTACTACTCATAAAGGTGTCAAACTTATTATACCAGTCTTGAAGCATGTTTAAGACCATACAGGCTCTTTTGAAGTTTGCACACCATTTTCTCATTTCCTTGTGCTTTGAAGCCATGTGTCACTAGTCCAAGCACTGTTCTAATAGTAGTCAATTTCACTACTGGAGAGAAAATCTCAGTGTAGTCAATGCCTTCTTTTTGTTGAAAGCCTTTTACCACTAGTTTTGCCTTGTACCGCTTGCTTCCATCATGTTCATCTTTTATTCGGTACACCCATTTATTCTGCAAGACCTTCTTCCCTTTTGGTAACTTGGTCAGCTGCCATGTCTGATTGGATAACAGTGAATCAATCTCGTCCTTCATTGCCAACTCTCACTTGGTTGATTCATCAACTTGCACGACTTTCTCATAACTCTCTGGTTCACCTTTATCAATCAATAAAATATAATTCAGTGCAAGGTTCACCTCTGTGGTGGTCTGCTTGTTCTGGCAGATCTCCTGAGTTCAGTCACAGGAATGTCCTGATTTACTTTTGGGGGTATGTTTTCCTGGTCTTCTTGAGCAATATTCTCCATCTCAATAACTGGAAGATCTCTCAACTGAATCACTTCAGACTTCTTGGCTTCATCACTTGTGCTCTCAAACTCTGTTCTCAACCTATCTTTATACATAGTATATTCATTGAAGATTACATCCTTGCTCCTGAGAACCTTACAACTTTGGTCATCCTAGAAGCGACAACCAAACTCGGTACCATCATAGCGAATAAAGAAACGTATCTTAGATTTAGCATTAAGTTTATTTCTACCAACAGAATCAATATGAATATAGAAAACACAACCAAAATTTTCAAGAAAGAAAGGTTTAGCACTTTGCCGCTCCAGACCTCTTCTGGTATTTTGCAATCCAATGGTGTTGAGGGACCTCTGTTGATCAAATAGGCAGCGGTACTAATAACCTCAAACCAAAACATCTTTGGCAATCCCGCATGTAATCTCATGCTCCTAGCATGCTCGTCCAAAGTTTTGTTCATCCCCTCAACCACACCATTATGTTGAGGTTTCCAAGAATGGGTTTCTTCATCTTGATTCCATTATCAGTACAGTACTGCTTCATATCATCAGCTATGTATTCTCCCCCATTATTTGACTACAGACACTTCACCTTTAAATTTGTCTCATTCTCAACCATTGTTCTCCATCTCTTGAAAGTATCAAAGACATAAAATTTCTTTTTCAGGAAAAAAACCCATATCTTTCTGCTTGCATCATCAATAAATGTCACATAGTAATTAGAACCACCAAGGGAAGTAACGGTTGAAGGCCCCCACTCATCTGTGTGAACTAACTCTAATTTTGTTGTCTTTCACTCCTTTCTAGCCTTAAAAAAGTTAACACTTTTCTGCTTAGCAAAAATACAGCCTTCACACAAACTGTTGTTTATAATTTCCAACCTTGGTAGCTTCCCTTTGGATTGAAGCACTTTCATTCCCTTCTCACTCATGTGACTGAGCCTATCCTGCCACAAGTCATAATCAGTAACAGCATCAGCAACTACAACTATGTCTTTGCAACTGGAAGTGATGTACAGAGTTCCAGTTTTAACTCCTCTTGCAACAACCATGGCTCCCTTAGTGACTTTCCAAGCAACACCATTAAAAGTCACATTATGACCTTCATCATCAAGTTGCACTACTGAAATCAGATTACGTATCAGTTTTGGTACATGTCTCACCTTGTGAGTTTTCCACACTGACCCATTTGACATCCTCAAACTGATATTACCAATACCGACAATATCCAAAGGTTCTCTATCAGCAAGATACACCTTCTCGTGATCTCAGACAACATAATTCTCCATGATCTCACGATGTGCGGTGGTGTGAAAAGAAGCTCTTGAATCTAACACCCAAGAGTCAATAGGGCTATCAACCGACAAGAGTAAAGCATCTTGTACTTCTTCAATCACCGCATTTGCAGCATCGTTTTTCTTTTTTTCTTTCTTCGGTGTTATGCAGTTCTTCTTTATGTGACCAAATTTGCCACAATTCCAGTACTCCACATTCCTTCCAAATTTGGACTTGCTTCTTCCATTCCTTGACTTCCCTCTACCGTTGCCCTTGTTGGAATTCCTCTCGACACTTACGGCAGAATTAGATGTCGACGATTATCCGGAGTCCTTTTTACGAACTTCCTCTGCAAGAATAGTATACCGAACATCATTAAAAATCAACTTCCCGTTGCCTACAGAATTGTTGACCGCAACCCTCATAGGCTCCCAACAATTTGGTAAAGATGCCAAAAGAATTAAAGAACGAACCTCATCATCAAATTTAAACGGAGGTCAATTGATTGACAATCATGTTAAACTTATTCAAATGCGATGCCATTTTTGTATTTTCTGTCATCTTTAAATTGAAGAATTTTTTCATGAGATGTGCATTATTATTTGCGAAAGGCTTCTCATACATGTCGAACAGAAGCTTCATCATCCCCACAATGGTTTTCTCCGATGCCACATTGTGAGCAACGTTCTTCGACAGTGTTAGCCGAATTACTCCCAACACTTGTCTATCGAGGAGATTCCACTTATCATCTTTCATATCTTCTGGTTTCATATCCAAAAGTGGTGTGTGCAGCTTTTTACTGTACAGATAATCTTTGATCTGCATCCTCCAAAACACAAAATCCATACCATCGAACTTGTTGATTCGAAATGTCGATCCTTCTCTGCCAGACATTGCTCTCAATCACAAACCAAAGCTCTGCTATCACTTGTTAGGAATTAGACACCCTAATTCTAAACTAACGAGAGCAATAATAATAATCGCGAAAGAAGGAAAAGTAAGCAATGAAGAACAACAACAAGATTTATACATGTTTGCCTCAAGGTGAGACTACTTCCTGTCTTCCGCCGCTGCAGTAATCCACTATAAACATGAAATAGTTTACAAGAGAAATCGCACACACTTACAGGTGTTTTCTCTAACCTCTCTCAGGCTACAACTCCAGCTCCTTCTCGGTGATGATAATCATAAAACCCTAATAGGCGCCCCCCTATATAAAGAGAAAACTAGGGCAACCATTTTACAAGAGTGAATTCCCAAACTACCCTTAATGAAAAACATTTAATATATCGTGGACCAGGGTAGGGGCTCCGCCCCCACACTCCCGGGAAGGGGACTTCCCACCCCCCTTCCAACCCCCACGGCGACCTTACCAGGAAGGTCGGTCCGCGTACCAACTCAGCGTAGGGCGTTTATTAGGCTCCACAACTTAACAACTACCAATGGCTCATCAAAGGCTACAGATAGATCATTGAACCTCTCACTCAATTGCTTAGAAAGGATTCCAATGGACCGATGCAGTCCAATTTGCTTTCGACGAGCTAAAGCAAGCCATGACCACGGTGTCAAGTCTAGCGCTACCTGATTTCTCCAAGCCGTTTGTGTTGGAGACCAACGCCTCTAGCAAGGGTATAGGGGTTGTCCTCATGCAAGAAGGGCACCCCTTGGCATTCTTGAGAATTAGTCTACAAGCGGAATTGATGGTAGTCGTCTTCGCTGTCCAAAAAATGGAGGCACTACCATCTTGGTCGACACTTCATCATTCACACCGACCAAAAGAGATTATGTTTCCTGATGGACCAGCAACTCATGAGGGAGAAGCAATAGAAGTGGGTCACCAAGCTCCTAGGGTTTGATTTTGAGATCAAATACAAACCCAGTGCAGACAACAAGGTTGTTGTTGTGATGTCAGGGAAGGAGGAAACTATGGAGGTATCAACCGTATCCTTAGTTTGTTCCTTTGGACTAGAAGAGTGGGAGCAAGAGATCCATAAGGATGACGGGTATCTCAAAATTCAGCGAGAGTTGTTACTTGACACCAACAGCCACCCGCCTTATCATATCGTCAAGAGGTGTTTGACTTATAAGAACCGCCTAGTGTTGTCGTCCTCCGCTACTTGTATTCCCCAACTATTGGAAGAATTCCACTATACCCCCTCTGGCGGGCATTCAGGCTACTACGGGACTTACAAACGGTTAGCCAACATGGTCTACTAGACAAGCCTCAAACATGATATACAGAAATTCATTGCTAGCTGCGAGGTATACCAACGGAACAATGCTCCGGTCAGATTACACCAGCCTTTCCCCATCCCCAACCAAATATGGGAAGACATCTCCATGGACTTGGCGGACTACCAAGGGCTCATGGGGTCGACACTATCCTTGTAGTCGTGGACCGGTTGATCAAGTACAACCATTTTTTCCTCCTCAGTCACCCCTAAACCGCTTCATTGCTTGTCTGAGAAGTCATACGTCTACATGGGTTTCCACGGTCCATTATCTCAGATCGAGACAGAATACTCATTAGTACCTTTTGGAAAGAACTCTTTAAGCAATCAGGTACCCAGCTAAGCATGAGCCCCACCCCCACCCTCAGACAGATGGCCACACTGAAGTGGTCAACCAATGTCCATCCACATACCTCCACTATTTTGAGAGTAGCCACCCTCGAAATTGGCCTAAATGGATTGCTTGTGCGGAATTCTGGTATAACACCACCTTCCACAAAGCCACGGGCATGACACCTTTTCGAGCTTTATATGGTCAGGACCCACCTACACTACTTCGGTACTCCCTCACCACATCGCCGATAGACGAAGTTGACCAACAACTTCAGGACCGCGATGCCATTCTAGAGAAACCCAAGCTCAATTTACACAAAGCTCATGTTAGAATGAAGATGCAAGCCCACGCTTAACGAAGGGACATACACTTCCAAGTAGGAGATCTTGTCTACCTAAAGCTACAGCTCTACCGCTTCAGTTCCTTGGCCCAAAAACCCAACGAGAAATTCAACCGCCATTTCTATGGACCCTTCAAAATTTTGGCCAAAATTGGTGAAGTGGCCTTCTGCCTTGACCTCCCATCGTATGCTCATATCCACCGTCTTCCACGTTAGACAACTAAAAAGGCCGGCTCATCCTCCCATTTCCAGCCAACCTTTGCCTCACTGCCTCACAGATGATATGGTACTCTCTGTCCAACCAGCTCATATCCTCAGTACCCGACAACTCCAAGATGGCACCTATGAGGTGCTTGTCCAGTGGAAGGACCTTCCTGAATTTGAGGCCACGTGGGAACCTTACACCACCATTCTGACCCAGTTCCCTTCCTTGAGGTCAAGGTGCCTCTCAATCAGGAGGGTGATGATAGGCCCCCAATCTTACAGGTATACAGCAGAAAGAGAAGGGCAAATCAGGTAGAAACAGGGGAGACAACTCAGCATCCAGCATGGCAGATCCACCCAGCAGCAACAGCAGCAATGGGACTGTCCCTTAAGGACAGTTAATTACGGGAATAAGGAATTAAGGGGAGGGAGCTGGCAGAGAAGAGGAAGGAGAGAAAAATCTGCAGATGGGGAGGCTTCCAGACCCTCGAAGTTTGGAAAAGATCATCTTCATTGGCTCAGTGACAGCAGATAAGCCTACTGTAGCTTCAGTCTCCCACATGGGATAAGAGGGATTCCACTCTTTCATACAATATCACACCTACGGTTAATTAAATCAAACCAGAACTCATAGAGACAATAATAAATTTTGAAACTAGAAGTATTAGAAGGTCATTTGTCACCTATAACATTTTCATCGAACTATGCCAAGAAAAACCATTGTGTAGAAAAAGAAGAGTTCGTTATTCCAGAAAGTAGATGTAAACAAATAGAGAAAATTTGCACACTTTTGAAGAGAAAACTTACAGAGGCAGGGATGAACACAAAGAGAGAGTATCCATACAAACACCAGAGCTGAACAATACCAGATGGGGCAGAGAAGTATTTTAGGATGATATAAAGAACAAGAGGAACAACCGTCGCATATCCATAGAATAAACCAGCTGACCAAGTCACCAAGTGTATATCATAGTCCCATTGTTTCTTGTGAAGTTTGTGAGCCACATAAGTGACAACCGTGCCAATTGCTGCTGCAACAAATATTAAGGTTGTGCAAATCCAGAAGGGCCCATACCTGTTTGAATGTTATGAACAATATGACTTGAGTTTTCAAAATATACAACTTCAGTAGAATATATCGAAATAGAGTATAAGAAGCAGGGATAATGCATGAAAGTTTGTAGTGCAGCTGTTCTCATTGTACTAAAAATTTCAATTTGCATTGACAGGAAACAAAACCTTGTAACTGGAGTATATTCTATCTAAAGATGTAGAATAGCTTCTTCATGGTCCCAATGGATCGACATGATCTTGCATCTATTCTGACAAAACAAAAGTTGAAGTTCAAAGAAATCGATTGTAGTGATTCTTGGCATTCAAATAACTTCTAGTACTGTTGGCTCATAAAACTTTATAGCTGAAGTACATATAGTTTCTAATTGGTCCTTTTCTTTTCATTTCTTTTCTTGTTTTTGTAAAGTTGGGTCTAAGGCCCATCCCAAAATCATTAGCCAACTTAGGAAACCTCTTTCCCAACTAATAAACTCAAGATCTTTGTACTCACTAATCTATGTGAGATGATTCCTTAACACTCCCCCTCACGTGTAGGCCATTTTTTTGTGGCTCTACAAATGGATAATTTTAGGTGTAGGCCCTCTTTTGTGGCTCTACAAGTGGATAATTTAGGTGTAGGCCCTCTTTTGTGTCTCTATATGTCGATAGTTTAGGTGTAAGCACTCTGTTGTGGCTCAACAAGTGGATAGTTTAGGTGTAGGCCCACATATGAGTACCTTCTCTAATACCATGTGAAGTTGGGTCCAAGGCCCATCCCAAAATGACTAGACAACTTAAAAAACCTCTTTTCCAACTAATAAACTCAAGATTTTTGTATTCACTAATCCATGTGGGACTATTCCTTAACAATTTTATTTTCAGGTGGAATAAGCAATTTCTATTAGAGGCCTTATTAAATTATAATTATCAAGAGGACTATTCATGAGTTGGAGACAATAAAAAACCCTCTAGCTTATATATTTCTTTAATGTATTTAGTCATGCTTCAAATGGTACCACCCACACTTAACTTGTTTATGGAAAAATAATTTGTACAGAGTCACAAATTAGCAATTTTTATAAATATATTTCCCATAAACCTAGGCATACAAGAAAATATTCAAGCAAACAAGTGCTTTTATAAGTCAAACCATGAAATACCGAAAGTGAGTTACATTTATATTCTATTTATTAACCACTAATTTGACACTTATGCCTCTAAATTGAAGTTTATTTAAATGTGCACCATCTTAGTAGAACCTGAAATAGCAGAGCTGAGATGCCTAGACACCCCATGTACAGTATAGTCAGCTGTTGTTGAGCATATCTTGCTTTAATCTCAGTGATTTTGCATAATAATTGCTTGCAGTAGCAATTGGGGAAAAAACTGCAAGCAAAGAATTACTTATACAGAGACAAAGTTGACAAAAGGTCAAATAAATATATTAGTAAAATGTCATTAGCATATGTTAAAAAAGCAAGCTACACTAGGAAACTACATAAACATGATCAAACAGCTGGATAAACAACTGGAAAGATGGTTTTAAAATTAGCTCTACTGTAAATATAAGCCATCAAATGAAACAAGTCACAATTAAATAGTGCTTCTAGTTTATTAATCATACCTAGCATAGCCACATGAACCACATCCTAAATACCATGAATTGAAGAATCCAAATGTACTAGACTTACTAAACTGAAGTTAATCTAGAATAAAAGTTTTTTGACACCGAAAGGGCAAAAAGACTAGTAAGCTACGTGCTATATTTAACATCAATAGACGAAGGTACAATAAAACCTTGTCAATTAAAAAGGGTAGAATAAAACTAAAATAAGGTTAATAGGGCTCACAAGTCTGGATTGTCAGCTGTCTTCTCAGAAAAGGTTCCTTTAAATGGAAAAAGAGACTCTTTAATCCTCTCCAAGACATCTGAAGTATCAACATCAAAGTATGGTTTGTATGCTCCAATTGTGAATGTTTTAAACAGACCAGTTGACTGAGCATCATCAGAATTATCACCAGCTGGTTTGGAGAACGTATCTGCCAAAGATAAATATGACTTTCAGTAATAACCAATATCTCAACACAGAAAAGCGATTGTCAAGGCACAGAATGAAAACCAGTTTTTTCCATTGTCTCCTTTTTATATAACACAGCTCCAAAAGAGACAGAGACTACAAGCAAAAGCCTACAGAGCCTTACAACATACACAAGTCAAAGAACAACTAGAATCTTTCGGGTTTTTTTTTTCTTTTTTGAAAAGTATACATTTCAGGTTAATTGAAATGAGTTGAGAAAAATAACAGCATTAAAAATTTATCACATCAATTTAAAAAAAAATCTGTAGCAATATTAAGAATCAAATAATAGATAACCAATTTGCTTCCACTCAGGTGGAGAGGTTAACCTTAACATGGGAAAGGAAACTTGCTTTTATATCAACAATGTTTTTTATTTCATTTTATTTTATTTTATTTGAAAGAAAAAAATCTTGAAAAGCAAAGACAAGTTAATTGACGTGTTCTTTGGTCAGGTCAAATCCGTCCATGATAGTAAATTACCACTTACTCGTGTTGTCATCTGCAGTCTGACTTGCTTGTGTGGAGCATGTTGAAAAGCCAACTCAGAACCATAGCTTAATAGGAGAAATAAGTTGTTAAAAGTTACCAAGTGGGCTACGCTTGGAATATACAATAAGATTATAACGGTAGTAATATTTTGAATTACTATAATTACATAACAGTTTTAATACATGGATTACTATAGTTAACTTAACCACAACTCTTTTCAACGTTATTAGTCAGAATTAGTGTACAAAATCTGACTGGAAAAATTGTTGAAAATAAGTGAGATCCAGTCAAGTATTAAAACCTAAAGAATTTTTCATGAATCACAAACCCAGGATCAAACAAATTTAATCTTGTAAAATTTTCTTTTAAAGAGTGGATAGTAACAAACTTAGTCATTTTATCATCCCCAAAAATTGTAAATAATTTCTTTTTCAAAGCACCAGGGCTTATAAATAATTACTAAAAAATAGATGAATGAATGGATTAATATATTCAAAATCAGCGCATACAAGACAAACCAAACTTCAATATTCATCTACCAGACCTAAAATAACACATAGTGAAACAGTTTGTTGGAAGATATGATGTAATTAGTTTATCTTTTTTGTTTCTTCTTCACTCTTACTAGGGTGAAGGGTATAATTGTAATATTGTTACTTTATAAATATAGCTTAAGGGGGAGGGTTTGGTCTAAGTCCATAACCCTAATTCTCCATCCTCTTTCTCCTTCTCCAAATTCGTACCTCTTCTTCTACTCCTAAACCTTCTCTCCACAACTCTCTTTCATCTTCTTCACCCCTTAATTCTCTTTTACTTTGATTATACATCATGGAATCCTAAGTTTCAACACAGTTCATAATTGATATTGATTAAAAGTGCTCCTCCTTGCTTATATTTGATAAGATAAAAAAAAAAAAAAAAGATAAGCCATCTATAGAATCATGAGCAATAAGTAGAGTTGGCACTGCTTATGAATAAGGAGTATAAAAAAACTCATCCACTGAGGATAGAATAAAGAATTATTTTCAAGAGCAAGATTTCCTCAACTGATAGTATTGGCCGCCGATTATATCTTCCCTTCTCTGTTACCGTTACATGATCCAAGACCTGGAGAACTAACCCTTTTAGAGGAATTTTAGAAAAGGAAAAAAATAAAAAACGAGAGCACACAAACGGTGGATCATGACAACCTTCTCCACGCTCTAGTACGTGAAACCAACAAGGTGAGAGAAAAGCAAGATGTACTTTACTTATTTAATGCCTTTTCTTTTTTCTCTTATGAATGGGCAAACTGCCCGAGCTTTATAATTTACCTCGCATTGTAGATTCAGGTGACTAAAAAGAAGCTCTGAATAGCTCTCCTTTCAAGTTTTTTTATTTGATAACAGTAAAAGAATCAATCCAAATTACGCGAAATAATTTAGAATTGTCATAACGACCTAAAGGAGAACTCACAACCAGCAGACAGTAAGTTGAATCACAAATTAAATGTGAGAAATTGCATTTCAGAATTACTCAATAGGAACGTGCTTCGAATGACTCATTCATCCTCTCAGTCAAATCAAAACTGAATTTCCATAAATGAGCAACAAGGTACAGAAGTAACAAAACGAAAAGAAAAGAAATACCATCAGCATCAGCAGGCGGGCGGAAACCACCTGAGATCTTTCCCTGCGTTGCGGAAGGCGGAAATGTCTGAAGATTCGAGTCTGTATCCATTCATTAACGAGAATCGGGATTCATGAAATTTAAACCGGATCAATCACAAAAAGGAAGAAAAAGAAATTAGTTGCAAATGACAAAGCCTAACCTGCGACTTTGACGGCTACATGATACGGAGCCGAGGTAGCCTGCAGGAAAAGAGCAAGATCTAGAGATCTAATAAAAGGAAAAAATAAAAGTGTAACAAAATTAAAAGAGAGAAAGAGAGTTACAGGCACAGATTCGGATATATTTTGGCTGTCTATAGTAGTATACCCGCTCGACATCATCTTGTTCGAACGGGAATTCATGAAGGTCCAGCGAGAGGTTCTCCTTTTATTTGTTACCTACTACCCGCAAGAGTATCTACGAACCAATCTACCGGTAAAAGTTGGGCGACTCGTATCAGATTCTTTTTGTCCGAATTTGGCATTATGGTGTCCTGGGGTTGGAAACTTGAAACCCAACCCGTTTTAAGGAGAAACCGGAACCAAAGCCGCTTCTCTACGGGCATTTGCTAAGGATCTTAAATTGCCTGTTAGTGCCGTTTCAGAAAAATGCTAGAAAAACATTTCAGATAGAACAGAGTTTCAAGGAAACACACGTCTCCCTAAAAATTTTAGAAAAAGATTTCAACGAGGAGAGGCCAAGGCCATTTAGTGTGCAGGGAAAGTGATGAGTGAACTCATTTTTTTCTGTTGAAAGTAGCTTTAAAACGTTAGTTAACTTGGAAAGTCGTGGTGAAATTTACTTCACCTAAAAAAATAAAAATGAATCACCTCATTTCTTAACAAAACAATGGAATGTGAAATTCCATCTTTCACATTGGAATTTCACTTTCTATCATTGGTTACCTTTGTTAATTTGCACTGTATGTTGACTTCCATCCATATTTTGATGATAACAAAATTTGACTATGTTTATACTAATATTTACAATTAAACATTGCAAATGGAATTCATTCAAGAGATTCAAAGATCAAGGTCTACAAAAGAATTGGTAAAACTCAAGACAATACCTACAAGCGAATAAATGAAGATTTGAAGACTAGAGTTTAGGTTGTATAGAAATGTCTTAAGAACTTTAGCCATGTAAATAAGACAATACCAAACTCTAATTTTGAGGTACAACAGAGACTTGTAGAGTTTTAGGGCATATTTTCACAATCATGTTTAATTGATGCATTAGAAAGCCTTAAATTTTTAAAACCCCTTAGCTACATCACCATCATGCTTACAATCTAATTTTCATTAATCCGACATAAAAGCATGATTAATCAACCTACATAGGTTTGATTGATCACAAAGAATACACTGCCATAAACATATAAAACATGATCGATTAATGCCACTGATTGATCGATCATCCAAAGTCCTGCCATATTGAGTTATAAAGCATGATCGATCATACCCAATATAATGATCAATCATCCAGAACTCTGCATAGCCAGCCTCGTTAAGTATGATAAATTAACCTGATTGGATTGATAGATCAACTAGCCATTTTTACAAGTTGAGAATTTGAGAATTTTTTACAAGAACAAGTTATAGATTTTGAAGAAATCTATGCACCTGTGGTAAGATTTAAGGCAATTAGGATTCTACTAGTCTATGCTTGTCACCATCTCTTCAAGTTGTACATGTAAAGAGTACATTCCTTAGTGGGTACATACAAATATATATATATATATATATTGAGCAACTCAAAGGCTTAGAAAACCTGAGCAAGCCAAACCACGTATATAAGTTGCATTAGGCTCTATACAATTTGAAGTAAGCTACTATGGTTTGGTATGAAAGACTTAGTGAATTCTTGGAAAATAATGGATATAAGTGAGGTAGTGTGGACAATACCTTGTTCACCAAGAGTCACGATAAAAAATTGATCATTGTCTAAATCTATACGGACGATATCATATTTGACTCTACCAACCTTCTACTATGTGAAGAATTCGTTAAAGTAATGAAAAACCAATTTGAAATGAGTTTAACGAGTGAACTCACTTTCTTCTTTGGACTACAAGTGGTACAAACAAAAAATGAAACATTTATAAATCAGATTCAAGAGGATTATTTAAGAGATTCAAGACTGAAAATCTTAAATCAACTAGCACACCCATGAGTTTGTCCCACAAATTAGATACGAACAACTCGAACAGACCTAAGGCCAGAAATTGTATAGAAGCATGATTGGGTCATTACTCTACCTATCAGCTAGTAGATCGTACATAATGTTTGCAATATGCCTATGAGCTAGATTTCAATCGGACCTTAGAGAATCATGTTGGCCTAGGTGGCTTCTCAAGAGGAGGGTGAATTGAGAATTTTACAATTAAAACTTTCAATGCCTGAATAGAAAATTAAACGTAATTAAAAAAATATAAAACACATATTATAAGGAGATAAATCATTTTTTTATTGATGTTCCATTGGTGATAGTTACCACTCAAGAACTCTTTCTTGCAAAAAAATCTGCTAATGGTTATATTAGCAAGAATTTACACAAAAGATATTTCGGCTTTCTTTTAAGCCATGTGTATGCTCAAATACCCGATTGCAAATCTCTCCTTGATGCTCTAGATTAGTTGTATAAAAAAAATACAAAATAAATTAAAACTTATACCCTTGAAATATGGAGAGACAATTTTCTCTTTGGGATTTCCAAGTCTCTGACCTTTGATGCACAAGAGAAAAAAAATTATGAAGCTGAAAGTACCATGATGCACAAAGAATTTGAGACAGGTGGGAAGTTTTTGCAAGTTTTTAGCTCTTTTCTCTCAAAAATAGGTTTGTGAAGAATTTCAAATATAAATATTGGTTGAGTGCTCTTAATTGCCAATAATATACTCTAATTACTCTTCACTAGACATTTGGAAGGGAATTTATAAGTTTTCCCTTTCAAACTAGCTATTTTTGCCCATTTTAAAAAAGTTGCAAAAAGTGTTGATTGGTCACTAGAAATGTATGATTGATTAACCATATATAACGATTATATTTTTTATTTATCTAAGCTTGTTGTTCAATCAAGCCATCTATCAATCGAATTCTCAACTTATCAGAAATAGTTAGTTGATCGATCAATCCATTTAGGTTGCCCGATCATGCTTAGTATTCCTGGCTATGTAGCTCTCGATGTGATCAATCATAGTTCAGGTATGATCGATCGTGCTTTATAGTTTCTGTTGGGCAACTTTTTATATGATTGATCTATCATGCTTTATAATCTTTTGTCAAACTCATTCTATACAATCGATCAAGCTCAATAGGTTGATTGATCATGTTTTATGCTAGATTATGAAACTTGGATGTTAAACATGATGATGAATTTACTAAGGGGTTTTGCAAGTTTAAAACTCTACAATGCAAGTTTAAAATATGACCTCAATCTCCAAAGCTTCTTGTGTAGTTTAAAATCAAAATTTTGGTGTTATCCTCTTACACGACTAAAGTTCTTGAGACTTTTCTATACAAATTAGACTATAATCTTCAAATCTTCATTTCTTTGCTTTTAGGTGTTTATTCAAGATTGCTTGATACTTGTTTGAGCTCAAGGTCCTACTTTGAGTTTTGCTAGCTCTTTGTGCAAACCTTGTCATTGTGTCTCTTGAAGGAGTTTGCATCTAAAATGCTTAATTACAAATATTAGTACAAAAAATGTTAAGTTTTGTTATCATCAAAATATAGATGGATGTCGACCTAGGTCAACAATCTCCCTTTTTTTTATGATGACAAAATCTAACTCACAAAACTACCATACAAAATCCCATGACTTGATTTTAAGTGGCCCCCCTATGCATGAATTTTGTATTTGAAGTTCAGTTTTTTTTGCTTTCTCCCCTGTTAAGAGACACCCACATGTGTAGGGGTGGCATAACTAGTATATAAGGAGAATAAGTTGGTGTATGTCCTCTTATGTTTTTTTTTTTTTAAGCATGTAGCCCTAAGGGTATTGTAGTCATTGTAAAAACCTTCACACAACTATAAACATAGCCTCAAGGCATGGGGTAGAGCATTCAAGAGTCTTCCTCTTGGCTCAAATTCATCCATACACCTCTTTTTTTCCTCTTCTTTCTCTCCTTGGGTTTATTATCTCCTCTCTTCTCTCATTCCTTTGAGATCTCTTGTGTTTATGTGTTAGCCCTAGAAATCAATATGGTTTCAAAGTAGGTTAGGTGAGTTGACTCGGTCAACCCACAAAGATAATGTGATCATTTTTTTATCTATCATCTCTAGTAGTATAGGTTTGTATTTTTTGTTTCTCTTTCTAGTCCCATTACCCATTGTTTTCTTGGCATTCGTACTTCCATAATGAGCTTTTTATATTGAAAATTGTATATTTAAGGAATGATCCTCGAGTATAATTTCCATCAAAAAATGAATTTTTGAAATTTGAGTTTTATACAAAGAGAAATCGATATTTGAAGCAACAAAGATGAGACTGCAAGAGTGGTTCGAGCAGTAGCAAAAAGTTTCAACCTTTGAGCTATTTTATGCCATCAAGAACAAGACTTATATGGATAATTATGTATAAAAAATAAATATTTGTAAGTCTATTTTCTTACTTATTCAACCAATTCTCCATCTGAGTTCTCTAGAGGGAGATATTGATCTCGGAAGAGTCCACGGTCATGTTGACCAAAGAAGAAAGAGTACTCAATTCGGCCAGATTACAAAGTCCAAAATATATCATATTATTTATCTAAAAATAATTATATTTTATGAAGATAAGTTATATTTGGATGAAATTTATTGAAGACTAGTTTCAGAAGGAGAAAATCTCATGTCAATCTGATCTATATTTAAAGAGATATTCGTATTGGAGTAGCAACGGGTCAAACTACAAAGCATTAAAGACTAAATAACAAATATTTTGTATCCAATTAGGTATAAAATTAAATATTCCCAAGTCTAGTTTATTAAGAAATAAACCGTTTGTGATTCTGAACTATATTTTGGGAGATATTGATGTCAAAAGTATGAAAGGTCAGTTTTGCCAAAAATCTCTTATTTTTTCCCATTTCTCTCTAGGGATTGACATGAATTGAGTTTCATTTTTTTCTAAAACTTGAGTTTTTTAGCCAAATTTATCTTCTAATCAGATAATTTTGGTCAAACTTAATCACTCCATGATGTGCTCATTCAAGGTATGTTGCTTCAATGTTGTTTTCAAGTTTTATGTTTTTTTTTTACTTGGTCATGTATCTTCTGCATAGTTAACTCTGAAAAATTATGGTCACCCCAAAAACGTTTTACTTGGTCAAATTTACTACTATCAACCATTATAGTCTCTCATAGTTTTAAAAAAAAATGTCACTTTGGAAGTATAAGTGTTGCATAATCGCCTCCTTTTGGTTAAAGTTGGTTTTCTCTAGTATTATTAGTTTATCATTTTGTATTTTTATCACTTAAGAGCAATACCTAGACCCACTACCTAAAACGTATAGGATTGTGCCCAACATCCAACTTGAGTCAAGTCTTTTGTTCTTCACCCAAGAGGTGATTTGTGTTTGAGTTATCCTTAAAAAGTGAATAGTCTTTTTGTTTAAGTCCTAAAGTTGGGCGGTTTTTCAACCTTTAAAATCGAGCAAAGTGTGTTCAAAACTATGACCATTTTTTACTGTTGTATGGAGCTTTTTTGTACAACTAAGAGTGATTTTCTTTTTCCATATTGTGTTTTATCTAAGTTGGGTTTTTATGTCCTTTTTGTCCCCAAATTGAGGGGGAGAAGTAGAAGAAGAAGTACAAGAAAGGGGTATTTTGTTCCACATGTTGTGGTAACACAAAAGATGAAGTTTTTGCATATATGAAAAATTTTCTTCAGCAAAAAAAGATTGGAGACCCAAAACCATTTTCCTTGCAAGCTGAAGTTATAAACTTCACTTTGAGGAGGGGTGTTGAAGAGCAGGTATGAAAAAGTCTTAAATGACTCTCACAACAAGAAGTCTCACAGAGCCAGAATTATTAAGGTGGAGTCTCATAGGAGGAAGCCTCATAGAAAAGTATTCATTAAAGGTGTTTTAGTTATGCTAATCTTCTATTAATGTTCAATTGTTCAATTATTCTAGGACTTATCTTTTAGTGTTTAACTTGGGTGTAACTAGGGTAAGGGTAGTTTAATTGTAATTGTATTATACTTATTTCATCTATTATAAATAGACTTATGTACTCAAATTACAATAAGTTGGTGAAATATTTATCTTTTCCATAAATTCAACAGTCTTTAGTTGTTGCAAGAGCTAGCTCAGGTATTACACAAGCGATGAGTGCCAGTAGTTGGTCACTTGAAGATTGAACGCTTAATTCCTAGGAAGCACCCTCCGGTGGATGATGCTACCTGGGAAGAAGAGGACTCCTTTCTTTAGATTTTTCTAAACTTTGCCAAACCTTGAGGTAAGGTTCTTTTGTAGGGGGGAGGGTGTTGGATTGATATATTTAATTATATTTTGATTCAATTATAGATGATTATTTTGTTAGTAATAGACATTGTTGCACAACGCTTTTATTATGTAATCGAGGACTCATGTGTAAGTAAGGGCAAAATTGTAATTGATCACCAAATTAAGGAATAGAAGCAAGAGCTTGGTGTGAGGGAAGCAAACATCATTTTCTCCAAAAACAATTGTTCTACTCGCAAAACTTAGGAGATTCAAGTGTTCACAAAGTGTCCGAGTTACCCATCATTGTTTACTTTTTGATTGAATCATTGAACCTCGGTTCATTAAATCCAACGTTAATTAATATTCAAATTCATATAAGAGTGTGAACCTCTAGTGAATTGCGATGAGCAAGAAGCTCATGATTTTGTATAAAGCGATTAGATCTTGTGGCTGTTCGAGGAGTCAAATCTGTTAACTTCTCATAGTTTGCTAGTAGGTTGTTTGAGCATGGATTAGGCCAAGGTTGGTTGGACTATGTAAACATGCCTCATTTATATATTTTTATTTTTGCACTAGCATTCCCTTCTACTTGACCAAAACCTAGGGTTTAGAAAGCCTGTTGGAACTAGTATGAAAACTCTTCTTGTTAGATCCCATCTTGGGGGTAATTTAGTCAATTGCATACTCATGGGACATGGAGGGTAATTATAAATGTTAAGGGATAGAATAGTCAATTTAAAGGAATTAAGATACAAGACTTGTGTGATAGAAGTTTATTAATAAGAAATATGTAGTTGATTAGTGCAATTGAGAAAACCTTCACTTTTTTTTGTTTCTCTGTGTTTTGTGTGTTCATGCATGGCGTGGATTCAGACATATAAATGGATGGAATGGTTGCGTGGAATGATTATGAGATATATTTGGCGGTGGTGGTTTAGTAACTGCGTGTGAAGGGAAGTTGTTACAAACGCGCATTGAAGTGCTTTGTGTAGATGCGACCATTGCAAAGCCTAAGCGCACTTTTCGCTCTCGCTTGCTCTTTTTTTTTTTTTTGTGAGAGAGGCGATGGAGATGGACATGGCGTTGATACAGAGCGTTGTCGGTCTCCTTCTTCTTATGCTGCTTCTTATTCTAATAATCGTTCTCTTGGCCTGCAAGCCATGGCAATTCTTCTCTTCTTTTTACTCTCGCAATCGATCGAACAAGGTAATTTTTTCGTACTCAAGTTAGCTTTCTTTTTTTCTTTTTCTTTTTTGGTATTGTGAGAAGAAGGGTATTCTGGTATCAACTGACAGATCAAAAGTATCTCATTTTAATTTATCGTCCTGTGCGGACGAGTTGTGTTTAGCTGTTTGGTGTTTTATTTTCGTTGTTAGCCATTCGAGATGTTTCTATGTAAGTTTTTGCTTATTTTTGTTTCTCATGCAAATCTCAGACCGGGTGCTTGTGGCTTTGATTATATCATCTATGAGCACTTCCCATTTTCTTGTTATCTTATTTTAAAAAATAATAATAATTCACGCAAGTGTTGGGATCATTCTGTTCAATTCATTCATGTTTATGACGCATCTTTTCCGGGTGAAATCGACGTGTCTCTGTTATGTTGGACTATTCGTTTTGCTATGTTCACTGCCTGAGAATAGGAAAACTGTTTGGCTCTAAGAGGATGACAATGCGAGACTTGTCTGAAGGAATTAAATTGGGTATGTATTTCTTTTTTTGAAGTTCCAAAATGGCATAAAGTGTCTCTCGTTCAGGACACTTCAAAATTTTGGCTGGGTTGCGTTACGTGGAGCTCAATGTTTACTTTCATTGATCAATTATTCTTTGAGTTTTTCTGTTTTACCATTAATTCTGAACATAACTGGATATCTAACTAAAACAAGCATACTACAATGGTAGCTCAAGAAGTGGATTACCAGAGAAATCTGTGCTGACAAAAGCAAAGGGGCCTTAAACCATAGGCGGATTCTCTGTAGCTCTGACTAAAGTAACAGAACAAAAAAAAGAAGAAGCAAAAAACACAATGCCAGCCTTGAGAAGACCAAGGAATATTCTAACTTACAGCTCTAGATCCTCTTAAGTTTTCAATTAAGTGCTTATCTACTTTCTCTATTCTGAGTTAACAATAGGCTGTATGAAAAACCTGAAATTAATTCCTCCTAGCCTTTGTCAATTAGGCAGTTGACTTTAGCAACACCCTCTACTTGGTATTCCAACACAATTTGCCATTATCAAGAGTTGGATAACTAACCTTGCTGATATAGCATGCCAAATAAAACTGTTTTTTTGAACTTGGATCATCTTATGACCACATAATTAATGTAGTGATGCCTGCTAATAACCTTCTGGAGGAGGATTTCTCAAAACCCATTTGTGCCCACAGTAGTCTGGGTTAGAGAAGATATTACATTGTGTATTTAGTAAAGAATGTCAAAAAAAGGTTTGAGGCCAGAAATGGAACTGCTATTGCTTACTTTCATTCTCATGTTCTGCCTGCTTGAAACAGCTTCATTTTACACATTAATTGAATTGAAACAGACCTAATCATTTGTTAAGTCAAGGTTTGATCTAAGTATGTAACTTTTTGCTGTTGTTTCTCTTCAAGGACCAGACTTGCTTGTGAGTTGATGTGACTGCTTTCTGTTCGTGGAGGTTGCAGGATTTCTTGATTTGTTTTGAGTCCCCCTGAGCTGCCTAATGGATGAATTAAAATTGGTCTCAACAAGAAGAACAATCTCAAATTTTTCAGTGGATACTTTTGGAACTTTTAAATTATTAAGATTTTTCAATCCACCTATTGCTCACAGAATTGTTAGGTTCTCCTTTGGTGGGTCAGTGCTTGCTTGCTCTTGGTTCTCTTTGTTTCTCATTAAAATTCTTTCTAATTCAAAAAAAAAAAAAAAGGGAATATGGCCTAGCAGTAGTGATGTTGAGCCATCACACTGTTGTATGGGTAATCTTATCTCAAACATTAAGTAGAGTTGTATGAATCTATTTACATCCAAGAATCATTTGTCAACATCTTGTTATCATTTTGAGATTTAGTTCATCTAAGTTAGATTATGAATATTTTAGTTCCTTTTTTAACCTTTGTGGTTTCTATAAGTCTGAAATGACTCCTTATTGTTACACTGCATTTTGAATGGTATGAATATTCTGGAGCTATTTATGTCACATATAGTTACTCCTGCTGCTTTCTTTATTTTAATTTTTGTTTTGTTTTTTGTTTGTTCTTTGTAGGATGATCTTGAAAAGCCTCTTTTCTGCAATGATATGACTCTGATCTCAAGCCAAGGCAATGACTTGGCTAGTGTAGTAGTGGGGTCCAGTGTTCAGAATGAAGGTCATCGTAGCTCAGTCATTAGTAGAGAAAGAAATTTGTTGACAGATTCATATGCTGGTCAGGGTATATACTATTTCATTTTTGTCATTCAGTGTGTTGCTGATTCTGTTGTCTATGTAGCATATCTGAAGAACTAGCAAAATGGGTAATATTTTTAATAAATAAAGATTAGAAAAAATTGAAATTTTAAGTGGTACTTTCTGCTTCTTTCAATTCCTTCCAGGGGCTAGCTTGGTTCTGGATGTGATATCTGATCCTTCTGAAGATCTTCTGGCTGATCGAACACTTAAACAATCATCAGTAGCAAACTGGCCTGCCGAAATCCAAAAGCATGTTACGAAGGATGAGCCATTTTACGACTCCCCACGTGCATTTGGGGATGGTAGATACCAAATTTCTGTGCAGAAAGTTGCAGAGTTTCAACGTATTCTCTTTTCTCTTTCACCCATGGATTTATTTAGGTTATGCTGTTACATTTTGTGCTGATTTTGTAAAACATGTCATCCTATCTTTTTTGTTAGAAGTGCAGGAAGCTGCCTGACCCTAGAGGTCATATCTGGTCATTCTTGTGGGCTCCGCTGTTCCTTGAAGTCTACAAACTTCTCTCAACTTCCACTGACCCTTGGAAGAGTTCCTCCCAGCGACTTAATATTGAAGGATTCAGAAGTTTCAGGGAAACATGCCTTGATAAACTGGAATTTAAATGTAGATACATATTTTTCCTATTTGTTATTTGGCACCCACAATGAATAGTTACTATCAACTTAATATCGATTTTATTTGCTGCTTGCAGAAGTTGAAATGGGAACTGACTGATATGGGTAGTCTGAATGGGACCCACTTGAATTCCCGGGAAGTGCAGCATCCGGATTCAGGGTGTAGACATTGGAGTGAGCCAATTGAGATTGCTAGTGGAGACATAATAACTCTCGGCACTGCATCAAAAATACTTGTGAGACTTCCCCCCCTCCCTCTTCAACTCTCTGACTCTCCAATTCCCCTCTGTTGCTCCATTGATTAGTGACATTATAAACAGCTGATGAGAATGTGTAAAGCTGTAAACATGACTTAACTACAAAAGAGGGAACATATAGAAGAATATGAAAGTTTAGGCCTCTAGTTCCTTAAGGATTGTCCTGAAAGTATTATGTATCGGCAGATGCAGCATTGCCAAACTGTTAATAAGTGCTGAAAACATCTCAAAGGCATTAGCTCTTTTGAGTTTTATTTTTAATTTAAAGATAATTTTCCAACAAAATACCACCTTCATTTTCTCGTCAACACAAACAGTTTGGAGAGCTAAGCGTAAACTATTTTAAGATATTTACCTCATTATGTTGCCAAACATTTTGAAGCCCTAATTTTTCCTGGTCTTTTATTTCAGTGTTCCTAGCTTATTGAATATGCTTACCTGGTAAAGGAAGAAAAATACTGGGTCATGAGTTTCTTCATCTCCAACCTTCTGTTTCAGTCCTTATGTAGAACTCTTATTGAGTAGGATGTGTGAATTGGATTGGTCTAGCTAAGTTCTTTCAAGATTTAAAATTTAAAATTGAGTGCTTTTTTCTTTCTTGGGTCATCAACATTCCTAAATTTTGCCGGCTACTGATTTATGTGCCAAATTGGGTCCCTCCTTGCAGTCTCTTGTTGTTAGGGGAGGCCTCCCTTGATGTACTCTTTTGTTTTCCTTCTTAATAAAATCATCATCATTTAAAAAAAAAAAAACATTCCTAAATTTTGTGTGTTAAACTTCACTTATTTTTACTTCCATTATGAAACAAAGAAAGTTTGTTGGTGTTCCTCGTTTTATATGTGAAGGTTTAAGCAAAGTTTACTTTGTTCTAAAAATCTGCTTTTTGCATGTCCTTAACCAGTTACTCAAACCATGTCTAGGCTAATCGTCTGAAATCGAGCTGGTCCAATTCTCATTAAGATACATAATCAAAAAAATTTCTTTTCTTCTTTTTCAGTTTCCGTAGAACCTAATGTAGTGTTCTTTCCTCATCATAATGCTCTTATGTAATACCATAAATCCCAAGGATCATCTCCCCTTTCCCTTCTTGTATTATCTACTTGTCCAATTAAATGAATTTCTTGCAAAACTGAAGAAGGACAAAGGAAAAATGAAAAATAATTTGTTGGCTGAGCACTCCATTTTTTGGATTGCACCTCTTGTACATTGAACATAGACGTCTCCTTATTCTTTTTTTCTTCTTTTTATTGGTAGATTCCATATCTTTACCTGCTTTATATCTGATTCAGTATATTTTTTGAAAAATAAAAATCTGATTCATTGTCATTGGCTACTTTTTCTGCTTGTCATCCATATCTTGTCTTGTCTTATTTTTGCGGTAACAGGTTCATATTACACCACCTGTATATCAAATCCCTTTTGGAGTTGGTATTGCATCTGATCCTATGGCTTTGCGTCGAGGTGGAAAGAAGCTTCCAATGGAAGATGTTTGTTATTTTCAGTGGCCCCTTCCTGAAGTAGAGCAGGTCTCACTTTTCATTTTATTAAATTCACGTTTCTCTTTTTCATTATCTCTTTATGGAATTCTATTCCATCTTTTCACAGTTTGGACTATTTGGTATTTTTGACGGGCATGGTGGAGTAGGAGCAGCAAAAACTGCTAGCAAGTTAGTACATTTATTTGCATTTATAGTTGCATATAGACTGGTTTCTTTATGTGTATATGGCCAGTTCTGACATAGTCATTTCTGAATTATTCTCATGTCCAGAACGCTGCCTAAGATGGTCGCAAATCTTCTGTCTATCTCAGATAAAAGAAAGAAGATTCTTTCCCACCGTGATGCTTCAGAAGTCCTGAAGGATGCTTTTTTCCAGACTGAAGCAGCTATGAACCATCAGTACGAGGTTTTTTTCCTCATGTCACTGCCTTTTTTGTGCAAAAGCTTTGCATGGAGCTGCTGTTTGACAAATGAGTTATTTCTTTTTCGTTTGTTTGTTCTTCAACAAAACGATAAAAGCTGTACTAGAAAGAAATGAAAAATGTTTTCAAAGGTAATAAGGAATTCTACACACAGGTAACAGTTAATAACAGTTCCTGTAACTCGTTTTTATTTCTAAACAGCATGTTCAAGTGATTTTAATTGGTGTTTTAAATTGCTTCAACTGTTCAAAATAGTCCTGTTCTTTCCAGGAGATGTCAAATGGTTATTATTACTGTACCTCCACTCTTGATGTATTGTGACTAGTAGTCTTCTAGATGGGATGCCGGTGCTTGGTGCTTGTATCTTGTTTGGATGAGAAGGCCAGTGACTGATATCTAACTAACTCTTCCATCTTTCATCTTGTAAATTTTCTCTCTTACTAAGTCTGTTATCACAATCTTTTAAGGAAATAATTCTCTCAGGGTTGCACTGCTACTGTTCTTTTGGTTTGGGCGGATCACCATGAAGACTACTTTGCCCAGTGTGCAAATGTTGGAGATTCTGCTTGCGTTTTGAAGTATGTACATTGTGATTAATTATTTATGCTTAGTATATAAGTATATGTGATATATGAATATAAATCAGGAAAATGGAATGTAACTTAGAGTGTGGTGAAGAGTTTGCTGAACTTGTTGGCTGGCATAGTATGCACATGATGCACCATTCTGATTACTAGAACTTTGGAAGAAAATTTTGCATCCACCTAATGAGCAGACTGCATGCTTTGAATGAGCAAACATGATCTCAAGTTTTGGTGGTTGATTATGTGTACAAAATATGCAACTATCCTAGCCACTGCACTGTCTGCGTTAATACACTAGAGCATGTTGTGAAAAAAAGGATTAATATACTTTCATTTCATTCATAATCTTAAATTTTAAGTGACAGCATTTAACATCATATGCAATTTTTTTCAGTTTCCCTATACTACCATAGCTAAAAATGTTGGCTTTAAAAGATCTTCTTTATATATATATATTTTTTCAGTGTTCTTGCCTTGTCTCTTCTATCATTTTCATGAATGTTTTTGTCAACTGTATTAGTTTGTCACATTTTTTATAGTATCCTAATGGATAAGGATGTTTATCTTTTTTATGGCAGTGTTGGTGAGAAGCAGATGACAATGACAGAGGATCATAGAGTAACTAGTCCATCAGAAAAAGCTCGCTTTAGAAGTACAGGACAACCAATTACAGACGATGAAACTCGCCTTTGTGGTGATTCCTCATGTTCTTTTTGCAGAATCTTGATCAAGATTGGTAAATGTGGTATTTGAGTTGTGATAGTTTATCCATTACCATCTGCAGGTTTAAACATTGCTCGGATGCTTGGGGATAAGTTTCTGAAAGAACAAGAATCTCGGTTCAGTTCAGAGCCTTATGTGAGTCAATGTGTGCACATAACTAAAGGTAGCAAGGCCTATGCACTTATGGCAAGGTAAATTTCTTGCTAATCTATTATTCTTAATGGTATTATTTCGAGGACAAGATGTTCGAATGATTCACCGGGAAATCAACTAATCTAATTACAATTTAGTCATTGATGCATCTGTGATGCCATTCGAATAAAAAAAGATGCATCTGTGATCATTATTAAAAAAAGTAGATTTTTGCTTTCAAACTAGATTTATGGAAAATTTTAAGAATAAAAAAATGCACCGCATCCTGATGTTGTATGACTTGTGTGGAGATATGTAATGTCTGGGTCTTTGAAAACTGTAGTGATGGCTTATGGGATGTTATAAGCATCAGAAAAGCGGTGCAGCTGGCGCGTCAGGTACACCTGGTTTTATTCGACAATTTTAGTGAAGTTGTCTCTTGTTGAGTCTGTTTAAATTCTTTAACCATGTGCAGGCAAGGGAAAAGTTCAGTTCAGATCAAGAGACTTTGGCTGATAGGGTTGCCAATT
This sequence comes from Aristolochia californica, assembly GCF_029961685.1. Taxonomy (NCBI): domain Eukaryota; kingdom Viridiplantae; phylum Streptophyta; class Magnoliopsida; order Piperales; family Aristolochiaceae; genus Aristolochia; species Aristolochia californica. Next base: position 7,743,351 of record NW_027181992.1, on the reverse strand, counting down.
TTGTGTTGAGTGAAGCAAAAACTTTGCGGACAAAGGATAACACATCGGTAATATTTTTGAATTTTGACATCAACAGAGTTATTACCTGTAATTAATATAATCTCTAATACATCCAATTTTTCCATATGGTGTTCCTGTTGTGTGCATCTGTGGTTTTCTTTCACAATCCTTTTTTTTTTTTATTGTTTTCGCTCTTTCTTTTCCCTTTTGTGCATTGAAGATGGTGGTGTGGGTTCTTGTCTACAAGATCAAACCATTATGCAATTCGTGGTGAGACAAAGCCCCATGCAATAACCGTAGGAAGAATTGGGAACTGTAAAGCTTAATTTACACTTAGAACTATGGAAAACAAATTGAGAAATGTGCCTCATGCAACAATGAGCCCCCATTAATGGAAATATTATTGATGATGTAAATGGTCATGAGCGAACTCGATACTCTGGTCGCTAAGTGGTAGCGTAATTTTTTCTATTATTGACAGAGTTTATCGCATTGTTGTACAACTTTAACTCAGGAAGTTAGTTGGATCACCTGAGGCCTAGGACTCAGGGCGACTACACCCCCGCCATGAGCAAGGATACTCTCTTTCTTTTGCATTGCACTATGGTTGAATGTAGCTTCTATTCCTTTTGCATTGTACTATGGTTGAGTATAACTTCTATTTCTTTTGCATTGTACTATGGTTGAATGTAACTTCTATTTCTTTTGCATTGTACTATGGTGGAGTGTAACTTTTATTTTTGCATCAACCCTCCCAGGAAATCTTGCAAAATACTCCTGCAAGCTTTCCTCCTGTTTAGTATTGTAAATTGTCTAGAAAAATATCATAGATCATTTCATAAAGTATCAGAACTTGAATGGAGTTCAACACGTGTATCTTAAATAATTTTGGTTGTTTTCAAATGAACTACATTGTTGGCTGTGCTCCTCAACACTGTTTATGAGTCAACTAATGACCAATTTTCTTCTTGCAGCCCTTTTTTTTTATATATCATATCTTTTCATCAACTATTGAACGAAGCTTTGATCATCCAAAAGTCAAATGAGGTAGAAAAAGAAAAAGTAAAAAGCAAAGATAAGTCTGTTCAGAAAACCTTCAGATCAGAACTCTATTTCAACCCAAAAACATAGTTTAAACTAGATAGGAGTTTTTATTGATGTGGGTTAGAAAGACAACCCAACTTTTCCCATATGAAGTAGAATACCAGAATTCAGTCTGGTTTTGAATTCTCTAAGACAACTCCAATTGCAGTGACTTTTCGTGGTTTAATTTCAAAGAAGATTTCGAACAATCCTTTAGAAGCCATTGATCATCAAGCAAGCTGCAATAAAATATGAGCTGCATTGAACTAGGTGATGTGTCTGCATTTACAGGTCATGAGAGTAAGTTCTCCAACTCGGATGAGCAGCAAAAAGCAAGAAAGACTCAGCGATTTCAATAGTAAAAAAAAAAAAAAACTTCTCTTTTATTTAACATGAAAAAAGATAAATTAATTATATATCTTAGTATATGTTTAATTTATTTAACATGAACACAAAGCAGGTGAGTCAGAACGGTAAAGATTTAACATGAAAAACGGAGAAGAAGATGGAGAAAAAATGGAGGAAGAAGAAGAAGAAGAACTTAATTACATAATTATTATATGTTTAATTAATTAGATAGTTATGTAATTTCTATTTGATCTATTAAATAAATAAATAATTATTACCTTAAATAGATAAATTGTTCGGTTAATTAGTACAAATCATCAAGTAATTGATTATTTTCTCACCAAATCAGTAATTATTCTTCAACTGCTGAACAATTTGTTGATTTTGGGCCTACTATGTAGGGTCCAGCATCCAGCACCAGCGATCATCCAATGGCATTTGAAAACAGAAAAGGAAACGGGAAAACCGCCTGAATCACTTGAAAAAAACCGGCTTCTTTTTTCCTAAAAAAGTCCACTCGAGGAGGATAGATGTGACCGTTGGGACCATAGATACGTTACAGCGGCTGAACCTTACAAACCCAACTTCGATTCTCAGATCTTTGTTCCGTTTGTACAGATCCAGAGAGGGAGACGGAGAGATAGAAAATGGTGGCCAGGTCTCCGACATCGGAGAAGAAAATGGCGGCCGCGCTGAACCCACTTCTCCTCAGAGAGACCGTAAAAAAGGTAATACCATCATCTCTGCGTGTTTCTTTCACTTCATGGACCCTTGCCTGGGACGCTCTGTGTTTAGCTTCCTCTTTTCAATTCAAAAGGTTGATAAGTGCATGGCCCGCTTGCAAGAGCTCCAATTTACCGTCTCTGGTGGGACAAAGACCATTCCTGGGGTCAATCTCAGCCCCCGCAGCACTCGAGGCTTTTTGAAAACCAGTCTCAGGTGCAAGCAGGAATCTTATAGGTAATCCCCATCTTTTATTTTTTCTGGGCTTCTTCTCACTGTGAGTTCAACTGAAATCGAAACTTTCTATCTGTTGCTTTCCTGTCTCTGGTTTCTTTCGTCTTTGTTGATTTTGAACAATTCGTCTTCCTGTGATTCGAACAAATGACACGGTCATTTCCGTTTTCATTTAGGGTAAACGGTTTCCTTTCTGTTGCACCTGCCTTGTGTTCTAACGGACGACTTTTTTTCTCTGAAACAGGTTAAGAAAAGCAGCCGACCAGATATCACCGTCCAGAAAATGGCCGGAAAATACAATCGGTACGACGTCTCTCAAGTTCTGTCTTTCACTTCTATCTGATTATACGGAATTTTGAGTTGTGTTTGCAAATCTTCAATTGCTTCAAAATCGAACTTATAACAACACATGTTTCCAATTGCTTCTACTGTTTCGACACTCACTCAGCAAATTCTCGATTGATTGAAATAGCCGAATGGCGCCGGATGTCCTTGCCTGCAATGCTAGTCGATGAAACAGTGGCGGAAATACTTCAAACCAGCCGATTTGCCAAAGAAATCGTCGATGCCGTGTCAAAGGTTAACAAGTCGACTTCAGCAGACCCAGAAACTCCAATTAGCGATCGCAGAACAAGCCCATTGTCAAAAAGCACACAATCTAACTTACGAGCTAAGAGGAAGACGGAGAAGAAATCTTTGCGGTTAGATTCTGGTTCTCCGAAACTCCAACGTGTCCGATCTCGCATTAATTTTAAGACTTCCCCACAAAGAAAAGAACCAGAGAAGGAAATCATACATGTTGCGGCTAATCGGGTGTCCCCCAAAAACAGACCTTGGGCTAAAAAGACTGTTCTTTTTCCAAATCCCCTGTTTCTCTCTTCGCCTTCTTCGAAACAGCCAAAGTTCTGCAAGACAAGGTCCCCTGTCATTGAGCGACCGAGGCAACAAACACCACATAGGTTCATCATCAAGTCTCCACCGAAGATTCAGGCAATGGTGAAGAACGGACTTGCCTCGAATTGTCTGAGTCCCACTAAAAGATTACCCAAAAGTTCGAAATTAAGGCATTCGTTTTCGCCTTCCAGATTCGTCAAGAGACTGGCATCGCCAGTGAAAAATCGAATGTCACCACGCAGAAACAGAAATTCCACGGAAAGTGGCGGTGGGTTGATGAGAGGATTGAAAGAGAGACCGCCAGTCGGAATTTCGAGTCAGGAATTCGGAAGGAAAGGGATGTGATATTGGATGATCGCGAGAAAATTCTGTTTCTCACGGAGATCTATATGAATTATCGATGTATGATTGAGTTATTTCTCGTCAGTTGTAAAGTTGGAGCGAATTCGTATCAGGATTGATAAAGAAAACAAAAAACATTTATTATTCCATTTTGAAAACTTTTTTGTTCAATAAATGGAACGGGTTTGGCTTCTCAAAACCCAAACACGACCTCAATTCCTGACCCTGAAACCCAAAATGTCAAACTCGAACTCAACCTAATTATCATCCCTGCAACACCCGTCCCCCATCTTCTTGTAAACCTAACACATCCTCTCCCTGTCCTTGGAATAAACCTGAAGACGATGTGGATGACATAATAGCGCGACCCAAGCAGCTATCCTTGCAACTCAAGAACAATTGAAGACGAGCTTAGAGAGAGTCGGTGGAGGATTGGGTCCTTGTTGAAACTCATCATAAGCCGCTTTGCTCTGCCATTGCCTCCTCAGAAGTTGCTCCTCCTGCCTATTTTGATCGAGCTTGTCTCCCTTTTTATCTACATTTGCTTGTTCCTTCGTTGTAGTTTATCTTACCATTTGTATAGAATATTTTTTGGGTATGACACAAAGGGGGAGAAAAAACTTAAAAGACCTAACTCTAAGGGATGATATAACTTTTATTTTTAGAAATTAGGTTTTCTCATTATCAAAATGGGAGAGATTGTGACTGGGTATGACCTCCTTCTTGATTTTAATGATAACAAAACGTAATTGATCTAACAATTGAAACTCAAACATTTCAAATATATTTCCTTCAAGAGACACAAAACTCAAAGGTCTTAAGCAATGAACCGACACAAACTTCTCAAAGACCTCGAGTTCAATGAAATGTCAAAGTGTTCTTGAAGAAGCACCCTCACAAAGAAGAAGCAAAAAATTGAAGACTAGAGTTTAGGAAGTATTGAAAAAAGTCAAAACTCAATCTATGTAAGAGAGCAGCAGCCCCAATCCTTCAAAAACTTAAGGTGCAATATAATTTTTAGAGCTTTATGATATATTTGCATCAAAACATGTGTTTACCAATGTATGCATACATTTCATACACGTTAACATCACTCAAGATCACAAACGTTCTTGCTTTAAAAAATCACATAGTAAACTGATATTGGATTGATCGATCAACATCCGCCGTGATCGATTAACCATAAGTGCACATGCAAAAAATATAAAACATGATCGATCAACGTAAGTTGATTAATCATTCAAAACATGGTCATTTTGTGTTATAAAGCCTAATCGATCAACCCAAGAGGACTGATTGATCAATTTTATCCAGGCAAAGCAAAATCATGTTGATTGATCAATCAACCTCCAAACACTGATTGATCATACAAAATTTTAACAAGGTCATTGATTGATCATACTTGTTATGCACTACTAGTAGAAATTCTGACTAATCGATAAATAAGTCATCTTGGGATAGAAATATTGTTGTTATACATGATTGGTCAATCAATCACTTTACATTGATCAATCAATCACTACTTTTTTATAAAATGGGTACAAAATGGCTAGTTTGGCTTGGGAAACTTAAAAATACCCCCACCAAACCTCACATTGAGAAGTTAATGAGTTTTTATTGGCATAACTATTACAATTTATTCTCAATTATTTGAAATTCCTTTGTATGTTCTATTTTAAGAAAGAAAGTCTATTTTGCTAAACTATTCCATTCCTTTCTCAAATCTAACTTCTTACATACTAGTCAAACTTATATCAATTCAATTATGCATCAAAAGTTGGAAGCTTGGATATCTCAAGGAGAAGGTTATCTCTTCATTGCTTAAGGGTGTAAGTTTTACCTTTCTTTTGTAATTTTCCATTTCTTGATATGTTCATTTAGAATCTTGCTCAATCTAGATAGAAAGTCCTACAAGAGCTAGAATCTAGCTAATCTCTCGGAAAGATTGATTTGTAATCAAGTATTTGGGCATACACATTGATTGAAGGAAAGCCAAAAACTTTTTCTTGTAATTCCAAGCTAATAGAGCAATTATTAGTGAAATTTCCCAAGCATGAGTTATTGGGCGGTGAATACCAATAGGGGAATATGGATAAAAATATATTTGATATTCATTTGTGGTGTGTGACTTTTATCTTTACACTTTGCATTTTTGTTTACTTTACACCAAATTTTGCTCAAATGTGGATTTCTATAGGAAAGTTCTCCACGTATTCTCCTCTATCAAAACAAATACAAAATTACCAAATGGTCAACAAATAATACAACATCACAAAGAGAAGCAAACACCAATTCCGATCAAAACTATGGAGAAGCAAGTAGTCCCTTCTATCACTAGACAAGCATAACACGGATTCAAACATGCATGGTTTACATAAAGAATTGTTACAACTACACTTGGTATACAAAAAAAAAAAAATCTTCTTTTTGAAATATCTTCAACTTCCTTGTATAATTAAATCACATCTCTTAAATTAGTTATCAACTTCTCAAAAGTGGTGTTTAAAACAGGTAAATGAACATCTAGGGACCATATTTCCTTTGTTTAAGGGATTTTTAGGGCAATGGAATGCATTATAAAGTATACTTGTTCAAGAAATTGATTTTGCAAAAGCATTACAGTCCAAGAAGAAATCAAGCATCCACTTCCAAAGGTATAATTATAAATGAAATGTTTGACTCCGAAACCGGTAAAAAACAAAAAAAAAAATAGAAAAATAATTACAATTATTTGGTATATAGTATGAAAGTGAACAACAAAGTTTGACATTTGTCTTTTTGCTTGTGGTCCAGTTCATTCCTAAAAGGACATAGTGATAATCAAATACTATTGGAGTGCTTCAGAGACATAATAGATTGATTAAATGCATGTTAAAAGTAATAAGGACAAATGGAGCAATAAAATTCAAACTCAAATAAATGCATGAACACCATTCCCAACTATGTTTATAGTTCACGAGGTGGAAGTAGAAAGACAAAAATTTGTAATGTCGCTGAAGAACATTAGAATGTCAATGAAATTATAGATTCATCAATCTAATGTCTATAGTTCACAGAGGTAGGAGGGAGACAAAAACTTGTACCATCACTAAAGAACATTAGATTGCCAAAGAAATCGTAGATCAATCCATCTAATGTTTGTAGTTCACCAAGGTGGAAGGAGAGACAAAAACTTGTGATGTCGTTGAAGAACATTAGATTGCAAAAGAAATTGTAAACTCCACCTTCCTTAGCACGAACAGACCTCCAAATCCCAATTGGCATGCTCAAGTGTTTTATCCGTTTCTAGACAAAAAGAGATAATGGGGTGGAGCCCTCTTTGTATTCAGCATTTGATGCACATTGAGAATTTGTAAATACAAGTACATCTAAAACTATCTAATGTGTTTTTAACAATAAAGGCTCTTCGCAATTTCACGTGGACAACCTACCTATCTTGCATGTGTTCTGCACCAAGCACTATTATCGTTAAGTTGAAACACCACAAATTTGTTCCTAGGCATGTTTATCACTGTATAGTAAATCATATTCGTTGAAGAACTGCATAAATGTGTTGTATATGGAGCCGATTCTATTATTTTCATTTAATTTAGAAATGTCAATTGATTCTCTCTTTTCCCAAATGTGTTATATTTAGTGCTTGAAATACAATACTATTGATTTTTTGTCTAGATTAGTCAAATACAAAATTTTGGATTGCCTAAAACTAATTTTATGTGTCTCTCTCGTCAGTTTCATGTATGACCACATTGGTTGCAAAAGTGGTTCTAATTCCCTAATTTCAACATCCAAAAGCAAGGGGACTCCTAGAAAACCTAGTTCAACCTTCAATATTGAATTCTAAATTGGTTTTTATATCTGTTAGAAAGCATGATTCTAAAACTTTACCTGATTCTCCATGAGTTTGTAATTGCATTTCGTAGCACCAAAGACACTTGAAATAAGGTTTGTTAAGTATAACAAACCAAATTCGGCTTGTTAACTCGCGAACCGATTCATTAGCATATATTTTTTGATGAAAATATCCTTTACGCTAATTGTTCTCTTTAATTCCCTCTTTAGTTAGTTGATAGTTGCTCTTATTTACCTCAAACCTCAAAGATGGTCCATAGTTCAACCCTTTTGGGTCCCTCAACATTTAATGTTGTTGTTTGTCAATAGAATAAACAATATGGATGAAGATATTTGCTCTTTCTTTTAGGTTTATTAAGCTAGTTATTAAACATTAGTATGCTCCATTGCAAAGTCTTGGATTTCTGAGCGTTAGCTTGCACTTCAATAGTACTAAGTTCATCGTAACATTTTTTTATTTAGGTTTTTAATTTTTAATTTTTATAGTTTTAAGTGTAGGTTAAATCTTGAACCTGACTTGAGCTCGAACTCAAACTCGGTTAAAATTTTTGGGATCGAGCTCGATTCCAATTTTAAGTTCAAGGCTAAGTTTGAGCTCGAACTTAAGTTCGATGTATTTAGATCAATCCAGGTTCAAAGTTGGGCTGGCCCGATGCAATAATAGTTTTAATGGCAGGCTGGCTTTGTTTTTTAATTTGTTTAATTTTTTCCGTCTCTGTGTTTTGACTTTTTGATGGATTCGTGGCCCGTGGGCTGCACAAAACTTTCACATAGGCGCGTTTCACATAAACCTCCGCCGACTCAACCCTGTCGGTCCAATATTTCTCTAGGGCCAATGCAAGTGTTCGACAGACTCCGCGAGTACCTTAAATTTGGTTTACGCGTTTGAACTCGCATCAACCCATCCCTGAATCGATTTCGCTCATTTCCTCTTTCTTTTTGAGGGATTTTCTTCCGCGTACGTTCCCCTCGTAAGGCACGGTTTTGTTCTCTGTCTCCAGGAGCTAGCGGCGACAGGGGAGAGCAAACCACTTAAGTTATCTTTTAGTTAAGCCCTAAACGTGTCGATTTTACTCTCTTGGAAGTCGGTTTTCTTAACTTAATCTTTGTTGAATAAAATCAGTTTCCTGTACTTTCAGTGGTTCTCTTGTTGCCAATCGTTGTGTCTCGCTTCAATTTTATTGTATGTGCCACTGTTCGTGGTTTTCTTATTCTTAGTTTTTCCCTTCGTTTCGTACGTTTTTTCCCTTTCTAGCTTGCGGGGCTGAGTGATTTCTAATAATTTTCTGAAGGTAAGCCGCGGAGCTCTTTGGTTTCTGTTTGTTTTCGTTTCTTTTTTGAAGGTTTTCTGTGGGCTGCAGGTCGTCTACAGCAGGAAAGATGGCAGATAGGTTGACTCGAATTGCCATTGTGAGTTCAGATAGATGCAAGCCGAAGAAATGCCGGCAGGAGTGCAAGAAGAGCTGTCCTGTTGTTAAAACCGGTGCGCTTAATTTAAAATTTTACACTTGTTTATTTTGTCCATCTGCTCAACCATTGCCCTGTTAATCCAAGCTTTTGGGAAATATTTAGCTGTTTAAAGGTACTGATACTTTTGGGGAGCTTCTCTGAATTTGACTGTCGGGTACGTGGGTACCATTTACTTAATTATGAACAGGTTACTGTTATTAAGATTATCTTTTCCGTTTTCGGGAGAGGGAAAGCATCAACCCTGTTTTCAAAGTTGCTGAAAATGCGTACCCGAATAATAGAATTTCTGATTTGTAGTAATCCTGATCTGGTGTTTTACAAACATAGATGTAGCTAATTAGTACAAACTGATGAAAATAAAACTGGGTTCTCCTTGTTACGCATTTAAAAATAATCTCGCAGGATGGTTTTACTGATATATGATATATGCCTTCTTGCTGGCATTTGTAGATAGCTTCTGGTAATGACTGAAATATATTCACCAGCGGAAGTTGATCACGTTTTAACTTTAAATTCATCTGACATGGTTATCTGAAGTTCCAAAGACTATTTGGCTGTACAACTCGAATGAAAAAAACCACCAGTTGAGGAACAGGTTATGGGCCTTTTTTCTTTTCTGGATGACCAACTTTTGAAACGAAGATACCACTGTTACAGAAATACAAATACAAACACTACCAAGGATCTTAAAATGGCTAGTATGTGGAGATTCATTTCAAAATGAATTATGACACCTGATGCAGTGCCATGGTTTGCGGTTACTTCTGGTTAACTCTATGAATACATTAGAAGTGATATGTCGGTTTTTTTCTATTGATTTTTATATTGTGTCAATCATTGAGGTTAAACCAACATTTTATTGTACTCTCACTCTTAAAGGGATTTTTTGACTAGGATGTTGTGGTGTTTTTTTGTTTTTCCCCTGGAACAGTGAGTAGTGAGATTGCAGCGCTGATGTGAATTGAGGAATGCTCTAATTTGTTCTGTGTAATGTCTAAGTTTTCCAATCAAATATGTCTGAACTTTTTTATAATTAAGTTAGGAAAACTGAATGACATGTTCTTTGCTCTTGTGCTTTTAGTTCAGCATTTGATTTTTCTTTTCTTCTTTTATGTAGGAAAACTGTGTATTGAGGTCACCCCTGCCTCGAAGATTGCTTTCATCTCCGAGGAGTTATGTATTGGATGTGGTATCTGTGTCAAGGTATGCACACTATCCCGGATAATTTTCTCTTGATGCATACTGCAAGGGTTACAGATGTCTTTTTTTTAATGTTGGTAAATGTCTGAAATTTTTTTAGATTGTTGATCTACAATAACATAATCCCTACCTGCTTTTTTTCTCCCCATGTGTATGAATGCATATGCAACAGGACATGATATTCTTTATAAAGTTCTGTTTGATTGTTGGCTCAAACAAGTTTTTGAGCCACCAGCTGTAGATTCGTATATCAATCAGGATGAATGTTACTCCTATTTGTCCCTTTATCCATTTCATCATCCCCTTCGCTTTCTAACCTGTCATCTGTCTGCATATATTTATATATTAATCGAGTTATGTTTAACATAATTGTAGCACTGATTTTTGCAGAAATGCCCTTTTGAGGCCATTCAGATCATCAATCTGCCTAAAGATTTAGATAAAGACACAACCCACCGTTATGGTCCTAACACATTCAAGTTGCACAGGTATTACATGATTTGTTTTTGTTTTTGGAGAAAGGTATTACATGAATTTAGATCCATAGATTCAGAAATGGAAAAAAATGAAAAAAGCTTCTAATGACTCTTTCCATTTTCATGTGGAACGACAGGTTACCAGTTCCCAGACCTGGTCAAGTACTAGGTCTTGTGGGAACAAATGGAATAGGGAAATCGACTGCTCTGAAAGTATTGGCCGGGAAGTTGAAACCTAACTTAGGCCGATTCAATGTAATCCTTAGTATGGAATCTATCTTCTGTTTCTTGTTTGACCTCATCTTTTAATGTCACATCTCACTCTTTTTCTTTGCAGAATCCTCCTGATTGGCAGGAAATACTGACATACTTTCGTGGATCAGAGCTTCAGAATTATTTCACTCGCATTCTAGAAGATAATCTAAAGGTTATCACCTTTCTGGGACTGAAGTTTGTAACTTGTATTGAGAGGTTTTAGCTGGTTCAATTTGGCCACCTTTTTGTCTTTTTTGAGTTCTAGTCATGCAAATCTTCTGGCCTTTTTTCAAGAAACCTGAACTGAAGGTTGAATCATCCTCATCATCTTTTTCTTCCGTCTTGCTGCTGTCATTGTCTTCCTGATTGTCCCCAATATCACCAACACCTTGTTCCAGTTGTTTTGGGGTCAGATACATGAATACTGTGCCTGCATTATTTTCTTTTGTTTCATGACTTTGTTATTAACCCGGCCTTCTTTAAGTGCTCTATCACCTCTGCCAGTGTCATTTTCTTCTTCACTATTATTTTTGTGGTCTGTAAACTGGTGAATTGACAGAACTTTTGGTGAACAATTAGGTTTCTTCATGATCTTGGCAAACCATCTGTGTTTTATTCAACAATGTCAAATGATTTCAAAGAACTCTCTCATGTTTTCTCAGATATTGGCACTACTCCCAAGTGAAACCCACTTTGGTCCACTTTTATAGTTTGCACCCTTTTGTAGATAAGACATAATATATTATCTTGTTTTTCAGTGAGGATTTTTTTTAATTTATAAGTACATTTACGCTTTTTATAAACAATTAGGACATTTCGGTTGGAGGTTTTCCCTAACTATGCCAAAGTATTCTTTAACTGGATCTGAATATCATTCATAAAGCTAAATATTGCCATATAAGGGATAGATTCTAGAGTGTTTATCAAGGTTCACCTTCCTCTATATGAGGATATATAAGGATTTCTCAAATGAAGTGATTCCTGCTATTGTTGAGGTTCTGCAAGCACTCAAACTTCTTGAAGTATACCATCCAGTGTCCAAGGTTGACGGACATCATGAATTTCATCCTATTATATTGCTTGAGTGTCTCTGTTGTTGTGGTATCTGAGTCTTTCTGAAAAATAACCGGGCACTGGTTAGCAGGTCCATGTATTCCATGTCACATGTTGCTGCTGCTATGTATGTTTCTAGTGTATAATTTTGTGCTTTTCCTTCTAGGTTGTACAGTATCTTTTTGTCTTGAGCACCATGCTTCATGTTATCAGATTGCTTTGGTTCCTAGTTTATGGAGTAGTAGTTTGTTCTCAGCATGTTTACCTAGTAGGCTCATGAATCTTATGGTAGAATTAGGCCAAACTGCATGCTATTCTCTCATTTTTTTGTTAATGTTCACACTACTAAGCCTTTCATACCTTGCCTTCCAAGCATCTCATACCTTAACCATATATACTTGGTATTCTGGTATAGATACTCAATTTTCAGCATTCTGTAGATGTCTCTTTTTTTGCGTTCTCTAATTTGTTATTTGCTAAAATATTCATTTGCTGTTCAACAGGCAATAATTAAGCCTCAATATGTTGATCACATACCAAAAGCAGTGCAGGGGAATGTTGGGCAGGTGCTTGACCAAAAAGACGAAAGAGATATGAAGGCTGAACTTTGCGATGATCTTGATCTGAATCAAGTTATTGATAGAAATGTTGGAGATTTGTCTGGTGGAGAGTTACAGAGGTTTGCAATTGCTGTGGTTGCTATCCAAAATGCCGAGATTTATATGTTTGATGAGCCTTCAAGTTATCTTGATGTGAAGCAGAGGCTCAAAGCAGCCCAAGTTGTCCGTTCTTTGCTGAGGCCTAACAGGTGTGGGCACTCTCATGCCTAAATTCTACATTTCTGAGGCTTTCTGATTTGACTTTCTTTATTTTGCTTATAGATATTCTTAGCAATAGTATCATGCACTGATGCATTTTTCGTTATCTAGCTATGTGATTGTGGTGGAGCATGACCTCAGCGTCCTTGATTACCTATCAGATTTTATTTGCTGCTTATATGGGAAACCTGGCGCATATGGTGTTGTAACCCTTCCCTTTTCTGTGAGAGAAGGGATTAATATTTTTTTGGCTGGATTTGTTCCCACTGAGAATCTAAGGTTCCGGGAAGAATCACTTACTTTCAAGGTAATGAAGAGTTCACATCCATGTTCTAAAACTAGTATGACATAAAATGTTGCTCTGTTATGAATTAGAATGAGGTCTAGGCATATTTTGGCTTGTAATAGTTAAGGGGTCTAAGTTGTTTTGTGACTGGAGAAAAAAGTATTCTGAAATGCTTCTTATATTGACCAATTTCTACCAATTCATGAGTGGACATAAACTTGAACCTTTCTGTCTACTTATCCATTTATACCCTTTTTATTGATCTGACCTTATCATGTTTCATATTATCTTTATTTAATGTGATTGTCATATTCTACGGTGGAAGTCTGTTTGTTGCGTGGATTTATTATGAATATCTTAATCATGTCCTTATATATCTGGTTGTTCGTCCCCTTGCCTCTGTGTTTCCTATCCATTTTGAAATTTCTCGTTATTACCTAATAAAACTTATGATTCCTGAAATGAGTTTGTTACATATTCTTTTGCTTGTGTGACTATGCACTTTTTCAATTTGAACATATGTCCATGTTTCTAGTGTTTACATCAATGTGGTTTCAGGTAGCAGAGACTCCACAGGAAAGCGCTGACGAGATTCAAACTTATGCACGTTACAAATATCCTACAATGAGTAAAACTCAGGGCAATTTCAAGCTTAAAGTAATCGAAGGTGAATTTACTGATTCACAGATCATTGTCATGCTGGGAGAGAATGGAACAGGGAAGACAACCTTCATACGTATGCTGGTAAAGTTTTTTTTTTTTTCCAAAATAATTAGACTTTGTTGGTGGAATAAATAGTTCCTTTCAGTTCGAAGGAAGGCGGAAGATACCACTGCTTTTATCAGAAGCAGAAATTGTGACTGCTTTGATCACTTGTTCTCAATTCACTGGATTGGATTTGCTTCTAATTGATTCTGTTTGATAAAAAGTGGATCAATCAACTTCCGAATATATATTTACAATTTCCTACAGTCCCTTGCTTTTAGGTTTTTGGCATCTTAATTTTCTTCATATGTTGTTCCTTGGTTCATTGTCTCTAAAATTCTTTTGCAGGCAGGATTGCTGAAGCCTGATGTGGTGGAAAGTACTGATGCTGAAATTCCTGAATTTCATGTGTCTTACAAACCTCAAAAAATTAGTCCAAAATTTCCATCTACTGTCAGGCACTTACTCCATCAAAAAATTCGTGATTCGTATATGCATCCTCAGTTTGTGTCGGATGTTATGAAGCCCCTGCAAATTGAACAGCTGATGGATCAAGAAGTTGTAAATCTCTCTGGTGGAGAGCTGCAAAGAGTTGCACTTTGTCTATGTCTTGGAAAGGTAATGATGCAATTTGTGCTTTATGCTTATAATTGTTGAATTTCTGAAAAAAGAGAAATAATTCACTAACTTGATGTAATTTGAGTACAATGAGCCTATATTTATAATAGAGAAAACAAGTAGAATCCAATTAAAATTAAACTACCCTTATTCTAGTTATATCCAAAGTTAAAACACCAAAAGATAAGTCTTAGAACAATTGAACAACTAGACATAAATAAAAGATTAACATAACTTAAACACTTTTAATTGAGACTCTTCTATGAGACCTCTTTTCATGAGATTTTTCTTAGATTCCACCATATTGATTCTGGCTCTATGAGACTTCTTATTGTGAGAGTCATGTAAGACTTTTCTATGCCTGATCTTCAACATTCCCCCTCAAGCTAGAGTTTATAACTTTAGCTTGCAATGAAAAAGATTCTTGGTCTTCAATTTTCTTTTGCTGATTTTTTTTTCATAAATGCAAAAACTTCATCTGTTGTGCTCCCCCTTTTTTGAATATTTTGTTCACATAAAAAATTCCCACAACATGTGGAACAAAATTACCTCTTTCTTGTACTTCTATTCTCCCCTTCAAATTGGGGATAGAAAAGATAGAAACACAGCTTGGACAAAACACAATATGGGAGAAAAAAATCACTCCTAGTCTTATGACAAAGCTTCATACACTAGTAAAAAATGGTCATAGTCTAAAAATTATTCCGCTTAATTTTAAAGGCAGAAAATCTACCCAACTTTGGGTACAACAAAGCGACTAGTCACTTTTTAAGGGTAGCTCAAATATAAATCATTTCTTGGGTGAAGAATACAAGACTTGACTCGAGTTGGATATTGGGTACACTCCTATACTTTTTAGGTAGTGAGTCTAGGTATTGTACTAAAGATGGGTTTACAATTCTGTATGTCAGTGGATTTAATTTCTTTTAGTAAGATGCTCATTAGTACTCCCCTTCCTGGGCTTGGTAAACTTCTGATTTCCGCATGCACTGGTTTTATTTCGTGGGGACTTTGGAATGAACGTAATCGGAGGCATTTTGATACTTTTTTTTTTTTTTTGAAAAAGATGTATTAATGAAACAGAAGAAAATTACAAAGATTGAGGGAGCATTTCCCTTACAACCAGAGATTGTAGGGTAGCTCCCTCCCTAGCAAGTACATCTGCCGCTGAATTTGCGGACCTCGGAATGTGGGTCCAACAACAAGAAACAATCGAGGTAATATCTAAAATTTTGTTAAATGTATCCCAATGTCTCCACGGAGGAGAAGACACTCTCTCACACCATCCAATCACCACTTTAGAATCCCCTTCAACTTGGAGGGGCCCACTACGTCTTTCTTTGAAAACACGAAGACCGGAGAGGAGAGCCTGTAACTCTGCATTAGTAGAATCAGAAATTCCAAGGGGGCCTGCATACGAAGAGCTGATTACCGGAATGATCTGAAATTACTCCACCATAACCGGAAATACCAGGGTTGCCAAGAGACGAACCATCAAAATTTAGCTTGAGATAACCAGGAGCTGGAGGAGTCCATTCTGGCATGACCGGAGGCTTTTGTCCAATGTGTATCAAAGCCAAGTTTCTCCAATTTTCACGAATGGAGGAACCCAGATAGGGAGAAAATGTTTTTTTTGTTAAAAGCCAAGTAGATATGTGACCCACCACTCTGTCCGCAACCCGGTCTACAGATTCACTTTTTGCATCAAATCTTCTTTTATTCCGCTCGTTCCAAAGCCCCCACGGGATGAAATTGGAAAAGGCATAGAGCATCATCTTTCCAAGACGCAGCATAGAGGAGAGGTGTTTTGATACTAGAAGTAACTTTGTGTCTAGAGTGGCAGATTGTGTGACTGGTCAGATCTCTACTTGGCTCCTTACTAAGAAGCCTTTCTCCTCCTTTGCTAGTTCATCCATCCGTGATAATTGGAACACTATTGCAAATATGAGTCGTGGGACTAAGACCCTGGTCATGCAAGAATGGACCCCCACAGAGCTTGGTTTCTTTAAGTTAAATTTTGATGGTTCCTCCCAGGGTAATCCCGGAAAGGCGGGTTTTGGCGGTGTTATCTCAAGTCCCTCAAGCAATCAATGTTTATCATATGCTGGTCCACTTGGCTTTGGAATACCAGCCAATGACAACATCGGAATTGTCTTCAGCGGTAAGAGGATCACTGAAATGGTCCGGGAACAGTGGAGTCACGAACAACACCTCCAAAACTAGCTAACCTCGGATTTCGACTCGCACTACCATCAAAGTTAAGCTTAAGAGATCCAACAAAAGGAGTCCAAGCAACCATGAGGGGAACTCAAGGAGAGGCAGACATGCTTGTGAGAATCCTTCAATTGAGGTGAAGCAACGAATCTCTCATGATGTCAAACTCAGGTAGAGTACGAACCCACAAGGAGATGTGGCCTATGATGATGCTATTAACTTCATCAACGGTTCTGAAATTGTTGCTGAATCTTCTATTGTTTCTTTCCTTCCAAATACTCCACAGAATATGAGCTAATCAGGCTGAAAGAATGACTTTTCCAAGTTTTGGCAAGTTGGTTGCGAGAATCATTCAGCACGAGCCAAGAAGATCCACACTTTATAGGAAAAAAGGATAATGCAATAAGAGGTGGTTGACAGTTTCATCAGCTCCATTGCATAGGGGGACAGAGAGCACAGTGTGCTTGATTCCTTGTTCTTCTCAGATTGTCCACAGTAATGATTTTGTTGAGGAGAGCACACCAGAGAAAGAAACGAGCTTTTAAGGGCTCAGAGAGCCGCCATGTTGTAGCAGCACCATGAGGTGCAATAGTTATCATCCAGCCGTTGAGAAATTTGTAGGCTGAGGTGACCGAGAACAAGCCACCATCATCGTGCATCTAAATAATGCTGTCTTGGTTGTGCCTACAGATTTTGACAGATTGAAGCTCATCAAGAAGGCTAGAGGTTATAGCTGAGCTTCAGCCTCATTAGCCCCCTTCTGAATTGAAAATTCCAGCAAGCATTTGCTATCCAAGATTCCTCAATAGGGGCATTGCAGCAGGTGCTCAATCTCATCAAATCTTCATATCTATCGCAAAACGGCCCTTCATCCATCCACCAGTCAGTGCAGAAACGGATTTTGACACTACTGCCAGCATAGAAGTGAATTCTTTTTCCGAGGATTGGGAGGGGATAGAGCAAGCGCCAAAGGGGTGAGAGTTTATGACATCTACCTCCAACAGTCTACCGATCAGCAGTCCAACCAATTGTAGCTGCAACCATAGGCCTCCAAATGGAGTGAGGAGAGAAGTTGAACTTCCATAGCCACTTGAGAAGAAGAGCCTTATTCATATGTCAAGAGTCAAAACCCAATTCCCCATGAGCCTTAGGCTTTCAAATTTCATTCCATCGAACTTGGTGGTACTTAAAAACCCGACAAGAACCACACCACAAAAATCTTTTCCTTAATTCAATCCGTTGGCAAACAGGAGTGGGACACGATATGAAGGACAAAAAGTAATTCAAGATTCCGGCAATTCAAGAATTGAGAAGTAGAAGTCTTCCGGCCTTGGCCAGGAGACGACCTCTCCAAGTAGATAAGCGTTGTTCCAATTTTTTAAGCACTGATGCCCAGAGTTGATGCCTTGGTTTAGAGTCAAACATAGTTAATCCAAGATATGATGTAGGCAGCGCACCAACCGAACATCTGAGCTGAGAGGCTATGTAGCTGAGAATGTCATTGTCAATGTGGTAGCCCATAAGAGTCGTCTTTTACCAATTTATTTTCTGGCTAGAAGATATCTTGAATAGTCTAAGTGCTTTAGTTTTCTGAATCTCTTCCATCGTACCAATTCCAAAAAGGACTGTGTCATCAACAAATTGTAGGATAGATGCATCATATTTCAGTTGGGTTGGTACAGGTCTTGGCCATTCAATAACCTTTGTTGAATAGAACTGTGAAGATAAGTATTCAACAATGACATTGAAGAGTAAAGGAGATAGGGGGTCGCCTTGTTTGATTCTTCGTCAACAATGAAAGTATCTGCAAATAGTTCTATTGATGAGTAAGGAGTAAGATACTGAAGATACGTAGCTCTCGACGCCAAATCCCATCCTATCAAGCAAATTATCAAGAAGATCCCAATTAACCCGAGCTTTCTCAAGGTCCAACTTAAGAACAAAGCTTGGTTTCCTTGACTACTTGAAGTGATCTAATAGTTCGTGTGCTGCCATGGCTGAGTCAAGAATGGTTATTCCTTTGATGAATGCCGATTGTCCCTATGAATCACCATTGGTCAGGCTACATTAAGCTGGTTGCCAAAGAGAAGAGCAATGACTTTATAGGGGCTAGAAATCAGACTGATAGGCCGAAAGTCACGGGTGATCCGGAGTTTCCTTCTTAGGGACAAGAGCAATAAAGGACGCTCTAATGCTTCTGTATGTGCTGCCATGATGGTAGAAGGAATAGAACTTGGAGGTGATATCTTCTTTAATACCCAACCAACATCTCTTATAAAATTCTCCTTTGAATCCATTGGGTTCAGAAGCTTTATCATTCAAAATACCCAAGGTAGCATTCTTTATCTCCCAAGTAGAGAAGGGGAGTTCAAGAAAGGAGGCAATCGTGGGAGTAAGTTTAGATAACCGAAGGCTTTGGATCATAGGTCGGTCAAGACATTCCTCAATGTATAATACTGCAAAAAAGTTAATAAGAGAGTTAGTAATTGAGGCCTGACTCAAAATTACTTCATCATGGATACGTAATGAAGTAATCCGATTGATCCTCTGACAGACTGAAGCAACAACTTGAAAGAATTTTGCATTGTTGTCACCCTCCTTTATCCATTGAATCAAGTATGTAGCTTCCAATGGACTCTTTTAACTCAGGGAGATATTTTGGTATTTGTTTTGAAGAAAAATTCTATTGCTGAATTCAAGGGGAGAGAAGCCCCTTTGCTCTTCATAATCATCAAGAACACCAATTTGGGCTAGTAGAGAGGTTTTCTCAGCAATATCAGTAGCCTATTGGGTAGAAGACCAAGAACGGAGCTTAGTTTTCAGTTGTTTAAGTTTCTGAGGTAGATGCCAACCCCTTGGCCCAGTGGTGTGGAGGTTAGTCTACCAGCCATGCAGTAGGGAATCAAAATCTTTATTCAGCAACAATGAATTTTCAAATCTGAATTGTTTGGGACTCCATTGCCCCATCTCGGTGTCAAGGAGAATAGGCCAAAGCTCGGATCCGACTTGGTTGAGGACTCTTCCAGTGGCTTGCTGATATAGATTGAGTCGATCACCATTTGTGAGGAAATGATCCAGCAGATAGGATGGGATGTTGTTGCCCATTCAACCAAGTGTATGCTTTTTCCAAACTATTGATTTCCTTAAGTTCATTACTGCCAATGAAAATAACCAAAAGCACGCATAGAAGAGATGATGTGACTAAATGGGGGCTTTTTTTATTGCAAAATGGAACATCATTAAAGTCGCTGGCCAATAGCTAAGGAGCATGCCAAAGTTGTGAGAGGTTGTTAAGTTCATCCCAGAAAGCAATTCGGTCACAATACCTGGTGGGCGCATAGACTCTTGCAATGCACCAAGTCCGACTAGTATTTTTGTCCCGAATTTTCAAGCCAAGTGAAGAGTTCCCAAAAATGTCATCAAGGCAATGAATCAGCTCGCTGTTCTACATAATTAGAATTCGTCTCGAGTGCCCAACAACATCAACAATCTTCCAAGCAATGGTTGGACAGCACTGGTGTTCTTGAGCAATTTGGTCATTCATTTGTTGCAGGATAACAATCGCTTTATTGGATTCCAATTGACATCGAATTGAGTTTTTTTTCCTTTGGCTACCAACTGCACGGATATTCTAGGATAGGACAATCATTTCTTCCTAGTTTTCAGGACTCCCAAGTCATCCTTCATTCTAGGTAATTCACCTTTGTAGGTCAGTCCCATCATGTTTGCTAATTCAATCATCTGTTCCATGTATGTTCATCATACTTGTGCTTCTCTGATTGGCGCAACAATGAAATTTTGAGATCGCTCTCCAGGTGGGGAAAGGAGGAGATGTTGAGATTTAGGATCAGTAGGGTAACTCATCGGATTGCTTGATTCACCTTGGTCTGAATTTCCATTTCCTCTGATAAGTGGCTAGAAGTGGAGGGGAGGAGTCCTCTGGCTGATCAATTGGATGATTTTTGCCTCAGTCTATATTGGTCCTTTGGTCTGTGGGTGTGCTTGATTTCGTGTCAGATGGTTGATCGTCTTGGTATTGAGATAAAGGAGGGGAAGGTGGAGGGTTGGACATTCCAGAGTTGGGTGGCAGACCCAAAGAGAGGTGGGTTGACAGAATGCTATTTGGAGATCGGGGTTGCTGGTTATGGCATGGTGTCCAATGTTTTGCCCGGCATTAAGGGAAGTTTCAGCCAAAAAAGGGTCATTGGGGAGGTGAGTGTAGTTTCATGTTTCTGTATCAGGCAATATTTGGGTGGTTTGGGATTATCGGGCTGGGTAGCATGAGATTCACTGACCTCATTAATTCCGCTAGGATCTGGGTGCCTTGGGTTCACTTGGTTGATGATCGCTGAGTCAAGTGCATCTGAGTGGACTCGTAATCGTCTTCCTGGATGAGGATTTACAGCAAGCTGGGGAGTTAAGGGTCGGATTTCATCAAATTGAATTTGAAGCCAAAAAAAGTGGCTGCTGACAGAAATTTTAACAAAGGTGTCATCTCTCAATGGCTGTTTTGGTTTTATGAAAGATCGAGCCACATTGAAAAGAAGCCTTTTCTGGATGGGTTCGTCCAATGTTTCAACCTTGCTGAAGATGTTTGCAATGCTCTCGAAGACATGATTGTGCCAGAGTTCAGATGGAAGTCCTTGATTGTGGATCCACTGTCCAAATGGCTTGTTTGAGACAAAAGGAATCCATTTAAGAAGGCTGCTGAGTTTGAGTTCCAGTTTGGGGTGTGGTTTGAGAGCGGAGTTCTTCTCTGTTAGGGTGTGGAAATGGATAAGCCTGTTGTGTTCCCCCAGGTAGGAGTGGTGCAGAATGTAGTTTAGATGAAGTGTATTGGAGAGCCAAGTAGGGATCATGAACTATTCACCCAAATCACAATCAACAGTGACAACAATGGAGAGGGAAAGTTTTTTCATGACCAGTAGTTACGATCTGAGTAGGGAGGGTGATTTCGAGAGGTTTTTCAGTGGGGTTGGAGGGTGTATCAGGAGGATGAGTGGGCAGGTATCGTTAGTTGGTAGGGGGTTTCCGTGGGCTTTGTTTTTGGTATTGGAGGGAATTGTGGTGCTTGAGTCAGCTGCTTTTCATGGTGATTGGGTGGTCCAAGCTGGTGATAGTTCTCCGGCAGGATATTCCATCCGAATCCAGTGTTGGTGTTCTCTGGAATTTAAATTAGTCCCATAATTTCCCCTCTCAGCATTGAGTAATCTTGCATTTTCTGTTTCCATGGTACAGTAAGACAATAGTAGAAAACGATGAATCCTGTCCAGAGTTCTTTTGTCTAGCTCCTTCTGTTGCAGGTAGTAGTGATAGTCTTGATTTGTTTAATGAAAGTAGTGCAAGCAGTATAGGGGATAGGAATGAAAGATCTTTTGTTATGGTTCCTGACTGTTAGTTTGATTATCATTCCAGAATGCTCAGCCAGCTTATGGATGTAGGAGGATTTTCCATATCGGAAGAGAGTGCTGGTGGGATCACAGTAGTTCTTGTCTTGCAGGATCTGCTGTTTCAGGCAGTTTGCTATTCATGCCCATCGTTGTTGCAGTGAGTTGTTTTTGGAGATGCAGTGCCTAGGTGATCAATATCGTCATCTTCATGCTCGAATTGTGGAGGATGTTCATATTCTCTATCTCGATCACAAACATATCGATCATCACGATCACACCTTTGGTCATTGCTTTTGTTGTTGTTGTAATTTTCCCTTCTCATTTTGCCATCTTCGATCCTTCACTCTTCCTCCCTTTGGATCTTCCTTTCTCCCTCTTCACTACTAATTCCCACCTCCATCATTTTTTTTCGAGATGTGGAAGTCTCTAGAAGCCCTGTATGGAGAGCAATTTGTCCCGTGTTTACGAATTGTAGGCCAATTATTTAAGCCTCAAGCGAGGTGATAGATCAGTTACTAACTACTACAGTGAGTTACTAGGAGTTCTACTACAGGGAATTGAGGAAACAATAGGGACGAGCTACATGTAGCTAAATTCTTGGATGGCTTGGGACTGGAATTTAATACAGTTAGGGCTGCTGGCCTCAGATGACATTCTGCCCTTGTCTACTGTGTTTAACAGAATCATGTTACATCCTGAGGGGAATATAGGGAGTAAGAATGTTGATGCATCTGCCTTCATACTCTGGGTGGTTCAGAATCAATCAGAGGACACGGTGGAACCAGTAGTGGCAAGGATGGTTCTGGCAGAGGTTGAGGTTGAGGTGATAGTATTCCTGATAGGAAATGTATTCATAGTGGCCGCTCCAACCATCCTTTGATAAGTGTTGGAGTAAATTTGGTAAGCCTAATTGGGTAAATTCCCTTGTTCATGAGAATACTAAAAGACGTCTATTGGACCCATTCTAGGTATTGTGTTAGGAGCACTGATCAGATGCAATAGTTAGCTCTAGAGCACTTGATGAGATGCAGTAGTTAGCTCAGTGTATTGGCATAATTGGGGGTTGACCCTCCTACCTTAGCATCTGTAGCTCAGCCTTCACTTCCCACTACCATTCTGGTTAGTTTAGGTACGCCAGCCTTATATGTGCGTCCCTCATCTATTGGGTTCTTGACGTAGGAGCTACCATTCATCTGTCAGGTATGTGTTCTTTGTTTTTTTATTTAAAGGAGTCCTTTGTTATTAAGCATGTCAACCTAGTTGACGGGTTAGTGACATTAGTTCAGGAATGGGTATACTTGTTCCATCTTCATTTATGTCACCTCAGTCAATGTTGTTTGTTCCCGAATTTTCACTTAATCTTTCATAAGTAGGACAACTCTCTAAGTCTATGAACTGTTCTATAACCTTGTATCTATCTCATTATGTATTTCCTAATGTCATGACAAGGAGGATTGGTTCCACGAATGAGAAAGGTGGACTATATCATTTGGAAGGTCACTCACAACCTTCTTCCCATGCTCTTCATGTTGCAGTGGCATCTACGATTAAGACATCTATCTCCAGCAAAGTTGATTGGTAAAACCACAGGCTATGCTGCCTACGCCATTGGATTCACCGGTGTACCTATGCTTTATTATTGGTACACTGGATCTCGCTATCGATCATGAAGCAATCAAACGGCTGCGCTAACGAGGTCTTACAGAGCCTTTCGCGCTAGGCGAGGGTTGCACCACACCAACCTGGAGTTGCTTGTTCCCTCCCGTTTCGAGATCTATATACCTAGTCAGTTTACCTGATTGTCGAAGAAGCAAAAATATATGGGAAGCTAGTTTGAGTTCTTAAAAATCTCACGACTAGGAGGATTGATTCCGCGAATGAGAAAGGTGGACTATATCATCTGGAAGGTCCCATAGCTTCTTCCCATGCTCTTGATGTTGCAGTGTCACCCTTCCTGTGACATCTACGATTAGGACATCTATCTCTAGCAAAGTTGGTTCAACTCTTGCTTGACTTTCCTTCCAATTTATCTTTTTAGTGTGATTCATGTCAATTGGGCAAGCATCACTGGACTACATTTCCCTTAAGCCAAACAAGTAGTTTTGAAGTTTTTCACTCAGTTGTATAGGGACCGTGTCCCTTGTCTAGTGTCTTGTGTTACAAGTATTCTCTTTCTTTATTGATGACTTTAGTTGATTTACCTGGGTGTATCTCCTATAGATGAAATCTGAAGTGTTTACTGTATTTCAAATTTTTTACAATGAAACAAAGACCCAGTTTGATGCATCTCTTCGTGTTCTTCATACTAGTAATAGTTTGGAGTTTACGAATCATAAATTTGATAATTTCTGCCAAGAGTCATGGAATCATTCATCAGTCATTACGTGTGTTTACTCAACAAAATGGGGTTGTTGGACACAAAATTTGTCTTGTGTTGGAAGTTCATGTACAATGATTTCTTCATATGAGTGTTCCCAAATCATAGTAGGGTGATGCATTTCTCACTACATGTTTTTTTATCAATAGAATGCCATCTTTTGTTCTTGGTTGAAAACTTGATCATTCGGGTGTTAATTCCATCTATTACTCTACTTGCTTTATCTCCTCATGTCTTTGGGTGTGTATGCTTTGCTCATGTATTTGGGTCATCATAGACAAGCTGTTTCTTTATGCAATAAAATGTATCTTCTTGGGGTATTTTCATACACAGAAGGGATACAAATGTTTATGTGCCTCCACTAAGAAGACATTTGTATCTGTTGATGGGATATTTTTTTATTATGTCTCCTTCTTTTCTTCAACTATCTTTTTCAAGTCTAGAATTTGTTGCTCCAACTCCTTTTGAGTATGGTCCTACTTTTTCACCTGTTGTCACTATAGACAAACCATTACAGGTGTATCACAAAAGACGTGTCATTGAGCACCAAGCTCCAGTTCCCTCTCTCTCACTTGTTCCAAAATTCTCTTCACTTGTTGATCCTGAGGTAAGTGATTTGAATCTTCTTATTGATTTTCGGAAAGGTGTACATATGTCTACTAGATGTCCCTTGTCTAACTTTGTGTCCTTTTAATCCTTGTCTCACCAGTAAAAAAAGTTTATTTTGTCCTCAGTGAAAGTAAGCTACGGATGTTGAAATGGAGGCCTTATGTGATAGAGGCACATGGGTTTTGTGTGCCTTGCCTCTTAGTACTACTATAGCTGGATATTGCTGGGTATACATTGTAAAATACAGGGTAGATGGTTCCATTGAGCGATGTAAGGCTCGGTTGGTAGTAAAGAGATACACTTAGACATATGGCATTGATGCGTTTGAAGCCTTCTCATTAGTAGCTTGATCGACTTCGGTAGGTATTCCGATATATGTTGTTGTGAACCAGGGTTTGTCATTGTTTCAACTAGATAAAAATGTCTTCTTGTATGATGATCTAGATGAAGATGTATATATGGAGCAACCTCCTAAGTATGTTGCTCGGGGGGAGACTGACAAGATGTGTAGACTCAAGAAGGCAATATATGGCCTTAAAATGGAGCCCTAGGGCATGGTTTGAGAAGTTCAATCAAGTTGTCATAGTTTTTGGGTTCTCTTGACGCCATTGTAATCATTCCTTGTTTGTCATGAAGGGGCTATCTGGTGTTGTAGTTCTGCTAGTAAATGTAGATGATGTTTTTTTATATGGGAGTGACTTAAATGGTACTGAAGAGGTAAAAATACATCTTTCTAAGCATTTTTAGACTAAAGATCTGGGTTCCTTGAAGTATTTTCTTGAAATTGAGGAGGCTAGAAGCAAGGCAGGACTTGTATTGAGATAGAGAAAAGATTTCACAGATATGTTACAGGAGTATGGCTTGTCAAAGGCAAAACCAGTGGAGATCTCTAGGGGCATAGTCATCTATGCCACAGTTACCCATTCTGATATATCCTTCTCTATCAGCATGGTTAGTCAAACTATGGATCGTCCACGAAAGGTACATCTTGAAGCCGCACAAAGAATATTTGAGATATTTGAAGGATTCTCCTGGAAAGGGGTCATTTTTTAAACCTCATGATTACTTAAAGATAGAAGCTTTCTCAAATGCAGATTATGTTAGATCTAAACTGGACAGAAAGTCTACTATTGGTTATTGCTTGTTCTTGGTAGAAAACTTGATAAGTTGAGGCGCAAGAAATAGAATATTGTGGCCTAATCTAGTGCTAAAGCCGAGTATAGAGTTATAGCTCATACTATCAGTGAGTTGATGTGGATGAGATCAGTTGTCCAATAATTGAATCTACAAGTCTATGGGCCTATGATTATGTATTGTGATAATCAGGCTGCTATATTCATTGTAGGAAATCTAGTTTTTTATATAGAAGTTGACTGTCACTTTGTTCGAGATGTAGGATAAAGAGAGAAGTGGTTACCCCTTATGTTCAGTTTAGTGATAAAGTTACTGATATGCTTACAAAAGCCTTGGGCAAACATGAATTTGGGACATTTTATAACTAGTTAGAGTTTATGGACATGTATGCTCCAGCTTGAGGGAGAGTGTAAGAGAACAACATGAAGGGTAATTTGGTGATTTTATATACACTATATGTGCTGTTTTACTCAGCATGTTTGAGTGTCCATATAGTTTAATTTTCATGTTATTTGGAGGTGTAGTGTGGGATTTATAAGGAGTTAAGTATACTCTAATTTTTTACTGAAGCTATAAAAGGTGTTAGGTTGACCTTGAACCCTAATGAGAGCTCTTCTTTTGGCTTTCTTGTTGCTACCATCTTCTCTCTTTCTCTCTTCCTCAATCTTCTTTATTCTATATTTCAAAAAAACATTTAACTTTTTTATTATCATTTATTTTAACTTTATTTTTAACATAATCAATACCATTATTAGCATCAGAACTATAAATCATCAAAATTGACTTGAAATTTTTACATAATTGATATTGTTATAGTAGTATTATTTAAAAATCTATGGAGAAAAGGAGGAGATGTCCTCCCCCTTATTTTTCTGTCTGAAGGAAGGCAGCCCCCGGACAGAAATAGAAAGGGGGAGGAGGTTTGTCCCCCTTTTCAGTAGGACAGAAAAAAGGGAAAACCCCGTCTTCCTTTCTGTTTCAGGGAGGTCCCTCTCCTCCATCAGAAAGGAAGGGAGAAA
Source organism: Aristolochia californica (assembly GCF_029961685.1). Classification (NCBI taxonomy): domain Eukaryota; kingdom Viridiplantae; phylum Streptophyta; class Magnoliopsida; order Piperales; family Aristolochiaceae; genus Aristolochia; species Aristolochia californica. Next base: position 7,716,251 of record NW_027181992.1, on the reverse strand, counting down.
GGGAGGACTCTCACTTCCCCAGTTTTAGCTCATAGGAGAAGGGAGAAAGAGCACCAAAATTTTCTCCCTCTCTGGAGTTTATTTGGGATTGCGGACAGCTGAAATGAAATGCAGGAGTCAGAGAAAATTTGAGGGCTCCAAGATTCTTCATGAACAGTAATTACACAGCTAATGGAAATCACTAACTTTGTAATCACTAGTCATTGGAAATTGAATTCCAATTACAGACTAATTTCAAACACACTAAAAACTCATCCTTATATTTATTACTCAGTTAATCTTTTTACTTCTTTTGTTCCAATGACTCAATTTATTGTTTCTCCCATACATGCAGCCTGCGGATATTTATCTTATAGATGAGCCAAGTGCTTATCTTGACTCAGAGCAACGTATAGTTGCATCAAAGGTCATCAAGAGGTTTATCCTTCATGCTAAGAAAACTGCTTTTGTAGTTGAGCACGACTTCATCATGGCAACATATCTGGCAGACAGGGTTATTGTTTATGAGGGGAATCCATCCATTGATTGTATTGCCAACTGTCCACAATCCCTGTTGACTGGAATGAATCTCTTCTTATCTGTAAGTTCCCCTGTTATTTCCATTTTTCCATCTCATTTAAGCATATTGGATAGGTTATCTTGGTTGAGAAAATATAATCTTGTTTGATGATGCACTGCCCATTCTGGGGAATACTGTATAGAAATCATGTAGTCTCTTCCCACGGGGGTGGGGTTGCATTAATTAACATAAGCACTTTCTTTGAAGTAAGAGAGATGGGATCTCCTAGACGCAGCCAGTCACCACCTCGTTGAGCATGAATGGAATAGGTTCCTCCCTGGCATCAGGAGATCACATCTCACTGTAGGAGTGCCCACAGGTTTTAAGCTGACTGTTTCTCAAATTTATTCCTGCCCCAAAACCTGGTGATACAGCACTTGTTGATACTTGAGTGGCGATTGAAAGCCAGTAGCCACTTGATGATTTTAACAGGCTCATTGTTTCTCTCGTTCATTTTGTTGCACATAATAATAGTGCATCCAGAATTGAGAATACCAGAAGAGAGTTTAATCTTGGTAAAGAACAGCAAGCAACTATTGTATGTTGTCTTTCCACCATTGTTAAGGCTAAGCAATGATGATCTGCTATCATTACTCTGGCCGCTCATGCATACTGCATTTTCAATTCCCCTGAACATCATCAGATCAGCATTTTTACAAGCAAAGTCCTCCCTTTACCTCTATCAGAGTGTTTGTAAATAACTGATAATTTTGGCTTAAGTTCTTTGTTTTTGCTTAAAGAAGTTTGAAATTCCTGGTCTTTTTGGTTTCCAGCATCTGGATATTACATTCAGGCGTGATCCAACTAATTTTCGACCGCGGATTAATAAGCTGGACTCCACCAAGGACAGAGAACAGAAAACAGCTGGTTCCTACTATTACCTTGATGATTGAGCTATTTGTTACGTGCTGGTACTCTCTCTCTCTCTCTCTCTCCCCTAGCACTCTCTTCAGTTGGTTATTTTCGTCTTTCTTCTTGAAGGCGAATTGCTGAGTCATTTCTGAAGACTCTGGTACTTGTATGTTTGGTCACATTTTCTCCTTTCAGGGGCGCTGTGTTATGGGCTGGCTAGATTTGGGTGAGCGAGTTAATGTATCGGCTTGAGTTTTTCGTTTTTGGTTTTGGTAGAAAAATTTGGCTTCCCTCTTTTGGGCACTGATTGGGGCTAATTTATGAATAGCCTAAATGCGTAGTTACTTCGTCCTTCATTCACGACGTGGGTCGGATGTTTACAAGGCGCTAGTATTTAAACCCGTAGCAAGGGATGAGGCACTTGTCCCTCTCTTGCTAGCTAAATAATAAAGGCTTGCTCCTAAACTTGTCAAATTTTAACGTTGATGATCGTGTCGGAATTTAGAACAATTGGTTAAGCAGACAAAAAAACCCTAATCTTCAATTCACTTTGTAATTGGATAGAATAAACAGGTACAAATTATCAGATATTATTGGTCATGTAACGGCTTGAAGGTGGGTCAGAAACGAAGAGGGGTTTCTGTCCTCTAATCAAATCTTGTGACTAAGGGCCCTTCCCGTGCTCTGGCCCACTTTAATCTTGTCTAAGATCTCGCAGAGACGAGATCCGATATCTGATATAAATCGGACTTTGCTATTGCCGGTACGATAGCCGGCATGCACGTGGACGTCGTCTCCTTCCGACTAAAAAAAAAAGGGTTTTGGCGGAAGATCAAATCCATAATTCACGAGTGTTGGTAAGCAGAGTAGGGGACCGCCTTTGGAAGCCACTGTGACCGTGAGCGTGACACAGAAAAAGCAAGCCAATCTCACGCAGTACAGATTCATTCCAGTTTTCCATGTGCTCAAACGCAAGACTTAAAAAATCTGCAATTTCAGCATGCAGAGGTTGAAGATGGAGAAATATATGCGTTACGGTTTATTTATGCCAGATTGCCATTTGCCGAGGCTTCTAGTTCTAACCCATGATTGAGTGTCCGAGCAGAAGTTTGGCTTTTAATGGCATGCAATGTAAGTGGGAGAAGCGAGTAGGAGAGAGAGGGGTAAACGCGAGAATAAAATGATGGATAGACATGGATGGGATGGTAGGCGATAGGAGGAAGGGAAGAGAGAAAGAGGGCGCGGATTGTGGTGATGTGAAAGGGCAGGATGCGGGAGATCAACATGGTGAGAAGGCAATGTCAGATCTCAAATACCCACCAGGCATCACCCCCACCGTCCACTGACCACACCAAACCCTGCTTTAGTATGATCTCTTGTTAGAACAACTGGTCAGCCTCAAGATCTTGTTTGTCCTGCTACTGCGCCGTTCCAAATCCTTCTTTCTCTCCCGATACCCAATGACATGGAGACAACACAGGTAACATGTCTGACACAGTCTCCCTTGCTTTTGCTCAACATGTTCATGATCAAAGATCTCCTCTGCCTTCGTATCTTTCTTAACCCACCCAAAAAAACAAAGCTCACAATTATGCGTGTTAGGCACAACTCTGCCTCCGGATCTTGGGGACTATGATGGACTAACTCAGTCGGGAATAACAACAAACAGGCGCAACGCAATACGGCTATCTTTACGGAGTTGGAAATTTATAGAAGCAGGGCCACGATACGTTTGCTTGGAATGGATAGGGCAAAGGTGGAAATCAAACCGGTGGAATCCGAATGGATTCAGTTAGCAGCACAGCAGCAGCAAGTAGAGATGAATGAATGGTTGGGCTAAAAGCAGAACCCCTCCCGTCTCCACCCATCCTACCCAGTACAAATTAGACAGCCGCTTCACATGCAAGCCTCTGTCTCTCTTTCTCTCTCATCTTCTTCCCAATCACCGCCCTTCCGGACAGTGCAAGTTGCCACTGATCCCTGGGACAAAAATGCCACCGACCATAGACAAAAATGCCTCCTCTCGTACACCGCCGAGAGTGACAAATAAAGGTTCCGTGAACATCAGCTCCGGATCCTTGGACCAACTTGTAAGGTGGCCTAATCATCACACCCTGCGAGAGCGAGAAGGAACATTATCAACCCAGTAATGAATATCTACGTCCGTTTCTTTGGGATAATATCAACGACTGGTGGTTCCTCATGGATAGGAGCAAAAGAGAAAAAGCTTATTAATGTTGTTATTATATTCGAAGGAAAGCTAGGGCTAGAGATGACAAAAACAGGAAGAGTGGGGGGAGTAGTCGAGTAGAGGAGGAGTGAAAGAGAAAAGAGGAAAAAAAGAGCAATAGACAAGAAGCTCACAATTTCCGAAATTGATTGGGCATCCGGCGTTGATTCAGGCGAGTGGGGTGATCGTCTTTTGAATCCTCCTCCATCATCCATTTTCCTCTTCTGGGAATCCACAGATTTTCATCAGATTTCCATCATTATTCGTTCCTCTTTCTCTCTCCCTCCCTCCGTCCCCCATTAAAAAATTTCAAATCTACCAAATGTCTTCAAAAGACCCCACCCCACCAAATGAACCGACCCAGTTCCTGTGTGGGCCCACTTTCCATGCAAATTCATGCATGAGGAAGCCGTACGGCGTAGTTCGGGAGAGGACATTACTGTACCAGGAGAGATTTAGATTTGGACGTGGGATTATTAGGTTAGTGGTTGACACTTTGAGACACTTTGTTTTTTTTTTGAGTCCTTGAAATGGATGGACCACTAGACCAGCTTCCCATGGATTTGATTGCCACGCTGGCATGACCTGGCATGACCATGCCCCTCAAACTTACATTTTATTTATTTTTAAATAAATTCTCATTTTTTAGGGGTTCCAAATTTTGGATAACAAGTCAAAATTGAAGTGTCTAAGGTTGTGAGACAGGGTAGGGTGGTGGGCCATGGTTCAAATTGCCTTTGGATGACAAGGATGCTCTTTTGCTCTTTACCCGTTACCCGTTACCCGTTACGGTCAAAAAGAAGTGGTCCCATGTTAATCTTGAGAATGTCATGAGAATATCTTCCATGTCCGGAGGGTGGAGAGAATATTCCCAAGGCTCACATGTTACATAATCATATGGTCCAAACATTGACATTGACTATGTTTTCACAATTAGACGCTCATTAATTATAATCCTAATAGTGGCTTAAACTGTGATCAAAAGTCGATTGGAGGGACAAGGGAACAGGTTGTGGAATCTCTTTCCCTTTGTTTAGGGGGGAGTCAAAGAACAAAAGGATCACAATGTCTCTCATTCTTATAATACACTAAAAATTGAATAATTTAAGTGTAAGGTATTTTGAAAGTAGAAAAGAGATAAGAAAAAAAGGCAAGTGGAGACACAATGATACCTATACGTGAATGGATGACCACAATCCACGATGCCTCCTCTCCTCCTCTTTTTTTTCCTATTATCCTTCGTATGTACGTATGGTAGTTGTTTCCAAGTCCTTACCTTACTGACGTTCTAGGGTCCCCACTCCCTCCACTCTGTCTCCTCTTTTTCCTATTATCCTTCGTATTTGTACGTATGGTAGTTGTTTCTAAGTCGTTAGGGTCCCCACTCCCTCCACTCCTCCCTGTCTCTTACCTAAACCTTTAAGTCTTATCAAATTAGATACTAAGTAGCTTTTTTTTTTTAAAAATAGAATTTAATCATTATTATTTCATAAAATAGTTAATAAAAAAATTTAAAAAAATTTAATTTTTTAGTATAATAATAATTAATCATTATTATGTTTTTAGGGTTCGAAGTGATATGTCCGGAGATGGAGGGTCCACGGATTTGGTTGTGATCCGTGTAGGTGGGCCCTGTCATCCGTGCGCTCCGTACGACTTCTTTGTTGCCCTTTTTAATGCTTGGGCGGGGGTTGTGTGAGAGACCATTACGCGTGAGACTCAGATGTCATAAGCTTGCTTATGACGAGAAAGCCACATGAAAAATGCACGGAAGGAGTCGTCTAAAGTGGCTCTGATGATAGGGTGAGAGAGACATTTCTGCAAGAGGCGATTGTCAAGTGGATATGGAAGGTACGTTTTCTCCACGATTTCTTTTCAGCATGTGATTTTTATTTCGTTTTCTTTCTTCTCCTTCTCTTCTGCGTTTAATCTTTACCATGAATTCAAGGAGATGAATCTTCACAACACGACTGGATGTCGATTCCCCTTATCCTTTTATATTTCTCTTCTCCCAAACAAAATCTATAACAACACTTGGTTATGCTTGAATTGCTGTCGTGGGATTCCATTTACTGTTTTTGCTGTCAATTCAGAGATATGGGAGATGAATGTTTGGATGGAGCACTTGTGTAGTTTGAAGTTCATCGTTCTTCCATCAATCAGAAATTTCTCAACATTTTAAAAGAGAGTCACTATCAGCTTTTAGGCCGCTTCAACAGTGCTAACAGTTCATTTCAGTGAGAATAGCAGAGATCAAAAACAGGACTCATGCTCTTTTCTGTAAACTGTAAACGGTAATAAGCCTCGGTTAAAAAAAAAGGAGATCAGGCGGTACATCATACATGTAAGAAAGGGGCAGAGGACTCCAGAAGGATCTCAGGCAGGCTCTACTCTGAGCAATATAACCATATTAACTAACATTAGGAATTTAGGACAGAGAGGATGAGATATAAAAGCGCAATCAATCCAAGCCCAGATGGCTAGAAATCGGAAATTAAGGAAGCAGCTCGAGGGGTAGAGAGATATTTAATTAAGAAGTGGCAACCCAGAACAGTTCCCAGGGGAATCGCTTGTTTCCATGCCCACCTTCCTTACACCTGCTTGGCCTTTTGAACTTCTCAATTATGCCGACATCGGAACCACCATTGTTCTCACCGAATAAGGTGCTTCTCTCATCACCGCAGCCCAATTGGAACCCATTAATATCTGCATCTTCGTCTTCTTCTTTTTCTCCGGGATTTGCTTCTTCGGCTTCGTCTTCTTTTTCTGCTTCAACGATATGTCTTTCTGCCGATTTCTGAACAACATTGCTCCCAACTGGTTTTCCAACAACGTTGTCTTCCTCTTGTTTGTCAGCGACATTACCTTCCACTTCTTGTCCGGGTTTGGCGTGGAAAGAAGGATGACGGATAAAGCGAAGAGTGAGTCGGCCGTCACTTCTTTCCGCTTGTAAATAAGTGTGGGGAGAAGGGGCATTAACTGCTTTAAGAACCAATCTCCCGCCCTCTCGATGAGAGCTCATCCGAATGCCGTCCTCACCACTGATGGACGTCAGTGGAGGCGGGAAATTCCGACTGGTGTCGTTAGAGGAGCTAATCCTCCTCGAGTTGAAGCTCCAACTTCGTGATGGTCGAGGCGAGTACCTGACCCTTGGAGAATGCGACAAACTCCTCTTATTCATGTCCTCTCGATCGTCTTCGTAATCATCGTCATCGGACGAAGAAAAATCGTGGCTGCCCGTCTCGCAGCCCAAATTCTCAGTGCATAACTCCAGGCTTCTGGCGCTCAAGGAGCGTTTGGGTAGGTGTACGTACAAGCTTTCCCCGGGTTTGGGTTCCCAGGGGGAACCTTGAGGTTCAACACACGACTGCAGAGCTTGCCACACTGTGCTAGACATGGTGGCTATGGTGAGTTACTGAGGAAGAAGGACGACCCTAGTACAGGAAGCGAATCTGGAGGGTGTTACTGAAAACAATCAGGCTGCTATTATAAGGATGTAAATGCAAGAAGAACGTAGGTTGTCAGTTTTTTCAGTGAGGAGAGATGGAGAGTTGCAGAGGGAAACGATGGAGAAGAGAAAAGAGAAGGCCTCGTGGGTTACAGAGGGAAAACAGGATGAGAAACAAACGGGGATTGAAACTGAGAACATGAGAGAGAAGTGAAGCAGGGGAGGGCAATTTGTAGTGGGAAAAAAGTTGCGTTTATAGACTTGGTGCATAGGAGCGGATGCGAGGAGGGGGGAGGGGCCCTTTCACGCCACTAAAATTAGACAACCTCTGATTCTGCTACAGTCTCTCAAATACAGAAATTATAATTCCTAAAAAGGAAACAGATTTCAATTCAGAACGACGAAAAGAAAAAACGAAGAAAAGGCTTTCCTTTTTTCCTTCGTCTTCTTACGGCATTTTCTCGTTAACATAAATTGTCAGGGAAAGAAAAACAAAATAAAGCAGACAAGGAAACGGAAAAGGGCTGTTTACTGGGTACAAAAAGGGAAAGAGCCTTGCTTTCCTATTCTCTCTCTCTTTCCTTTCCAAATGAAAACCAACAGAAAACCATGGATCCTCCGTATATTTCTTGAAAGCGATTTTTCTGCATACCTCTTCACCTTTAGCCGCAAGCCAACTCAGCCTGCCATCACCCCCATCCATCCCAAATCACCCATTCTTCCTTCCATACAAAGCTCGCAATCTCTCCTCCCTTCTTGATCCAAGAACTGATCCGTTAATTTGATCAGGGCGAGTAAATCGGTATTGTTGTTTTCAGTAGCGAAACCCACCAACAAGCAGTAAGCAGTACACACTTGATACTCGTTAACCATTGTCCATGGCAATTGGCGAGTGTTGTCACTTGGCTCTTCACTTTCGTCGGGCAAATCCACCCAACAGTAAACAATATCTCCTCTTTCTTCTTCTAGAAGCGGCGGATTCTCTGCCTTGCCGTCATTGATTGATTGATTAATATTTCTTTGTTGCGTAAAAAGAGGGTAGAAACCAGAAATGTTAAATAGAGGTATGTTTAGACACAAAGAACACAGCACTGCTTTTGCTTTGTCCGCCCCACACTTGCTTACAGTGGCCGAGTACACCGACCACACTACCGTTTCGCTTTATTTGCCCGTTTCCCCTCTCATCTGGTTTCAAGCACATAAAAGGAATCACAAACATTCTTCCAATCGTCTTCATTTGATTATCAATTATTAGCTGAAAGACAGCAATCCATTTACCGTGTTTGCTTTCATGGATCTAATTCGAGGGAGACAGAAGATGCGGAGAAACCCTCCAAAAATTTGAACCCGTTTCTTTAAATGCTCTGGTTGTTGTTGGTACGGTCAGCTTCAGTATCATCAGTCTGATATGCAAGTTGTTTGTCCTCTCTAATGGCGAAGAGGTTCCAGATAAAAGTTTACTCCATACTTGATTTTTTTTTTTTTTTTTTTTTTAAAAGTAGGCAAACCTGGAGTAAGCTATCTGGGAAAGGATTTTTAGGTGGTCCAAAAGCTTATCAGCCAGCACACATGCTTTAGAGAGGGACACTACAAGGACATGAGCCCTACAAAAAGAAATTTGAAAGGCACCAGAAAGAGGCTTTCATGGTGGGGGTGACTGAGAATTTGTGCCCATGTCCCCCACTTGAAAGAAAATCCCAACCTAAATTTGTGACCCATCTTTTCATATTTCCGTAGGCCAAACAGAAATCAATGAAAAGTGGAAATTTTCTTTAGTAAGCAAAGCTAGATTGTCTGTGCCCCTGATTCTTCTTCCTTTCTTTTAAGACTGTTGTTGAGAAGACTTTTGAGGAATCCACTTTGATGGCTTACAGAAGCAAACATGTTTAAACTAGTGCGATCCTCACTCCGCCTTTTTGACCATCTTATGCTGGTGCCAACTTTTCTTACCTCAGGTATAAGAAAGGAAAGCCCAACGTAAAAACACCATGAGGACTTGCCATGTTGCTAATGGCTGATCTCATCAATAATCTCAAAGTTTTAACTCCAACCGACTATGAAAAGCTCCCTACTTCCCATCATACTAACACTTGAGGTTGAGTTGGAAGTGAGAGTAGTGAAGTCACCTGCTTTATGTTCTTTAATCTGCAATGCTGATTTTCGACTACTTTTCTGGAATGGCTGAGTTGAGGATACTTTATTCCACTTCATCTGTACCGTCTTTGCAAAGAGAAATATGATGACTAACCAAATTTGGTATTTCACCTGCGCGTTGCCGCATGAAGTATTTGTACTTAAAACATTTATGAACAACTGGTTTGTAGGCATCATCAACCGAGCTAGACTGACACTTCCAAGGCTTTCAGGAGATCAACAAAAGGAATCAAACCATCAGCCTATATATATACGTATTTTATATACTTTGACACAAGCAACATTTTAGTCCCCGATGCACAACCGACTGGACCAAAAGTGGAGAAAACCAATGCAATCAGAACAATAATATACAAGCCTCTCAAAGAGAATAACTAAGCCGCAGAAGCCTCCAGCACTCTTCATCTCTTACAGTGATGAATGCTTCAAACAGGATGGAGGTTTATTTTCTTATCAACATTTGATAACTCTTCTTGAACGTCCAAAAGATAGTTCAGTTTATCTTGCGCTGCATCCTGATATGGTCAGGCAATGAATTCAACAAAGCGTTGCAGATTGTCAACAGCATGTGCGAAATCGTGAGCATGGCTTCTTTGAGTTCACGTGCCAATGAATCTGCTACCCTTTTTACCTTATCAAGCACCACAGGAAAATATGATACTGTCAGTAGCCTATTAAAAACAGAAGGCCTGATCAGTTAGTATTTCTAAGAAAAAATTAAAGTGACATACTGAAAATCCAGTCCTGCTCAAACGCCAATAATTTTCTGATATTATTGTAGCTGAGTTTCTACTGTAAGATAAGCTTATCAAGCAATAACCTCAAGTCTCACATTCAAACTAGTAAATTTGTCCCCAGTATGTTACTAATATTGCTGTTAGAAAATCCATCCAGGGGTATTTTGGTCATTTCACCTCATCGGTAGATTTTACTTTTCAATGTAATATTGTTCCTTATGTTGAATTATGTCTATGGTTCAATTTTCATGTACACAGGACATGTAGAATGGGAGATATAAGGAGATAAAAAATGTGTAAATTGGAGTATTTTTGTAATTGACCAAAAGCCCTCTTAATTGAATAGAGAGGGGGTCGTGCACGACCCTCAATGAGCTCTAATTTGAGCTTCTCTCCTCTCTCTCTTCCTTCTCTTCTCTCTTCTACTCTACTATTTTTAGTTTTCACATTGTAACAAAGCAATAGATTGTATTTGGGAGCGTCTTCTATCAATATTCATCATTTTTTGAAGGGGGTGATCTCTCATAAGAGGATTTATCAAGTTTTTCGATTACTGGTTGGTAAAAACTCAATTTTTTCTCTTTTTTCTCTGTCATAACCCCAAGGTTATTGGTTTTATGGATCATTGAGTGATCTCTTATGATTTAATTGCCCTAAAGGGTTTCTTTGAGTCTCTTTGGGATGTGCATCAACTATCCCTACACCATTGCCTGCATCATCATCCTATAGGCTAACATCAGCCCTAATTAAGGGTTATTTGATTGTTGAATAGCAGGTATGGAAAAGTCTTATATGACTATCAGTAAGAAGTCTCACAGAACCATAATTAATATCAGGGAGTCTAACGTGAGTCTCATGGAAGGTCTCACAGAAAAGTCTCAGTTAACAATGTTTTAGTTATATTAGTTTTTTATTTATGTTTAATTGTTCAATTAATCTAGGACTTGTAGTGATAAACTTTGGGTATAAATGGGGCAAGGGTAGTTTAATTGTAATTGGATACTACTTGTTTTCTCTATTATAAATAGAAGCTCATTATACTCAAATTATAACAAGTTAGTAAAATATTTCTCTTTTCAAAAAAATTCAACATGGTATCAAAGCGGGTTTTGTGAGTTAATTCAGTCAACCCACACAAATAATGTGATCCTTTTTTGGTTTATCATCTCTAGTAGTTTAGGTTCGTTTTTTACCTATTTCTTTCTTTCCTGTCCCAGTATCCATCGTTTCCTTGGAATTTGCACCTTCATATTAAACTTTTCATATTGTGAATTATATATTGATGGAAAGATCTTTGAATTTACTTTCCAATGCAAAATGAATTTGGCAATTGACGTTTTCTACAAAGAGAAATTGATATTTGAAGTAACACAAGTCAGACAATAAGAGAGGTTCGAGCAGCAATAGAAAACTTCAATTTTGGAGGCGTTTTATGCCATCAAGAATCAGACTTTATATGGAGAATTATATTTCAAAAGAAATATTTGTAAGTCTATTTTCTAACCCAACAAACCAATTCTCAATCTGATTTTTCTAGAGGGAGAAATCAATATCAAAAGAGTTAATGGTCATGTTGGCTAAAGAAGAAAGAGTAATCATTCAACCAAAGTGCAGAGTCCGAAATCTATTAGATTTTTTTCCCTCAAAAGAAGTATATTTTATGAAGAAATTTATACTTCAATAAAAGATATCAAAGTCTAGTTTTGGAAGGATCAACTTGCATGTCAATTTGAACTATATGGAAGGAGATATTCTCATTAAAGTCAACAAGTCATGCTATAGAACAAAACAAATTAAGTGGTCATAATAGATTCAAGAACAACATTTTTTTATGTCAAATTAAAGCTCTTTGAGTCTAGTTTCTGAACTATATTTTGAGAGATATCAATATCAAAAGTACCAAAGGTCAATTCTGCCGAAAATCTCTCATTTCCTTTTTTCTCTCATATTATTTTCCATGCATTGACTTGAATTGAATTTCCTTTTCTCCTAGATTCTTAGTTTTCTAGCCAAAGTTTTCTTCTAATCAAAGAGTTTTGGTTAGACTTATTCATTCCATGATGTGCTCGTTCAAACTATGCAATATCCTACTTCAATGTTGTTTTAAAATTTTGCGTTTTTGTTACTTGGTTATGTATTTTTCACATCGTCAACTCCAAAAAATTGTGGTCACCCCAAAAAATTTATACTTGGTCAAATTTATTAAGTTCTACAAGTCACATTTCAGATTCGTCTAGAAGTATGAGTATTACATAATCGCCTTCTTCTAGTTAAAGTTGTTTTCCTCTAGCTAGTATTTCTTCAGTTTACTGTCTTGTGTTTTCATCACTTCAGAGAGTATAGGACTGTGCCCAACATCCAGCTCGAGTCAAGTCTTTTATTCTTCACCAAGAGGTGATTTGTGTTTGAGCTATCCTTAAAAAGTGAGTAGTCATTTCGTTGTACCCTAAAGTTTGACCATTTTTTTGCCTTTAAAATTGAGTGAAGTGTGTTTTAGACTATGACCGTTTTGCCTAGTGTATGGAACTTTGTCGTACGGCTAGGAGTGATTTTCTTCTCCCATATTGTGTTTTTTTTCCAAACTAGGTCTCTCTGTCTTTTTTATCCCCAACTCGAGGAGGCCAAAGTAAAAGAAGAAGTATAAGAAAGAGGTACTTTGTTCCACATGTGATAATTTTGATGTGACAACCAAAATATTCAAGAAAGGAGAAAAACAAAAGATGAAGTTTTTGCATGTATGAAGAATTTTTTTCAGCAAAAGAAAATTAAAGACAAGAATCTTTCTCATTACAAGCTGAAGTTATAAACTCCAACTTGAGGGGAGTGTTGAAGAGCAAGTATAGAAGAGTCTTACATGACTCTCAGTATGAAGTCTTACAGAGCCATAATTAATATTAGGGAGTCTAACATGAGTCTCATGGAAGGAGATCTCATAGAAGAGTCTCAGTTAAAGATGTTTTAGTTATGTTAGTCTTCTATTTATGTTTAGTTATTCAATTGTTCTAGGACTTATCTTTTAGTGTTTAACTTTGGGTGTAACTAGAACAAGGGTAGTCTAATTGTAATTGAATACTACTGGTTTCCTCTATGGTAAATAGAAGTTCATTGTACTCAAATTATAACAAGTTAGTGAAGTATTTCTCTTTTCAAGAAATTTAGTATTGATATTATTCTCTTGAAAATTGAAGCTTATGCACTAATTAGAGTTGTTTGAAGTGCACACATCCTAGTTTTGCCTTAATCCTAATTTTGTGAGGTAGGACCCACATTGGTCCTATACTTGGAACTATTCTGGAAGTGTTGTCTGTTTGATTTGTGATGCTATACATATTACTATTATGCACAGATTCAGGTGTATATACCCCATCTAGGGAATTTTTAGGATCTGATGTAAAGGACACAATTACTATTACTTATGAGAAATCAATGGGGTCAAACTATCTTAATTGGGCCAAATCAATTGAAATGTACTTGAAGGCTAGAAAGAAAACAAAGTTTATTCGAGATGATCCTCTAGTTCCGTTGATGATGATTGTCAATAGTATTGATTCTACACTATTGAATAAGGTAATGAACTGTGAGATTGCAAAGGCTATGAGGGTGTCTTTAGAGTCTCTATATGCTTAGGAGAACAATCTTTCACGAGTAAATGAATTATACACAGACTTCTTTGGATTGAAAAGGGGAAATAAGACAATCACAAAATATTATAGGGCTTTTCTAAGGACTTGGCAGGAAATCAATGTGTATCATCCATTTACTACAGATGAATGAGAATTGAGAAAGCAATAAAATTAGTTATTGTTAGCAAAGTTTCTCAATGGTTTAGGTGCTGAATTTGATGGAACCAAGGCCAAGGTACTAGCTTCTTATGAGATTCCTGCTTTACCCTCTACTAACAAGATTATGAAAGCTGCAGAAACAATAGTAGCCAAGGCGAGTAAAGATGCTAAGTTGGGTGAAGCTACTGCTCTTACTACCTCAGATACTGTATCAAGTTGAGTAGACTCCTCTAGATGTTGTACAAGTACTAGCAGAGGTAGAGGTAGAGGCCATGGTGATGGTAAATCTGAGAGGAAGTGTGTCCATTGTGGATGCACCAATCATAACTTAGATAGATGTTGGGTTAAATTTGGAAACCCCACATGGGCTAACTCAACTACTCATGATGGCAGTGGGAATGTGTCTGATGTTGGAACATCTATTACACCAGGAGCCCCAGATTGAATGCAACAATTAATTCAACAACAACAACAAATTGCACATCATATGGCATAGATCTCCATTGCTACATCTTCTGCATCTATGGCTCATGCTTCTATTCCTACTACCACCGGGACCAGTTCAGGTATGTCAGTTTTCCATGTACGTCCATCACCATCCAAAATTCTCAATTCACAGGCTACTAAACATATGTCAAGTATGTCGTCTTTGTTCTCTGACTTGAAGGAGTCTTGAATATAAAGCATGTCAATCTTGGAGATGGTCTATTTTATTAGTTCAGGGAGTGCGTACTGTCACTCTAGCATGTTTCATATCACCTCAGTCAACCTTCCTTGTCCTTAAGTTTCCTTTGAATCTATTGTCTATTAGTCAGGTAGCAAAGTCAATGAACTGTTTACTAACATTTTATCCTACTCATTGTGTCTTTCAGGATCTCGTGACAAGGAAGACAATTGGTTCCACTTATGAAAAAGAGGATTATCTTATTTGGAGAGCCACCTACCAAATAATACTTTGCGTGTGCTACACTCAACAGACTCACTTTTGTAGTGGCATCTAGGATTAGGTCATCCATCCCCAGCAAAATTAATTCAGTATTTTCAGAAATTCCTTCCAGCATTTCTTTTCGGTGCGAGTTGTGTTAGTTGGGCAAGCATTATAGGAGTTAATTTCTAGTCTCCCCCCATCAGACAAGTAAACTTTTTTAGATTGTACATTCAGATGTCTAGGGTCCTTGTCCCATAACTAGTCAATTTGGTCATAGGTATTTTATTTCATTTATTGATGAATTTAGTAGGTGTACTTAGATTTTTCTTCTTAAGAAGAAGTTTGGGGCTTTTGATGTATTCCAATTTTTTTGTAATGAAATAAAGAATCAGTTTGCTGCCTCAATTAATATGGTGTAATCAAAGATGGGGTAGGGGTGAGGTCGGTCTGGCTGGACTAGTTCTCACAGTTCAACGGTTAAGCAAGCTATTTTTTAATTAAAAAAGGAGGAGGAGGGGGCAGTTGTTATGCTGTCATCGTCGATGTTGGCCATAGACTCAGGACATCAAATGAGTCAAAACTTTTAGATGGAAAAAGTGCAAGAAAACAAAAGAATAAAATTATTTGACAAGCAGATAGGAGAAACAGAAGCATAATGCACCAATTGTGAATATCAGAAGATAATCAATAGTACTTGCAACTCTAGAGTCGAGACTTACCACTTCATGAGTTTCTTGTTCAAAAGTCTTGCAGCAGCATTAGCACTGAAATCTTCTAGCACTTTCAAGCTAAGTCCAGCTCCTCCCTTTAACAATGCATAGGATTCTGAAGTGACCACTTTTTGTGAGTTTAAAGTCCCCCATCTTTTTGTAAAAGATTCCTGGGAATGCCTTGCTTCACGATTGTTACTAGATTCTAACCATGTCAAATATACCTGTAGTAGCCTCCGAAATTGACAGACTGCAACGAAAACCAAAAAAATTCAAGAACAAGCTTAGCTTGAATAAAAACTATTTTAGCACTCAACATATGATACAAAATTAAGGACACTAAGCATACAGTGAAAGCACCATCAAACTTGGAAACATTTTGACATTTCTGGCATCATGTAAGAATTTTAACAATAAGTTATGTAACATAAGCAATGAAATCTTCCAGAGCATTGAGAATTCAATTTGCCACAAAATGTAAATCTCTGACACTGCACTAATTAAAATTGAAAGGTCCCCCCAGACTCTAGAGTGCCTTAAGAATTTACTATTTCTTATTACTCTTAGTACTTTTATTTATTTTTGAACCATTCCTAGTATCTTATGAGCAATCTTCAAGTTTGGTCTGTACCAGCTCAAAGGAAGCTCCTACAAACCCCATTAGAGGGTTTACATGCTAGGTGAAATTTCTGAAACAGTGATGGTATATCCTCATGCAGTATATAGTTGTTGTTATTAGCTATTCTGATAGTTATTCTGACTTCAGATTTAGCTGCTACTATTATTATTTGCATTTAAAACATTAAAATAAGTAGTATTTATATTTCATTATTCACAATATATTATATTTACAATATATGATTATTTTTGGGTTCTTGCCAAATATGTTTCAATGAATCCTAAAAGATGACGTAAATATGACTTATTTCCAGAAGAGGACTAAGATTATATGTTTCTCCATACGATAATGACTCGTTTAAAATATTGCCTAGACAGAGTGCAAAAGCAATCAAAGGAAACACAAAATAACAATATCAGCCTCCTTTTAAGGTTTATTTTAAAAATTATAAACTACCATTACTTTATTTAAAAACCTCTCATCAGCTAAGTCCCATTTGTAAGTAAAGATAAGTTTTTAAATTTTAGAAAAGATATTTGTAAGCACTTAAAATTGCAAATCTATACCTACAGTCGGTCACAAATTAATGGAATCATACATTTATTAAAAGAAATTCTCTTTTCGAGAATAATCTAGAATTATGCACTCCTTAAACTTCTTTTATTTTTTTAGAACAAATTCCTTGATCCAAAAGAGTTAAAAATTGTTGAATTTATGGAAAAGATAAATACTTCATTGACTTGTTATAATCAGAGTACATGAACCCCTATTTATAATAGAGGAAAGTAGTAGAGTCTAATTACAATTAAACTACCCTTGTCCCAATTACACCCAAACTCTAACACTTAAAGATAAGTCCTTGCATAATTAAATAACTCAACATAAATAGAAGACTAACATAACTAAAACACCTTTAAACTTACACTCTTCTATGAGACCTCCTTCCATAATAATTGTGGCTCTGTAAGACTTCTTATTGTGAGAGTCATATAAGACTCTTCCATATGCTATTCGACAATCCCCCTCAAGGTGGAGTTTATAACTTCAGCTTGCAATGAAAATGATTCTTGGTCTTCAATTTTCTTTTGCTGAAAAAAATTCTTGACAAATACAATTCTTCATAGATGAAAAACTGTCTTGTGTGCTCCCCCTTTCTTGAATATTTTGGTCACATAAAACTTACCATAACATATGGAATAAAATACCTCTTTCTTGTACTTCTCCCCCTCAAGCTGGGAGGTAATGACAATGATCCCAGCTTGAACCAAATAACATATGTGTAGTAATAAGCTCCTCCATCATAATGTCCCAACCCAGGCACCGATTCTCAAAGGTAGAAATGGGTGATAAGTGGGTAATGTTTGTCATTCACAAGACGGAGATGAAAGACCCACGGGTACATATAAAAAGTCTCAATGGACTTAAAACACCTATATGTACATATATGTGTGTGTGTGTGTGTGTGTGTGTATAAAGGTAAACCAATTGAAGCAACACACAAAAGGTTGGCCCAAAGGGGTATGTGAGAATCAAATAAAAGATGGTAGGAGAAGGGCTACCAAATAACAAATGGGTAATGGGAAAAATAGAAGAGCAAATGTTGAGGCCACCATGTGCTATATTTTTCTAAGAAATTCAAATTCCGTATCAGATGAACCAATGCCAACAATAGTCAGCAAATAATAAACCTAAGGCAAGCAACTGAGGAGTTCTTCTTCAGAAATAACGTCTCAATCAAAGAGACACAATACCAACAGCTGAAATGGGCCAATGCCCAAATAATATGTACCAAATTTGCAGTAATATAGCAGTAGATAACTGTTAAATAATGAAAGTCCTTAAGAGTAATAAGGACACATGAAATAGTCCGTAGTGAGTCCATCAGTAAATAAGGAAGTTGCACCAAATAGTACGTTGGAACCGAGTAATAATCCAAGATAATAATCTAGTCGGAGATAGAGAACCAAGTCGAACTGAGTAAGATATCAAATCAATATAGTCGAGTCGCAGGAAAATAAGAATAAACCTTGTGACCCGAACCCGTATAAGCGAGGCAGAAAATAAGTGGACGGAGTCAGGTTGACCCGGACCGGGTTGACTCAGTCTGAGTTGGTCCGACCTGCTACATTAACCCAAGCAAACAGAATGAGTCTGGTGGGTCACTGGTTTGATGGGTTGACCCGGCAAGGTCTGGTCCAGGATGACAGAACTAGCACTGGATTAAATAAGTTTCCTAACTTAGAAAACATGTAATTTCGCAATAGTCATCGTCTTCCTCACGGTGCCGAACAGAGCGGGAGACCAGAGACAACAACCCAGCCAATTATTTCCCAAAGATAATAAATCATGGGTATTTACTGAAGGTTTCGACGAAGGAAATAAACCAGCTAGTATAAGATTCTTGGATGGTTATTTGCCAAAGTTTTCGGCGGGGGAAATAATCCAGCGAACAAAAGATCTTCGGCAGATAAATCAGATTCAATAACTCAGAATGACGGCAGAAATCACGAACCTGCTCACATGGTAGAGTGCTTGTAGGTTTGCTGGTTCCTCGCCGAAGCTCCTGAGTGAAGATGCCAGCGGGATAATCTTCCAGACAACAGAAAATCTTGTTAATTCAGCAGGTCTCTGTATTCTGAAGTGGGAGGAAATGCAGATTCTTTGGCTCTTTATTTTGGAGAGGATTCAGCAAGATTACTGTCGTAGTATTTTCGACAAGATTGAAGACGATGCCAGCGTAGAACAGCCAAAGAGCAGCAGAGTGAGGATGACGGG
This sequence comes from Aristolochia californica, assembly GCF_029961685.1. NCBI lineage: Eukaryota > Viridiplantae > Streptophyta > Magnoliopsida > Piperales > Aristolochiaceae > Aristolochia > Aristolochia californica. The sequence goes on along the minus strand of NW_027181992.1, from coordinate 7,697,457 downwards.
AACAACTTTAGGAATGATGGGTATAGGGACTGAAAAGGGAGAAAAAAGATAGATACGAACCTAAACTGCTAAAGATAATAGATCAGAAAAGGATCACATTATCTCTGTGGATTGACCAAGTCAACTCATAGAACCTGCTCTGATACCATGTTGAATTCATGGAAAAGAGAAATACTTCATTGACTTGTTGTAATCAGAGTACATGAACCCCTATTTATAATAGAGGAAAGTAGTAGAATCCAATTACAATTAAACTACCCTTGTCCAAATTACACCCAAACTCTAACACTTAAAGATAAGTCTTAGCATAATTAAATAACCCAACATAAATAGAAGACTAACATAACTAAAACACCTTTAAACTGAAACTCTTCTATGAGACCTCCTTCCATAATAATTGTGGCTCTGTAAGACTTCTTATTGTGAGAGTCATGTAAGACTCTTCCATATTTGCTCTTCAACAAAAACAATGAGGACTTGGGCTATCTTCAGGGCTTCAAAAGTTCAAATACAGCTTAAAGTATGAATGCATATTCAATTACACAGTGCAAAATTCCTTCAGGAAAAGGAAAACGACCAGTCATTGAAGAAGAAAAAAAGGAAAACTACCAGGCAGGATTTGCCTAAGCCTTAGAAAGTGCAGGACCAATAATTTCATTATGAATCCTTGAGGTAGGAAAAAAAGAACCAAATTTCCTCCCTTGGAGGAAGTATTGTGCAACAAGATCCAGATTTCATAATTGAAAAGTAGATACAGTAAGATTCATTTAAAAAAAAAAAAAAAAGTAGATACAGTAAGCATCATTGTTCAGACTTTCGCTGTCTACCCTGCTAGTAACGGGCTAAAGTTTTCAGGTAAAGAAACATAAGCTTTTTTCTACTCTAAGCTGCAATCAGGCGTCCAGACTCGAGATGTGGAAGAAAAGCTCCTTATTGCTCTACTAGACAAATGCCCAAACAAACTCTAGGTTGCTTCAGAACTTCTGTTTTATCAATTCAATATTAGGAAAAGGATACAAATGGCATGGTTCGTAGTTTCTCCAAATCCGACTTTGACCACTTTATAGTTCGATTGTTTTACATAGGGCATCGATGAGGTGGTTGTGGAAATTTGCAGGAGAAAAGTGTTGGGAGAGGTTTAGAATTTAGAACATCTTTCCCTTATTTACAAATAAAACAATATGCAAAATTACAATCACATTCATACTCCCTTTAAACCCTAGGAAAATATTTCCTCCAAGCAATGACTTTCCTAGAAAATAAGCAACACTAAATAAACTCTAATTAAAATTTCTACTACTCCCTTTCAAGCTACAGAAATAGATTCAGCTTGTTAGAAAATATGTCTCACCACTCTCCATTCCCAGCATAAAGGAAAAAGTACACAAATTTTGGTCTTCAAGATTTGCAGCTTGTCATTGTTTTGTAGCTTCAACTCTTGAACTTGCACTTGTAGGGCGGTTCTTGGAATTAACTTCATCAGTACTAGCATACTTATATTCTTTCTCTCCGTCAAGGAAGGGACTATATGCCAATGATCCCTCGCTTAAACAAAATAGAAACTCTAGGTCCAGTAACATTCATCTTCCTCCAACTCCCTCTGAATAATAGAGCACCTCAAAACATCCAATTGGACAACACACACTGAAAGAAACAACAAATAGGACTCTCATAGGAAAAAAAAGGTCAAAATATATGGGTGACACAAATAAGAAAATTCAAAAACAACACACTATATGACTTTGAACACAAAGTAGTGATAAAAATCAATTAGTAGGAAAACTTGAATAGACTATGTAGGACACTCTCAACCACATAAAATCTTTCCAGCAAAGACAACCTAGCTCGGAACTATTAAGAGCTTGCATTGAGCCACAACAACCTAATGGCAGTAGAAAACCACTACTTTTAAGGGCAAATCTTTCCAGCAAAGACAACCTAGCTTGGAACTATTAAGAGCTTGCATTGAGCCACAACAACCTAATGGCAGTAGAAAACCACTACTTTTAAGGGCAAATCTTTCCAGCAAAGACAACCTAGCTTGGAACTATTAAGAGCTTGCATTGAGCCACAACAACCTAATGGCAATAGAAAACCACTACTTTTAAGGGCAGCACTACGTTACCAAGGAAAAAATCACCCATAAATACTAACATGTAAGGCATACTGCAACATTAGATTCTTAGAAAGAACGATAGAACCTTTCGTTGCAACTAGAGATAAAGATCCGTCTGCAATATACATTTTAAGAGTACCAGTCAAGAAGTATAGGACAAGAACAAATGAGAAAGACTGATGATATGATCATTAGCACCTGAATCAACTATACATAGTGTGTGGTCAAAAGAAGAGTTAAGGGCAACAGGAGAACTACCTTTTTAAGCAAGTGAACTAGTAACAGAGGTACTGGGATTAATTTGGATTGATTCCGTAGTCAATAGAGATGCTCTAACTGTTACTTACTGAATAAAGCTGTCTTGAAACTATTAGGATGAATTGCTCCCTAACTTTGTGTAGCTTCCTGCAAACCTCTACCATATTTGTTCTTCCAAGTGGGAGGTTTGCCATGTAAAATTTCAGCATGATTCTCTGGTATGTCTAGGTTTATTGCAATAGTCACACTACCCTTTATCTTTTTTATTTTCAACCCCTCAAACAAGAGTAAAAGCTTCAGAAAGACCAGGAAAGGGTTCTTTACCAAGAACATGGTCACATACCTGGTCGAATTCAGGATTGAGTCCCAACAAGAACTGGAACACTCTCACCCTTTCCTACATGTCTTTTATTTTTTTCCACATCTGGAGCAGATTCTATTTCTATGTACTGATATATATCTATCTCTGTAAACAACCCTTGCAATTTGTTATAGTAGTCTGTAACACTTGAGGATCCGGAAGTTTCAGACATGGTAGTAGAGAAGCTTAACAGTAAAGAGAAACCCATTATTGCACCTTTCTAACAGAAGAGTGTCTAGAGGGATTTCTCATAATGGAGAATTTTTTTGCGAGTAACAGGATTTTCACATATTTCTCATTGGAAATAGAAGAGACCATGATTTGATCACCTAGGATGATAGAAAATACTACATTCTGTTGTAAAATTATTAAAAATGACATTTTCTTGAGAAATTTTATGAGTTCAAACAATATTGACAATGGCTAATAAAACTGATATTATTTTATCACTTGTTCCGACACCATATGCTAAAATCAGCATAACCCATGCTAGAAATTACAGACTAATAGGAAGTCCTTTTTTTTTTTTTAATGAAGATGTATAAGCTATTAAAAAGAGGAAAAGATTACAATACCTAACTAAACAGGGTCTTTCTCCACAACAAAGTGTTGGAGTGAAACACCTAATTTAGCCTGAATGTACAAATAAGAAGTCCTTGTTTCTATTTTTTTCTCTTCACATAGATTTCATAGGATTAATAGTTACATTGGGTTTTCTAGCTTTCATTTTAAGTGTATCACAAGCTATTAGGTATTAGAGTAGGACAGAGTTTCCTATCTTGGTTTGGTATCAAATTTGGACAGGATTGCTCCTATTTCCCTCTATGGGGGGTTGAACTGGTGAGAAAGATTCACAACTCATCTTTTCCCTCGATTTCAACTACAGCGTTATCTCCACCATCATTTGTTCCTCTGTCATCTTTCACTCGTCAATTATATTTTTCCTTTTCTCTCTCTCTCTCAATAATTTCTTGCATTTGGCACCAAAATCATGAGCCAGATATTGAAGTCCCAAAATTTTGAATTTTCTTCTTCCTATATACTCTTTAACAACTAAAAAAAAATAACAATAAACAAAGGATAAACAGCCCACAAGCAGAAGTCATTGCTTGGGCGAGTTTCATCAGTTCAATAAGAAAAGCTTTATGCGACTGTGATAGTATAAAAGAAAGTTCTATGAAATTCAGAGCTAATACCAATTTCTATAAGCCCGTGTAAGATGATTTGCTGAAGTTCAACACACAATTACCACTATAACTAGCAAAAACAGATCATCAAGTCAAGACACTGCATCCTCAAGAAGTGAAGCCTCCTCCATCTGTCATTCCAGATGAATAATGGCAGTAAGAGAAAAGCAGACAGGAAAAAATCAAACAACAGCTAACATCTGATGGGAATCTTCAACTACCAAGTATTAGATATAAGATTATCACCATTGATGCAGCTTTGCAGATAGTAGTGATGGGTACGAGCAAAACCAACCGTTCTGCTGCTACAAATTTCTTTTTCTTCTCTGTGAATAGATTAAGCTCCACAGAGCCCATTTTCTCATGAGATGCTCTCTCTAACTCTGCCAAACCAACTCTGCTGAAGCTCAGAAGTCCATCATGGCTTCTTTCATTTGCCACATATGTAGAAGTAAATAAATTGTTGACAATATCATCACTCAATATCTCCATAAGCTTCACAAATATAAAAATCCCACTAGCACCTGATTGTAGTAATTCTGATGCATCAGTAACAGGGACAGAGTCTCCAACCAAGTCAATAAAAACCAATACCTTCACATCCTGAAATATAGCATTGACCAACATCTTAGCAGAGTTTTTTCCATCATTTTCTACGATTAAGAAATCTGCACCTTCAGAGTGAGATGCACTAAAGCAGAGTCAGCACTTTGAACAATTTTTTGCTACCAGAGGAAGAATGACAGATTCTGGTTTAGATACTCTCAACATATTTCTAGCAACAATGGTAGGAAGATTTGTGGGAAAACGAAAAGAAAAGGCAACTATTAACTATCAAACACTAACCACTGAAGTTTGAGTAGACAATTCTGAAGACACAAGTAAATGCCACAAAACCTTTATAGATATGGCATTTCCATTATACAAATGGATTTGTAAAGTAAGGAGAGTGAAAAAAGTTGCCTTTGTCTTAATAAATAAGTCATGACATAATATATGTTAGCTCCAAAATTTGCTCCCCACAAGGTGGCCTAAAACAGAACAGATATCTCTCAAATTTTCGCAGCCAACTTTCCAACATGATTTTTTCATGATAGCAACCCACAAATAGCAGGAACAACCAAGATCAAAGTTATAATTCAGTGGTCAGTGCAGTAGCCAGATATGTAAACGAGACATCTAATAGATTTAGTTATGTTAGTTTCTTTTCTTGTACAATGAACATATAAGATGCAGAAATTGATCTGGTTTTATGTCTTTTATTTAAGAATTACTATAGGAAACTAAAAAGGTTCATCATGCATTTTTTTTTCGTTTAGGCCATTGTCATCATCTTCTAATCTCTGCCTACCCATCAAAGTATCCAAGAACACCAAACTGTTATAAAGTTAGAATCTGTCAAATTGTTTATTGTCTTTCTTCGCACATTACCTATGGAGTCACTCATACATGGGCAATTACGTTTGGCAGCTGAAGGAATCGTTCTATCAAAAAAATCAACATCAAATTAACAATGATATCAATATGATAAACAGCAACCTTTGTCAGATAGCACAACTCCACTCGAACCCACTGCAGAAGCAATGTCAATTCTCTCGGAAATAACTAAATACGCTGTATCCCTGATCACCGATTCAAAGCGCAGGCAGCCTCGTATAATCTTCCACTGCTTTTGTCGTCACTCTCAAGAATGACAATCCCAACCCATTTTTTTATACCGCGGAATCAATCGTTTCAAAGAATCCTCTCTCGCCAGCACATCGTCAGCGCACAATTCTAACACGTGTGGGCACTCTTATTTCCGGGCGTTTAAATCCTCCTGGAAATAAAGTTCTGACTCATCGTTTGAAGGGATGAGTGGCATACAATGAGCTCCTTCTACTCATTGAATTTTTTAGTTTTTTTTTGGAGGGAAGGTAGTCTTTACGTACGAGGTTGCTGTCTGTTAATGACATACAGAAGACTCGGGAAGACCAGTGACTGATATATACACTGGAGGGGAATCATGGAAAAACGATACGAGAGTAGAACTGAGGTCTAGAATAGTTTCTCTCAATGAGCAACCGTCTTTGCTGAAGTGGGAGAGGAGAAATTGGGAAGAAAATGGCAAATAAATGAAACCAATCGAGGGTATTAGAGATTATGAGAAAGAGAAGAGAACCTTATCTTGGCTATCTTCTTCAGGCAAGGATCAGTGTCTCGCATCCCACTACAGGATCCAGCCATCCACAGTGATTTACAAGCATCTTCTTATCCTCGCTAAAGCAATGCTGAAGAGAGCTTAGGATGACGGAAGAGATACTGCGAGAAATCGAAGTATTCTAGATGTGGGCATTATCCTAAGGAGTGAAGTTGGACTATGCTTACTTCACCATGCCTAGAATGATGGACGTTACGGGAAATGTCCTCACCTTGAACTTGGTTCACAAGGGAATGGGTTGGAAAATTTGGTTTCGAGGCGAGCCCGGTACACAAGCAAACTGAGCAATTCACGTTCGTCAAGCTGAAGTTTGGTGAAAAGCTCTTCTAGTTTGGACTGTTTAACCCAATTGGAAGAAGATGTGGCGGAGATCAAGGAAAACCAAAAGGAGATACGGGCAGATCAAGCAAGGATCTAACAACTCCTTCACACTATCCTAGCTTGCCTGTCATCAGTACCACCACCTCCACCTGAGGAATAGCTTTTTTGGCTACTAAGCTTTTTCACCAACATCTTGTATTTTGATTCTTTTTGTATATATATATCTACTTGATGTCTATATTGATTTATGTAATCACATTTTGGAAATTAATGAAAAATATGTTCGATTATCTCATGTATGTAATTTTCTATTTCTTTTTTAATTATGAATAAAGGGGGGGGAGAGAACATAAGCATATCTAAAGGGGGAGAACAAAACTCTAAATTTCTGCATTACATTTGTCATGCATGGGCTAATTGAGGGAGTCACTTTAAAACCCATGCATGCTTCACCAAATGGATCATATATAAATTTGTCATATTTTTTGTCTGAGGTATCTATACTTCTATGTATCTAGGTGTAGATATGAAAATTTAATCATCAAAATTTGGACCCTGAGCAATGGTCCAAATTTTTCATATTCACTAGTTAGGTTTTGTCAACATAAAAAAATGGGAAATTGTTGACTTAAGGTTGATTCAATCCTAGATTTTGATGATAACTCAAGCTAAGCAAGCTAACAAAATTGAAATCTATAGCATTTCAAACGCAATTCCTTCAAGACTCATTTACAAAATCTATGAGGAATAGCAAGCAAAGGAAACACAAGACCTCAAGCTAAAAAGAAGATTCAGTCGCATTGAAGAAGCATCTTGATGAGTAATAAAGATTTGAAGACCAAGATTTTAAGTAAAATAGAAAAATTTCAAGAACTCTAGCAATGTAAAGAGATTAGCCATATAGTTTTTGGATCTTATGTATGAATTTGATTTTGGAGTATATGACATGCAAACTATTTCCAAAACCATATTTTAAAAGCTCTTACAAATGTTTTGGAATTTTTCATTCACTTAAAATTGCCCTAAAAATCTTGATTTGTACTTAATTCTATACACTACAAAAAAAATGATCGATCAACCAATATATGGCTTAATAGATCAAGCCATATATAGGTTGATTAATCATACATAAGTAACAAACCTTCAATATATAGGCTTGATCAATCAACCTTTGTAGGCATGATCAATCAACTAGAATGCCGACATGTCAGTTTATAAAGCTTGACCGGTCAACCTCTATAAGAATGATTGAACAATCGGAATGTTGCAGGAAGAAGTTATAAAACATGACCGATCAACCTTTGTAAAGTATGGACAATCAATTGAAGAATTGTCAGGCCAATGTATAAAGAATTAATCATCAACTATAGAAGCATGGTCATTCAACCCCACCATAAAAGCTTAGAAATTCACCTTGATCTTTGCTTTGATTAATCATAAGGCCATAGGAACTCCAAAATATAATTGTTAGAGGTCATTGATCGATCAATGACAAGGTACGATCAATCAACCTTTGGTGCAATTTTTTGAATAACAATCCAAAATGGTTAATTTCATCCAAAAAATTATAAATAGAGCCCTTAATAATTAAAGAGCGTTTATTGGCAAACCTACTCATTTAAAGAAGGCTTTCAAGTGCAAACTTTCAATCTTACACATTTGTAAGAGAAAAATCAGATTCTAGCCAAATTCTTCAAGACTCCTACATTCTCTTGGAATTATTATTTCCTTTAAGCTCCAAAATCATCTCTCATTCACGCCTAAAGTGCTAGAAGCTTGGAGAAGTGGAGTGGCTATCTCTCCTAAGAAAGTGTAAGTTTTTACATTTCGGCTTTGTATTTTCACTTTCTTCAAAAGGGTTTTCTAGAGACTTTTAAGTGTAGAAGGGAATTGTCCACTAGAGCTAGAATCTAGTTATATTAGATCTCTTCGGGGTAGTGTAATTGGGTATTACACTTGGCTTAAAGGAGTCAAAATACCTTTTGTATTTTCAATTAATAGAGCTTATTAATGAAATTTTTCCAAGCAAGAGTTATTGGGTAGTGACTATCAATATTGGAACATCAAAAACAAAAATTATTGGCCTCCTTGTGGTGTGTGCATATTTGTTTATGCCTCCAATTCTTATTTGCACATTTAGCAATTAAAGTATTGATTTCTAATTCATCCCCTCTTGAGAAAGTCATGTGAGTCAACAATTGGTATCAGATCAAGCCTAAATCATATAAAATCTATATTACATTTGTCAATTTATTTCAATGACATCTTAAGATAAGATGTATTTTCTTGAAGGGAAATCCACCAATTGTCACCCAATATTAAATGGAACTATGACGCTTAATGGAAAGTAAGAATGTGTTATTCCTTCAATTTATGGATTGAGACATTTGGCACAATACAAATAGAGGACCTTTTGGCCCTCACAAGATGACCAATAGGGAAACATTTCCAAAGAGAACTTACTAGGGAAGATAAATAATAGCTTAAAATAAACTCTAAGGCTATTAACTACTCATATGTGCCTTAGGACCAAATAAGTTCAATTGGGTCTCAACTTGCAAAACCACAAAAGAATTTTGGGACAAGTTGGAAGTGACCCATGAGGGAACCACTAGGGTCAAGAATTCTATAATTAGCCTATTGGTTTCCCAATATGACGAATTTAAAATGCAAATGGGTGAATTATTATGACATGGACTCTAGATTCAATCTTATTGTATATGAGTTCAACTTCCTTGGGGAAAAAAATTTCCCCTTATAGAAGAAATGACAAGCTTTCAAGGCACTTCGAAAGTCATGGGACATGAGGAAGACTGCTACTTGGGAGAATGCTAATGTTAGAACCATGCGATTGGAAAGAGTTGTTAGGTATCCTCCTAATTTAATGAGATGGAACCAAAAAAAAGAGGGAAAACAACCTACGAGAACAAAATCTTGCTTTTAAGGCAAAATCTAGCGTGAAGGGGACTATTAGTGAGGAAAGCTCAATAAATCTTTTGAAAGGAATGATGTTTGTTTTTGAGTATGGCATAAGAATTTACCTGAAACAAAAGATCAAAATGGCAATATCTACTCACAAGAATTTTGAGTATGGCAAACCAAAACAAAAACTCAAAGTTTCTTCTACTCACAAGAATGTACCCAAAAGATACAATAGGAGAAGTAAAAATAAGCGGTATAACTTTTTTCTTCTACCTGATATTAGATGTTATTATTGTAACCAATTAGGCTATTATGCTCACATTTACAAACTTAGGAATGTTTATGACAGTACACAAAAGTGGGTACTCAAATCAAATCAAATATTGTGTTAACTCAAAAATCCAAGGCAAGCAAAATTTAGAAGCCCAAAGAAAATGTTAGAGCTAATGGTTGCCCAAAGGGATCCAACTTAATTGGTAGCTCGAAGAGATGATCTTTTTTTTATTTGTAGGTATGTTTCCAAGCTGAAGCACCAAAGAATGTGTGCTCAAGGCACATGACCTATAATAAAAAGAAGTCCATGGAACATACACCAAAAGATGGGGGTCATATAAATTTTTGAGATAATAAAAAAGGTACCATAAAAAGAATTGGCAAAATGTGTACCTCATCTCTTTTACAACCAATGTATATTATGTTGAAGTGTTGATACATAATTTATTAAGTATAAGTCAATTTTGTGACAAAGGAAACATTGCTAAGTTGAAAGAGATAAATGCATTGTGAAAAATGAAAATGATTAAATTATGTTCAAAGGTCATAGGAACAAAAATTTGTATGTTGTCAACATTTTAAAATTACCCCCAACTAGTCTTATATGTTTGGGTGCTAACCTTGATGACCCTTGTTGTGGCACAAACGACAGGGACAAATTCGAATGGATTCTTTGAACAAGTTCGACAAAGAAAAATTTGGTGAGAGAACTAATAAACTAGAAATTTGTGAGGAAAAAACCTTGTTATACTTGCTAGCTTGGAAAACAATATAAAACCTTATTTAAATCTACAAATGTAGTTCCTACCACGAGACCACTACAACTAATCCATATGGATCTAGTTGGATCTACTCGAAAGCCAAAACGAAAAGTGCTACACCTTGGTAGTAATGGATGATTACTCTAGGTTTACTTGGATAAATTTCCTAACTTTGAGCCAAAGCGAAAATAAAAAATAAAGCTAACCATCATAACAATGCATGAGATACTAAATAAATATGAAATAGAAAATTAAATTTTGAATCATTCAGTTCAAATTTTATGAGTAAATTTAAAGATGAGTAAACCTGAGCTTTCTGTTATTATATATTTATTATTACAATATTACCTTTTCATTAGTGTTATAAGACTCAGACCAAATTGACTGGTTTGAATGGGATTCCACCAAACCTATTCCCTTCTCTGGTTGTATCAGAAGAAAACCTGAGGAAGAGAAAACCCGACTAAAAGCTGCAAGTTAACCATGCACTACAAATCTTGAACATCACATAAGATCTCCTAAGTGGACAAACAGCTTTATTGATCCCCTCATTTCTTACAGCCCTCTTCTACAGAACGTTTCGGCATTTATAAAAAAACAAACACTTGTTTTTAGTTTATTATATCTACAGGGGAATGATATGACTGCCCATGAGTTAAGCAGTCTTTAGCAGACTCCTGCTCGCCAGTAGATACCTCCGAATGGCAAGAATCAGAACCCAAGTGCCCCTTGAGATCTTTTCCTTGATCATCAAAAGCAAAGCAGAACCCAGAACAGTTTTTAGGATCTGAGCTTGCAACCCTTTAAAAAACCCAAGAAGCCCTTCTCTTTTCCATATCGAATGGAGTACTTTTGTCACAGTTTTCGGAGCTTTTGACTGGGTTCTTGTTGTTTCATCCTCTGAATCAGATGCCTGAATCATGACTTTTATCCTGCTTGCAAATAAATACATATGAAGCATCTCTTAATAGATAATAACTGACAGAAGTTAAATGGTATTAAAAGTATTTCTCCAATGATACAGGCGCAAGTAATGCTCACTGTAGTAGAGGAGAACAATACTTGGCTACCTGATTGCAGGATAAGTCAAGCAGGTTGCAACGCTCTTTGAAACAGCACCGAGTACAAAAGCATTAAAGGCAGAAAGAGCTTCTGGAGCTGATTCAGAGTATTTGCTCCTATTACTGTTTAGTAATCTTTGTTTCAATTGATCAAATACTGTGTACTGCACAAATGAGGTAATCAGAAAGCAAACCAAAATGTGGAGTTTTTCTCGAGACAGAATTCTGTTAACAAAAGCACTATATACCCAGAAACTAAATGATAATAAAACTCCAAACAGAAACTAATTCAGAAAAACAGCAACTGTTCAGTACTTTCCCAAAATCCAGCATGAGATGAAAGGTGGAGTCAGATTCAAAGATAACCAGCAAAATCTATTAGGTACCAGCAGTGCAGTTAGACCAACAGATTTATCTTGGGTTGGTCATAAACAAGAAGCTGGCATATTAGGGATTTTCACACACCAATGATGCAACACGAACATTCTTTGAAAGTCAAATCTGAAAAAACTTTTTGGTCAATTTCCAAATATGGCCCTCTTAAATCCCATATTCCCCAATGCAGTTGGCTCGATGGTGTATCTCCCAACATGACCTCATAATTAGGATCTAAAAGTCAATGATGACCTTATCATTTGCTTAACTTGGAAGAGAATAAACTTACTATAATGCCCTAAAATTTTAATTATTTTGATTAAATATTAAAAAGCAAAATAATAAAATTTTACACTGAGAAGAGGAAGAGGAGAGGACTTCCCCCCATTCTGCCATGGCAGAGAGGGGTGGCATAGCACATCTCTATTATCACAGTAAAGGAGAAGGGACCACTTCCACTATTTCTACCCAAAGAGGGAAGGGGAAGGGGAGCCTCACAAAAAGAAGTGGGCTCCCCCTCTGGACAAGAATAGGGAGAAGGCCACTGCCGCTCCACCCTTTCCTCTCTATCTACGTGTGTAGGGCTGACATGGCTAGTAAACAAAGAACTTTCTAGAGGACATAGAATTGTAATTATGCAAACTAGTGTATGTCTTCTTATGCCCTTTTCCTTTTGAAGCATGTAGCACTAAGGACATTGTAGTCATTGTAAACACATTCACACAACTATAAATATAACCTCAAGGCATGGGGTAGAACACTCGAGCCTCTTCCTCTAGGCTCAAATTCATCCATACACCTCTCATTCTTTTCCTCTTCCTTCTTTCCATTGGTTTCTTCTCTCCTCTCTCCCAAGAGCTAGAATTCTACTCTTCTCTCCTTACCTTGAGAACTCTTGTGTTTATGTGTTTCCCCTAGAAATCAACACCTCTAGTGAAAGACAGCTTCAAAGTCAACTTCCTGCTCCTGTCGATGTTCACCATTAGGTCTTGATGCAGTCTTCTAGAGGTCACCAATCTGATGACTTCCCAGGTCTCGTCTCTTCGAAATGTTGTCTTTGTCACTGTTCTCGCCATCTTTCTGACCCTCATTGTCTACTTCTTGCTCTCCCACTTCTCTCTCTCGATCTCTTGCTTCTCCCCTCTGGCTCTCGCTCACACTGTCACCATCACACCACTCTCATCTACCATCCTCTCAGTTACAAATACCAACCTCCCAAAGCTCGGAAAATTATTAATATCTTGTTGTGTTGGGCATCTTATTGGACATTATGGAAAGAAAGGAATAATCGCAAATTTAATCTAAAATTTATTCCTGAAGATACATTGGTTGAAAAAATTATTGCTCAAGTCTCTGCGTGGATCCTTCTGCGTAAGGAATTCAGAAATCTAAAAGGATTTAACTTTCTATGATATATGTAATTTAGCTTCTGCTTTAAATTGTAAATGGAATTATATTCCTAGATCAGTTAATCAGTTAATCATTTAGCTGATGCACAGGCTAATTAGGCGTCTCACTGTCAAGAGGCTAGCCAATACAACCTAAAGACTAGTCGTTTAAGTGCGGAAAGCCAACCTCATCAAGAGAGGTGGACCGGAACCACCTCTGACACCCACCCCGCCCCTTACCGCTCCCCGCGGGATTCGAAGGTGGGATGTGCCGGATCTGACTCTAATACCATGTCAAGAGGCTGATCAATACAACCTAAAGACTAGCCATTTAAGTGCGGAAAGCCAACCTAATCAAGAGAGGTGGACCGGAACCACCTCTGACACTCACTCCAACACCTTGTTGTGGAGATAGGCCCTGGTAAGCAAGGTATTGTAATCTTCATCTTTTTTAATAGCTTATACATCTTCATTCAAAAAAAAAAGTATTTTGTGTACTTTATAGATGATTTTAGCAGAGTTACTTGGGTGTATCTTTTGCAGGAGAAGTTCGAAGTCTTTGATGTATTGGTGAAATTTTTCAATGAAATAAAAAATAAGTTTGGCATTAATGTTCATATTTTTCGTACAGATTGTGGCCTTGAGTTTCTCAATCACAAGTTTAATTCATTTTTTGTTGTACATGGTATTACTCATCAAACTTCCCGCATATATTCTCCACAACAAAATGGGGTTGTTGAAATAAAAATCGGGCATCTTCTTAAAGTTACTCATATCTTGCTATTCCACATGAATGCTCCCAAATACCTTTGGGGTGATGTAGTGTTAACATCATGTTTCTTAATAAATCGTATGCCATCATCTGCTTTGAAAGGACAAGTTCCTACGTATGTTTTAAAACGAAGTGTAAACTTTTTATGTTCTTCGTTGTATCTTTGGGTCAATGTGTTTTGTTCATTTGTTCAGTAACTCTGTGGATAAATTGTCTCCTCGCCATACCAATGTGTTTTTCTCGATTATTCCCCTCATCAAAAAGGATATAAGTATTATGATTCTATTAAGCGTAAAAAATAAATTTCTGCTAATGTTACATATTTTGAGAACACTCCCTATTTTGAATCTTCTACTAATTCTCAGCCATCATCTGGCCCATCTATTGATGAACCAATTTCTATTGTTGTTATGGATGCACCAACCCCAAGTTCCTCTCTGCCACTTCAAGTGTACAACAGGCGTTCTCGTCACCTATTACCAACACCAGAGGTTTTTGACATTCTTGCTCATGAGGCCCCTCCTTAAGACCAACCATCTTCCTCTTTGCCTACAGGTCTAATTCCATCTGATTTGGATTTGACAATTGGTCTTCAGAAAGGTAAAAAGTCATGTACTCGCAGCCCATTTCGAAATTTATGTCCGTTGATTTTCGTCGTCAATTGGTGTATGAATTCTTCGAAACTTCCTTGGCAGCATTGGGAATTATTTGAAGATATCTGTACTTTAGTTACCCAAATGCATTGTAAATGGAATTATATTCCTAGATTTGTTAATCATTTAGTAGATAATCAGGTTAAACAAAGTGTTTCCCTCCAACAGCTTGTTGTGGAGGAAGGCCTCCTTTAGTTAGGTATGTATACTTTCTTCATCTTGCAATATATATTCACACCTTATTTCAAAAAAAAAAAAAATTGTCACCCGCCAACAAGTCTTTTGCTCTATCATTACCAATGTCTCTTATACCTCGTTTAGTACAGGATGTTATGGCTTCACTTGAGTGGAAACAAGCTATAGACGAGGAGATGAATGCTTCGGTGTCTAGGGAAACATGGAGTCTTTTGTAATCCACCTTCAAGGGCCACTATCATGGGATGTCACTGGGTGTACACAAGTAAGTACAAAGCAGATGGGACCATTGACCAATACAAGGCTAGATTGATGACAAAGGGATACCCAAACCTGGTGTTGATGTGTTTGAAATGTTTTCTCCACTTGTTCGACTCTCCTCAGTTTATATTTTGATTTTTGTGACTGTTAACAAAAGGTGGCCACTATTTCGACTAGATTTTAAAAATGATTTCCTATATGGTGATTTAAAGGAGGGGGTTTATATGGAGCAACCTCCTGGGTATGTTGCTCAAGGGGAGACGAAGAAAGTGTCTCGGTTAAAGAAAACCATTTATAGACTTTAAGTAAAGTCTGAGAGCATGGTTTCAAAAATTAAGTAATGTGGTGATGTAGATTGGTTTTTATAGGAGCCACTATGACCGTTTAATGTTTTTGCTTAAAAGTAAGCCTAGGATTATTGTTCTGGTTGTATATGTGGATGACATTGTTTTGTCAAGGAGTGACCTTGAAGGAATTGAGAAATTAAAAAAATATTTGCCCACCCATTTTCAAAAAAAGGATTTAGAAAAAATGTACCATCTCCTTGGTATTGAGGTGGCTCAAAGTAAGCAAGAAGTTGTTTTATCTCAAGGAAAGTACGTTTTAGATATGATACAGGCACATGGTCTCTTGGGCACGTGACCAATGGATACTCCCATGGAAGTCAATGCTAGCCTTCATGATTCCCAATCCTATACTCAAGGACAAGACTATAGACGTCTAGTAGTTAAGTTGATTTATGCCACTATTACTAGGCCCGATATATCATTTGCAGTGAGAGTGGTGAGTCAATTCATGGAAAACCCAGGTAGAAGTTGCTCAGAGGATTCTAGTATTTGAAAGATGCTCCTGGAAAACGTCTTTTGTATACCCACCATGAGAAGATAAATGTGTTAGAATATTCTAATCCAAACAATGTTGGGTGCAAGATAAATAGGAGGTCCACCACTGGGTACTGTTGTTTTCTTAGGGGTAACTTAGTGAATTGGAAGAGTAAGAAACAAGCAGTAGTGGCTAGATCTAGCGCTAAAGCAGGGTACAGAGCGATGACTCACACAATTAGTAAACTTATGCGAGAAAAATCCATTCTTATTGAGTTTGGATTTGACATTCCAGAGCCTATGGTTATGAAGTGTGACAATTGGACTGCTATCTTCATTGCCAGTAATCCAATATTCCATGAGAGGACCAAACAAATAGAGGTTGATTGTCATTTCATTAGAGATAATATTATGCAAGGGAAGGTTGTTACTCCATATTTGAAGTCTTCCAAACAACTCAGCGATGTGTTTATGGAACCCTTTGGAAAGTGTGAACATTTGGTGTTTTCTAACAAACCATGCTCGTTTGATACTTACTCTCCAGCTTGAGGGAGAGTGTTAAATATTGGTGAAGCGTATTTTGGTCATTTCACATGTTATAGATCCCATAAAGTTCCAACAAGCTAGACTTCATATTAGGACTCTAGATTTCAATTTTCCTTGAATTCTGACTTATATTTATGAAGTTATGAGTGTGTTTGTAATGAAGGGTTTGCATTGTCCTTTCCTTGTATTTTTCACTTAAGTGAGCTTATAAAAAGAGACGGCTCGATTTCTGAGCCTCATTCAATGCAGCCTCAAGTGCTGCTTCTCCCACTCTCTTATCTCCTTCTTTTCTCTCTTTCTTCTCCTTTAATCCATTCAATATTGTTATCTTCTTAATGTAAAAAAGGATTAAGAAGCTTTTGAAGATATAAGATATAACGAACTGCTCAACTCAAATTAGATCCAGCGACATGATTAAGATATGAAGTATGTCATATTATCCAACCAGTACCATAAGTTTCTTAGCCAGCAGAAAATAAAAAACCAAAGACACTCAGAACATAAGAAAAAATAAAAGGAAAGCCAGAAAAATCTATTTACTCTGTACTTTGCAGGATGTACTAGTCAATTAAGGGAGGAATTTATCAACTCAGAACTACAGGCTGGAAAAATTCTCACATAACTGCTATTATTTCTTTTTTTTCAACCTTGAATAATCAATTACCTGAATAGAAGGATTTGAAGTCAATAGAAGAGATATGCCCAAGCCATCAAATAACTCACTCCAAGAGCACCCTGAAAAAGTTTCCCAAAGTCCTTTGGATTTTCCAAACTCACTTGTTTGCATCCTGGATGATGCTGTATCCAATGGCTAGACATCAAGTTAGATGTTAGGTCCATCAAACAAGAAAAAACAGACAAAATCACAACATATAAATTCAGTATGTTCTCCAAATCCTGCGAACAAGTTACCTGGATCACTATAGCAGTGCAAGCCCCAGCAGCAGCAGCAACTATCAAATTTGCTTTGGTTCCAAGGGATTTCGACCCACTTTTTTCCAAATATAACCTTTTGAAGTAACTGTAACCGTAAAAATAGATAAATTGGGATATGAAAGACTGCAAGTTCTTGGTCCCAAGTCCCTGGTATAAGGATAAGACCTGGCGAGTTGAGATTGCTTCCCATAAGACATCTGTTATATTTCTACAAAAGCAGTGAATAAGAATATCAAAACGTGCATCAGGTTGATAGAAAGAAGTATCACAAAATTCCATGAAATGCTCCAAGTCTTTCGTTTTGCACAAAAGAAAAAGTCTTTCTTACACCGTCTGTCCTTGATTTGCAGTAAAGGAGACAGAACGACAACCAAGAAAATTTTCACACAAAATGATACCGAAAAGCAAAAGAATAACAACGTTAGAACTATGTGAAAGCACTTAGTATTTAGATTCAGAAGAAAATCTGATAGCATGAGTTCTGGTAGGAACACAGAGTCCCATTTGGCTCTGATATTCAGAATTGGCTGGATGGACACGACAATGTGAAATCTTTCAGGTGAGAAAGAGCTCTGAATGTCCTTAAATAGCACTAATTGGTTCAAATTTTAAGAGTTCATTGGCCACTATTATATCTGCACTGTTCCAGAAGACAAAAACAGTGAAACAGAAACAACCACGACTACGACGACATACTCAATCCATGAACTAACCCAACCGATGGTTAATATGTTATAGCTTTCAATCCCACATTGATTTACTCACTAACCGAAAAAGTCTAACACTCAAAATTCCCACAAGCGGAAATTCTCAAGCCAAGGGATCCAAACGTTAAGCTAGATAGCATTCATCTAAAATTCTAATAGGTTCTCTTCACCAGCTACGCCACATAATCAGAACAAATTAAGTCCCACAAGGAAATTCTCAAGCAAAGGGATCCAAATGTTAGGTAGATGGCATTCATCTAAAATTCTAATAGTCCTCTTCACCAGCTACCGCATAATCAGAACAAATTTGATGAAAGTAAGAGTAAAACAAGCACAAGGGGCAGAAAAATAAGTCAAATTGTCAAGATCAGAAAGTTATGCCCATTAAAAGTTTAAACAAAACAAAAGGAAGAGATACGTGTTAGACATATATGCGGCAGTCCTAGAAAGGCAATGATTTGAAGAAAAAAACAATGATGAACAACATACATATCCTAATAGAATTATCCTCCACAGGGAGAGACAAAAGAAACAATATTTCTGAAAGATACAAGAATCAGTTATGCAATAACACTCGAAGGCCCTTAAGAGGCCCAAGATACGGCAAAAAATAATATATTAAAATCCTCAAGCTACAGAGATCATACGACAATTCTCCATTAAAAAGGACTCGCATGTGAAAAAAGACGTACCATGATCCACTGGTAAATCAGAAATAACACTAAACAGTGCTTCAAACAAACGAAAACTAAACCCAATACAAGCATGTAGAATAGACTATCAAGAGAAAAGGACGAAGAAAAAGAGAACTGAATTACAAGAAAAACAATAAAAAAGGTAAAATTCAGAAGAAAAAAAAAGAAGAGAAACCTAGATCAATATTTGAATAAAAGGGGAGCCACCTGTACTTCCGTTGGCTTTGTGCTTGGGCTTCAGCCTGGTACTTAGTCTTACAAGTGTCGAGCGGATACAAAATTGTAGTACTCAAAAGAGCTCCAACTGCCCCAGAAGTAGCTTCTGAAAGAGATTCTAGATCGATACTCATTTTATCTCTACCCGAGTGTCGAAACACTTCTATTCCGCCGAGTTGACAATATGGACAGAGCAGAGAGCGAAGGGAGAAGGGGGCAGGGAGGCAAAGAAAGCTCGACACATAGGAAGGTGGTACTGAAATTGACGCAGAGAGAGTTACGTAACCGGGTCTCCTTGGGATTTGGAAAGCAGGACGGCTCTCTGACGGTAACGGCACTGTGACACTCGCTTTGACGAATTGGAGCGCTTCTGAATAGGAGCGGTCAATGTAGAGTGGCTGGCCTGCCGGTGCTTTTGTTACCGTAAGGTAAGAACTTGCAGGAAACGACAATGTCGGGCTCCTTCGAACGTGTCCATTAACATTTCTGGCTTGCTGCCAACTCAGGTTTCAGCTCTTGGGCATATTCATTTTTCCATTTATTTTGAAGTTAAACCTCTTTTGTGCGTCTCTTTGATGTTAATAATTAAACATACTCCTTAATTTGGCATATTTTTCCTTTCTCTTTCTATCAATTAACTTTAAAATAGATTAACAAAAACTCTTTAAATGAAGTTTATAAATGGAAAGTTACTCTCATAGTCTCATTTGTTAAATATTATCTCTCTTATAATATGAGTTTGCCAACCAATCAGACAATATTTAACCAACGAGACTATGAGAGAAGCTTCCCAATAATAAACTCCACTCGAAGATGGATTTTGGAGGCAAGTGTGATAGACTTGGTAAGTGTTTCTTTTTTTTCTTTTTGTTTCATAAGAACTTCAAAGTCATCATCAAAATGGAGATTTAAAGGAGTTAAGGCCTACAAATTTTCATATAAGTAAAGAACATACAAAGGTACGTGGTAATAATTAGGGGTGGCTTCAAACAGATCCAGTTCGCGAGCAGCTTCAGTTCGGCTCAGTTTGATTCGGTAACTCTCGAGCTCGAGCCGAACTCGAGATCCGAAATCGGCTCGTTTGAGTTAAAGAGCCAGGGGGGAACGTTGAGCCCTCCCATCCACCTCTTTGGCAGCCTCTTTCGCCGTCGACAGCTCCTCGTCGGCCGCTACATCCCCTTCCCTTTGATTTATTTATCTTCCTTCGATTTCTTCGCCTCCTCTGTTTTCGTCTTCTCTGTTTCCATCGTCGATGCCTCCGTCGCCAACGACAGGCCCTCGCCTTCGCTCTGCATCGTATCAGCAAAAAATGAGAGTATAGAGAGATACTTAAGTTGGGAGAAAATAATTTTTCCCACCCCCGCGTGAAGTCGATTTCACACGTGCAAGATCATAAACAAGTACAAAAAAAAAAAAAAAACTCTTTGTCCCTTACTCATGGCTCTTGAAGAAATTAAAAAGACATTTTAGTAGAAATACGTTTCTAGAGACCATTAGTGGTTTTTTCAATAAATATTAAAAAGACATTTTTAGTAGAAATATAAGGACCTTAGTGCCTCATTTTTTTCGAAACATTTTTCTAATTAGAAATTTTTATTAAAAATCATATAATTTTCTAAGTAAGATTTCCATGCCAAGATGGGCCAGAAAACCGTATAGAACAATTTTGAATAAGTATTTGACAGTTGATGGTGTAATACTTTTAGCATGAGGCAATTTTCATAGCAATTTTTTGTTTAACATTTTATTTGATTAAAAATGTATTGATAAGTATAGTAATATATTAGATTGATTATTAATTTTTATTTATTTTCCTAGAAGTGGCAATAAGAGGTCTATTTAACTTTCCTAAGAAAATTTTAAAATATTTCTTGTAATTTCCTGGTAGTAATAGGATTTTATTTAATGTTTTTTTTTTTTTGGAAATGTGTATCCTAGAATATAAATTTTCAATTAGGGCAAGCTAGATTCAAAAATTACAAAATAAACTAGACAACATTTGGGGTAAAAAAATTAATATTGGTGGGTTCTAATCTATTATTGAGATTCAATCCCGAACCCGCCCCCCCCCTATCATTCTTTTTAAAAAATGTGCATAATTTTATAGATAATTTATTTGACATATAGTTTATGTAGAGTATTAACCGAGCTCGAACTCGAACTCAGTTAAAATTATTAGGCTCGAGCTCAATTACAATTTTAGGCTCGAGGCTAGGTCGGCTCGCGCTCGAGTTCAAAATCTTTAAATCAAGCTCGGCTCGAACATAGGAAGGTTCAGACTCAGTTGGATTCGATGTTACCCTTATGTTCAATTTTAAGTAGAGGTCATGCCCAATTTTATGTAAAATATATGTATAATTTTATATATAATTTATTTGACATGCATTTTTTGAAAAGTTTTAATTGTATGTTGGAGCTCGAACTCGAGACATGCAATTTTTTGAAAGTTTTAAATAAATGTTGAAGCTTGAGCACTAAAATTATTGGGCTCGAGCTCGATAACAATTTTAGGCTCGAGGCTAGGCTCGGCTTGAACTCGAGTTTGAAATATTTAAATCAGGCTCGGCTCGAACATAGGCAGGTACGGGCTCGGCTCGGCTCGATGCCACCCCTAGTGATAATCATTCTTCCAAACATGGTCCATGTTAGCAAAGTTTAACAACTAATGTCTTAATCATTTTATATTTAAAATTAGCATTTCAAATAGTAACCTTTATGCTTAAGAGTGATCTTCCAAATTTCACAAGAGCAAAATAATACTGAAATTAAGCTTTTCAATCATTCAAAAATCAACAAGTTAGGATGGTTGAGTGGTTTAAGGTGTCAAACTCAAGTTTGGTCCTCAAGAGAGAGTGTGGGTTCAAATCCCACTTTTGACATTTATAATTTACTTTTTTAAGCAAACTCCAATGTGTCCTACTATGTCATGTTACTACTAAGTGGAAATGAAACACTTTATTTAATTTTCTTAAATCAACAATGTTTTTTCCTATTACTAATACTAATTGTCGAATAGGTAATACCCCAATCCTATAGTTAACACCAATTTCCCTTTCCAATTTGTCAGTATAATATTTTTACACATAATTGTACTCTCTTTTGTGAAAGATTTGATCCAATTCCTAATCTATAATATAATTTTCCATAAATCATGTACTTGTTTTAAAAACTTGTCAAATTGATTCCTTATTTCGATGACATATATTTGCCTTAATTATCACATAGAACAATTAAGAAATTAAAAGTAATGATATATCAAAGATGGTTTCATAGAGATCAAAACCATCAAATATTACATGAGAGAGAATTCCTAGTGCCATGGTAGTTGATAAGATTGATTAGATAAAAGAGAGAAAGAGGGAAAGAGGGAAAGAGGGAAAGAAGGAGAGACAAAACATCTTCTCATTCAAACTTATTTAGTTTCTATATTTTATAGTAATTTACACAAATATTGAATCGGGTCCTTGTTTAAAGTCTTACATGAGTGAAGTATTATTACACCATGGATCATATATAAATTTGTCATATTTTTTGCCCGGGGTATCTATGCTTCTATGTATCTAGGTGTAGATATGAAAATTTAATCATCAAAATTAGGACCCTGATCAGGGCCACAATTAAGATCAAATCAAAAGTTAAACTCAAACTAAGTGTCACATGAGCAAAAGAGGTGACACATAGGTAACACATTGTATTATAGAAAAGTTTACCCAAGTAAAAGAGGTGACACATAGGTAACACATGGTATTATAGAAAAGTTTACCCAAGTAAAAGAGGTGATGCATAGGAGACAAGTGGCATCCTAGGAGGTCTCTACCTATAGAGGGGAGGTGGAAATGGATAAGAAGAGGTGTCACACCCTCATGGGAAGAAAAATGAGTCTTGCCACATGTGTTCTTCCTTTTACATGTCTACCTAGTCAAGGCAGAAGGAGAAGACAAGTGGGAGAAACAAGAAAGGGATGAATACGTTTGTTAACTTTTGTTGCTAATTTTAACCGTTTGTTAACTTTTGTTGCTAATTTTTTGTGTTTATCTTTTGGATTAATATAGTGCAAGGTCAATCTTATACTTTATGTTTATGCTCAATAATCATAATATAAGCGGAAGCAATCATGTATCTAGTATGCACAAAAAAAATTATGTGGTTTATAATCCTTTTGCAGTTTGTTATTCCACTTCTAAGATGTTTTATCACCCTGAGGTTTCCCTAAGTTTTGGTTGCCCTATGACATCTACAACAACTCCTCTAAGATTAATTATAATGCTGCCCACGCCGGGACTTATGCCACTCAATTGATCACACTAGCCAATTTACAAAAGCACACCTTCATTTAGATTTACATAAGCTAACTAGGCACTCTGGTTTAGACCCACAAAGAGGTTTTTTAGCACCTCATTAGGCTACACAAGCCTAGACCTACACATGGAATTTTGGCAACTCACTAGGCACACCAACTTAGACACAGAAAGGGATTTCAGCACCGCTTAACTACACAAGGTATTATAACTTACAACAATTGTCACTTGTCAACTTCTATAGTTCAGCTCCAACAACTTCTCTCACTTAATAATTAGTAGCTAATACACTCTCTCAACAACTACAATTAAGCCCCTACAAACGTCTCAACTTTTACAGCTCAACCACCAATAACTTCTCTTGAATACCCTTCAATAGCTAATATACCTTCTCATGCTTAACATTTCAGCCAATAAAACTTTTCTCAAACAATTTATGGTAAGAAAGGTTTTGCTTACCTATGGCTTGACCCCAAGTAGCAAGGATTGCTTGCTCACTATACATCTCAATGTAACTTGCCTCTTGATATGTAGGTTTAACAATTCAATCTCAAACTAATAGGTACTCAAATTCCTAAGTACCTTCTCAAGGTAAACAACAACTCAAAGTAGTCATTAATACCTTTATTTGAAAATTATATATCAAAATAAAACTGGAATTGATTTTTCAAACTAGGATGCCCACCAATTAGCTTAATATAATTGGTGATTTCAAAATACATCTCAGGAGTAGTAATCCAATCTTTAATGATGTTGAATTCTGGAAAAGAGAAATACGCCATTGACTTGTTTATAACTGAATACAATGAACCTCTATTTATAATAGAGGAAACAAGTAGAATCCAATTACAATTAAATTATCATTATCCTAATTACACCCAAAGTCCAACACTTAAAGATAACTCCTAAACAATTAAACAATTAAACACAACTAGAAGACTAACATAGCTAAAACACCTTTAACCGAGACTTTTTCGTGAAACCTCCTTCCATGAGACTCCTCTTAGACTCCACCAAAATAATTTTGGGTTTGTGAGACTTCTTTCTGTGAGAGTCATGTAAGACTCTTTAATACCTACTCTTCAACACTCCCCCTCAAACTAGAGTTTTTAACTTCATCTAGTAAGGAAAAAGATTATTCTTCAATCTTCTTTTATTGGAAAAAAAATTCTTCATAGATGCTTAATCATCATCTTTTGCTCTCCCCCTTTTTTTAATATTTTTGTCACATAAAAATTATTACAACATGTGGAACAAAATATTTCTTTCTTGTATTTCTTCTTCTACTTCTCCCCCTCAAGCTTGGGATAAAAAGACATATGAACCCAACTTGGACAAAACATAATATGAGAGAAGAAAATCACTCCTAGTCATATGACAAAGCTACATACAGTAGTCAAAATGGTCATAGTTTGAAACACATTCCGTTCAATTTCAAAGGCGAAAAAATGGCCCAACTTTAGGATACAACAAAAAGATTACTTACTTTTAAGTGTAGCTCAAACACAAATAACCTTTTGGGTGAAAAATAAAAGACTTGACTTTAGTTGGATATTGAGCACACTCTTATACTTTTTTAGGTGGTGGGTCTAGGCATTGTTCTGAAGTGATAAAAACTCGAGATGATAAATTGAAGAAATATTAGAGTAAAATAATTTTAACCAAAAGGAGGTGATTATATCCAAAAAAAATCTAGAATGTGATTTTTTAAATAAAAAAACTAGGGGAAACTATAACGGTAGAAATAAAATAACTTAACAAATTTGACCAAGTATGAATTTTGGGGTGTAACCACAATTTTTCAAAGATAACTATGTGTAAGATACACAATCAAATAACAAAAATGCAAAAAAATTAAAACAACATCAAAGCAGGATATCAATACCTTGAACAAGCACATCATGGAATGATTAAGATTGGCCCAAAATCTCTTATTATAAGATAAATTCGTCTAAAAAATAGGACTCTAGGATAAAAAAAGAACTCAATTTACGTCAATGCATGGAGAGATAGATAGTAAGTGAGAAAAAAGGAAAAGGAGAGATTTTTGGTAGAACCGGGCCTTTAGTATTTCAAATATTGATATCTCCCAAAATATTGTTCAAAATAAAAGCTTTATTTTAAAAGAAACTAGACACAAAGAGCTTTAATTTGATACCCAATTTGACATGAAAATCTTCATTCTTGAATCTTGTATGACCATTTGATTTGCTTCGTTAAGTAGCATGATCTTTGTTGACTCCAATGAGAATATCTCTTTACATATAGATCATATTAACATAAAATTTACTCTTTCTAAAACAAGACTTTGATATCTTTCATTCAAGTATTATAGTTCTTCATGAAATATACCTTTTTGAGAGAAATAATTTGATAGATTTAAAACTCAGCAATCTAGCCGAACTGAATACTCTTTCTTCTTGGGCCAGCATGACCATTGACTCTTTCGATATTGATATCTTCCTCTAGAAAACTCGAATTGAGAATTGGGTTGATAGGTTAGAAAATAGACTTACAAATATTTTTTTTTATATAATTTTCCATATAAATCTCATTCCTGATGGCATAAAACGCCTTGAAAATTGAATCTTTTGATGCTACTTGAACCTCTCTTACTTCTAATCTTTGTTGCTTCAAATATTGATTTCTCTTTGTAGAAAACTCTGATTGAGTAATTATTATTGATTTTGAAATTAGACTTAATGACCTTTTCATCAATAGATGTAGAGCTTGAGGTCTTGAGATGCTTATTCCGATTCTTTTGCACATACCTTGATTTTTGTGACTCTTGAAGGAAAAACATCTAAATGCTAAATTTACAGTTGTTAGATCAATTAAGTTCCTTTATCATCAAAGTATAGATGGGATTCAACACTCAATCAATAGAGACTTTTTCACCAGTTTCCAAACTCAACTCTATGAGACTTCTCATCTCTATTGATTCAAATTCAAATTGGTATATTCATTAATTGGATGTTAAAAATGTTTTTTTCTCAATAGCGACCTCCTTGAGGAAGTTTATATACTCCAACCACCTAGTCTTGTAGTTGAGAGGGAGAAGGTATGCAAGCTTTACAAGTCGATGTATGGCCTTAAGCAATCTCCTTGAGTACAGTTTGAAAATTTTAACATTTTTTTATGGGTTTAGTCTTAAGAGATGTGAGATGGATCATTATAGTGTTTTTAAACATACTATCAATGGTGTTATTCTTATGGTTGTATATGTGGATGATATTATTCTCACTAGGAGTGATCAAAGGGGTATTTGTCAGATGGAAGGACTAGGTAAATCCTTTCAAACTAAAGATCGTACTTTACTCAAATATTTTTTGGGCATTAATGTATTACAATCTTAGCATGGTATACTCTTTTTGTGACAAAGAAAGTATGTCTAAGATTTACTTGATGAAATAAGAACAATCAGCAATAAACCACTTGACACTCCCATGGATCTAAATATGAACTTGGGCCATAAGTGGGAAACTAATCTATTTGGCAATTACAAGACCAAACATCTCCTTTGCCATAAGTGTCATTAGTCACTTTATCCATAAGTCTCAACTATCTCATTGGTAAGCATTGGAAATGGTATTGACGTATTTGAAAAAAATCCAAGTTCTAGATCTAGTACTGAAGCAGAATCTAGATTCATGGCACATGCAATGAGTGAGAGGCTATAGTTGAGGTCTTTACTTACAAAGTTTGGTCTCCCAACAAAAACCCATATGCAACTTTATTGTGACAACAAAACAATCATTCTCATATCTTCAAATTTAGTCTTCCATGAGAGAACAAAGCACATTGAAATTGACTACTATTTTATTAGATAAAAGTTCAAGGCAGGACTTATTTGCATGTACTATATTTTTTAAAAGTATGATTATTTTTCTTTAGTTAGTCACTGTAAATTTACTTTCTCACATTATTCTTTAAGGAACCTTAACCCTAACCTAAGGGAGAGCTCTTCAACGTGCTCTTCATTCAACACCGTCATCCCTTGTCTTCTCTCTCAATCTCACCACCTCGTTAGCACCTTTCTTCCTCTCCTTTTCTCTTTTCAACTCTCCTCATTCTTCTCCACTAAGCACACCAAAAACCATGAAACCCTAGAATTTAATAATTATATTGATGAATCTTTGCTAAAAAACAAACGAGGATTTATCATTACTATAAGAAACCAAATAGGAGGGTGTTCAACATAGGGTTTGAGGAGAAATAGAGTGATTAAAAAGCATATTGCTAGGAAAAGACGACAAAAAGTGCTTTTTCATTTCTCTCAAGACTTTAATTTCTGCAAAATTATTAGATCAAAGGAACTATTACCCACATTATAAAAGAGTTTCATTGACAAAACAAGAGGGTTGCAAGATATAGAGCTAAATCAGAAAAATAAAGGAGAGAGCATCAAATGAATTTGAGATCTCTAAAAAGGAAAAACGAATAAGAAAGCACAGAAAGGAGTGGAGAAAGAAACTAAAACAGAAGAGGGACACAAGAGAATCGAAATGATAGAGAATGGAAGAGGGAGGGAAAGAAGAAGAACTTTCGTTATTCATGCTTACATCTCCTAGGTGGGGAAACTTTGAAGCATCATGGGAGTTTCTGGCTTTTATTACCTCTCTGCTTAATAGGGATGGTTGGGTTAGAAAGCATAGTTGAACCCTAATAATAATGGCATTTTCATCTCAAAATCGACACATTGTCAATTTGTCATCTTTGATCTATATATATTCATCGATAATATACCAGCATAGAGTGTGTATTTCAAATATTTGGAAGCACCATGGAGGACGGTGGCTCTTTCCTCACACTAGTACCAAGAAAAGGCTGTACAAGAATTTGAGCCTTCTTCTTTCTTTCGATGGAAACAACAATTGGCAGTAGCAGAACAAAATCAGTGGCTTTTTTCCTTATATCAAGTGATTGGTTGCACTATGCTCGTTTGTTGTCCTTCGCAAAAGATTCAAAATGGAGCCACTTTACCAGATAGGAGAAATTGAAGTTTTTTATCTCATCTTCAACTTCTTTTTCTGCTTCTCTGAATCATGTTATGAACATGAGAGAACTTCTCTATATAAGTTTTCTATTGGAGAATTGCAATTCTCCTCTCTTTACGCTGAAATGTAACCCACTTCTGCTACCGACGAACTCTCTCAAGAAGGAGACTTAACAAACTCCTTTCCCCGTAAAGCTTCCACGATCACTACAGAGAGAAATCTGTTACTTCGGAACGAGACCAACAGAACTCAAATTACAGTGATGGGAAGCCCATCAGAGACTCAACCACTTAATAGTCTCATTATGCATTAAAGATTAATATATGTTGTAAGTCATGATAATAAGAGAGAATTAGTTATAAGAACAAAATATTAGTATCGAAGGAACATCGAAAACCACCCTTTGTTCTTTCTGATAAATGGAAATTTTGAAAT
The DNA here is from genome assembly GCF_029961685.1 of Aristolochia californica. NCBI lineage: Eukaryota > Viridiplantae > Streptophyta > Magnoliopsida > Piperales > Aristolochiaceae > Aristolochia > Aristolochia californica. Next base: position 7,668,702 of record NW_027181992.1, on the reverse strand, counting down.
TCTGAGCTCATGGCTTCAACCAATGGTCAAGGCATCAAAGTTTGGGATTCTCACGCTTATCAGTAGATCAATATTCGAAAAACAGGCATCACCACCCATATTGAATCAATTGTGGAGCCAGCTGTTTTTCTCTAAAAATTTGAAGCACTCGTCAATCAGTCCAGTATCCAAATGGCAAGTTTTTTTGGGAATCGGCTGGAGTGCATAAAGGGGCCGAAACAGCTGTAGCCACTTCCATCAGATTTGAGACTGTAGACTCTACGTGTCTTCTCCAGTTCCAGACAATCACACCCACTGTAAAATCTACAGTATCCAAATGGCAAGTTTTTTTTGGGAATCGGCTGGAGTGCATTAAGGGATCGAAACAACTGTAGCCACTTCCATCTGATTTGAGACTCTAGACTACGTGTCTTCTCCAGTTCCAGACAATAACACCCTACTGTCTCATGCTTGAGATTCTTCCTTAATGCAGCAAAAGACAGGAACCATCTATCCCAACAAACCACATACTTTGATTAACTCATTCCGTGAAGAATTTGCATACCATTCATCACTCGACTCCTCGAGGAGGATTGCTTCAGAGAGAAGAAACACACAAGCAATGGAAAGTGTTTGAGGAGGGGAGAGGCTCATACCCAGATTCCAGCAAGTAGAGTAGTAAATTTTCTGGGCATCTACTGAAACAAAACATGGATGAGCAACTCGCAGCTCACACCCATCAAGGAAACAGCACTGAACTTGTATAAGAAGCATAAAAGGTGAAAAGAGGAAGCACTGGGAGATTAAAGTAAAAAGACAACGGACATCCCCTAGTCCTCAAATTCATTTACAAATCCATTATAGAAATCCAGGTTCACACAAGCAAACAGTAAATCATTAAAAAATTGAAACAGGGCAGAGAGCAAGGATTAAAAAAGACAACGGACATCCCCAACTCCTCAAATTCATTAACAAATCCATTATGGAAATCCAGGTTCACACAAGCAAACTGTAAATCATTAAAAAAATGAAACAGGGCAGCAAGCAAGGTTTAAAAAAACATAAGAAATATGGTTACAAACTTCCAAACACTTAAATATATATGAATCAGAACCTGAGAAGATCCACAAACCAAAATAAGCTAGGCGTACATTGGCCCGTCGGTCCATGCACCAGAGACGTGGCCATTCTCACACACATAAGCCCGAACAACAGGCTCGCCGTCATCATGGAACCCAAAAACCCGCCTCAAGCAGAAGGCCGAGTGCAGATCGTAAGTCTCCTTGCACGAACAAAATGCACATTCGAGAGCAAACTTACTCCGGTTCCCGTCATTTATGGTTCTCCACACCCTGGAGCTCTTAAAATCCTTGAAAACGCCTCGGAAAAGCATGTAATTGCGGTTTTCTTCGGTATGAATACAACCAGGCCAATCACAAATGTATAAGCAGTCTCCTCTGAATCGACTGGCTAGAAGCTTATTCCCTTGTTCCCGACTCAAGTTCCAGATGCCCTTTGCCTGATGTGAGCCGACACGCTCGCAGTTCTCTCTTCTTCTCTTAACGCCCGGAAGATCATTGCCTTCAGGTACGACCAGTCTCTGAGAATCATCTTTTGTGGTGGAGGCGGTGATGCTGACAGGATGGTGGGGTTCCATCTCCGATGAGTCGTAGAGTGTATCGAAATAGAGATCGTCGAAAAGGGACCAGGAAATATTAGACGGAGGTGGAGACGAGCTTTCCACAACCGATGACGAGGGTACCGGCCGGTGATCCATGGAATAGCTATGATCAGGGCCAATCTCGCGCTCGAGTCCGAAGTCGGAGCTTTCCAACAAAACTCCGGCGTGGAGGAGGCCAGGGCAGCAGACCGAAAGTTTGTGGAGAGAGGCCCACCATTGCGTCGGAGGAGCGAGAGCATTCGCGTTGGAGCCACGACCAAAAGAAGAAAGAAGATCAGAGACAACGGAGGGTATTGACTGGGAACATTTGAGCTTATAGCAAACCGTGCGGACTAGAGAGGAAAATCTGGTGCAAACGCAGGCAAGACATGCCCAGTGGCGGGGATCCTCCTGGACTTTGAAGAAGATGTTGAGGACAATATCATCGGAGAGATGGGAAAAGAACGTTTGAGACATTGGCGGAACTGCGCAGATTTCTCGTCTTCCTTTCCAAGAGTCTGAGTGAAGGAGACGAACAGGGGGCTGAAACTAAAAGTGGATCTTTCCTCAAATTGGATCTCTTGGCCGCAAGGTAAAATTCTCTATATCAAACGTTCGTTCTACTTTGATGAAGGATGCGGAAGCCTTGCTCCATTCCCTGATCCTGGTGCGGCCTCCGCCTCGGTTGCATACGCCATAAGACTCGCTCCCAGTCGTAATCCCACCAAAAACTCTTCGTCACTTGGAAGGAGTAACGAAATTTACGGTAACTCGAAAACGAGTTTGTCCCAAAGATCAAGATTCCGCGTGCAGCAGCTTTTTTTGCCGTGCTTCCTTCGAGCTTCCAGGAACCGGGTGTGAAACGAAAAGGGGAAAGAAAGAGCAGATTAATCTGTAGAAGCAGGCTCACTTTTTTTCAGTAGGGTGTCTGTGGCTGCCATTGCTCGTGGGAGAATTTGAGGCGGACTCGGTGACGCTCCCTCTATTCGCCACGTTCGTAGCTAAACTGACGGATTAATCACATCCACAGTTGACGTCTCGCACCAGCAACGCCACTTAATTGAAACGGAGCAGACAAAACGAGTAACAATATGGGAAAATGGCCATCTCAGCCATCCGATCAACAAACTTCGATAAATATTATACAAAATAGTTCTGTCAGCCCGACTAACAATCTTTGACGGATGGGGTGTGAACCCTAATTGAAACGGAGCAGACAAAAAGACTAACAATCTGACATATATTATGCAAAACGGTTATCTCAGCCGTCCGATGTGTTGATCTTAACGAACAGTTGAAATAATCGTTTGATCATGATTGAATAGTTGAGATAGTTGTTGATCATGATTGGATAGCAAAGATAACTGTTTTACATGTTTCGTACCAAATAGTTTTTCGTATTGGATCAGTCCTCTACCTCTTAGCTCTCAATTGACTAGAAGACAATTGGATTAATATTTGTGGAAGGGATGGGATTGGAGTCCAATAGAATTTTCTTCATTAGACTTGTCTCGAATTATATAGGTTAGAGGATAATTTTATGAATCTAAGTCCAATAGAATTTTCTTTATTACACTTGTCTTGAATTTTATAGGTTTGGAGATAATTTTACATGACTTAATTAAGTGAAAATATGGTTCATCTTTTAGTTTGACCCCTTATAAAAAATAATACTTTCATAGAAATGCATAACTTGAACTAAATCAAACACAACAAATATCAAGTGCACTTGACTTCAACTTGGCTCGACTAGGCTCAATGGTACACCCACATTTGCAACCTGTAAATGTACCACTAGTAGTCTCAAGACCCTCACTGAACTAATTTTAATGCTAACAGACACCTTGGTTACTAATGATATATATTAAGTATACACTACTAATAATGTACATTATATCTTATAGCTTAAAAAGCCCAAAAGAAATTTCTAACAACCCATTTGGCTGGTAGAAGACCTTCTAAATAACTCGTTGAAAAGGGGAAGAAGCAACTCATGTTAGAAAGCACACCGTTCAAATGACCTAGTAGCAATCACTCCATCGGTCTAAAGAGAGAAAACTCTCAAGAACCTTCTATTAGGTCCACCAAGTAAACTGCCTAGAAAGACGTCCAAAATAGCAAGCAAGGGAGTCCATCCATCTAAATAGAACGAAATCATTTGTCCAACCAACGGGAGAGAAAAAAAAAATCTCTATTGTAGATTGTTCGCTTAGATGATCTAACAACCAGCTCAAAAGAGGCAAAAGAAAAAAGAAAAAAACAAGGTCATTCAAAGAAGGCCCTCCATCTAGACATAGTGTTGAATTTCTGGAGAAGAAAAAATAATTCACCGACTTGATTATAAGTAAGGGCAATGAGAATTTATTATAAAGAGGAAATGAGTAAAATCATATTACAAATAAACTACATTTGTCCTAGTTACACCCAAAGTTAAATACTAAAATATAGATCCTAGAACAACTTAACAATTGAACATAAATAGAATATTAACATAAATAAAAACAACTTTAAATTGAACCTCTTATGTGAAACCTCTTTCCCAAGAGACTCCCCTTAGACTCCACCATATTAATTTTGGCTGTGTGAGACTTTTTGTTGTGAGAGTCTTGTGACTCTTCTATACATGTTCCTCAACACTCCCTCCTCAAGCGAGAGTTTGTAACTTTAGCTTGCAATAAGAAATTCTTAGTCTTCAAGAAGAATTATTCATATTGTGCTCCCCCTACCGTAGATATGCAGGTCACATCAAATTTGATTACCACAATGTATTGAATGTTTTATTGTAGATTGTATTTATTCTTCTCAAATGATAGCAACACCCGTACTGCTATACCAGATGGAGGCACAACCATTGCAGTAGTGAAATTCTTACGCATATAGAAAATAAGAAGAAGGCGTACATCAAATCAAATAGAGTAATGAAAATGACATAGCTTGATTCAGTTTGTAGAATCCTTCATACTTTTCTATTCTTCCCTTCAAGCTGAGAAGTATCAACAATGATCCCAACTTGAAACAACAACAAAAAAAATGTAATAATTATCTCCTCTATTAAGGTAACTCAAGGATAAGTACTCAACCAGATACGCTCTCAAAAAATAAAAATTATGGGTGATAAAAAAAGAATCAAAACCGACTTCAAAGGATTTTAAACAAAATAGTGATAATTATCACTAAAAGGGACAATGTTTGTAACTCAAGGATTGCAATAAAAACCCACCTTAAAGGTACCAAAAAGAAAAGTCTCGATGGACTTGAAAACATCCATATACATAAAAAAAAAAAAACCAACTGAAGCAACCCAACAAGAGGTTAGCCTAAAAGAGTAAACTAGAGTCCAAAAAGGGATGATAGGAGAAAGGTAACTAAGTAAATGGGTATGGGAAAGATGAACACCATGGTAATAGGAAGGAAATTTTAACGGTATAGCTCAAATAACTTAACATACCAGCTGGACCAAGGATTACCTCAAGGAAATTTTTAGGGGTGAGTATAACTTTTGGGAGTTGACAACGCGAAAGATACATAATCGATGTAAACAAGCAAGTCAACACTAGAGGAGAGACCGTGAGCCAAATTGCCTCGTGCTATCTCCATAGAAACTGAAATAAGAAAAAATTGGCACCTACTTGAAGTTGCACCAGCCCAACTATAGTGTATGAATGTGTCTTAATTATATTGGCCACATGTTGTTCTTACTGCATATTTCCTTATTAATCACTTGCGTTCTTCAATTCTTAATAACATGTCACCATATTCCTTGCTCTTCTATGATGATAATGTTTTCCTCTTCCCAATAAAATATTTGGGTCTACCTTCCTCACACAACAAGTTGGCTTCTTGATCAACTGTATTTTCCTGGTCTATTCATGTACTCAAAAAGGATATTTATGCTATAATCCCTCCTTGAAAAAGATGTTTGTGTTAGCCAATATTACATTCCTTGAGTAACAACCCTATTATTCAATGGGTGGTGCTCCACTTGGGTTCTCTTCTTCTACATGTATTCCCAAGGCTACGGTGCGATTGGAAGATCCATTTAGTACAATCATACAAAACAACCTTCAATAACCTCATACTTGTTGGTTGAACACCCTCTTGTGGAGTCTACATATCCTTCTGAGGTTACCTCTTTTTCTTCTTCTTCTTCTTCTTCTTCGCTTGTATTTTGTCATCCTTGTTAAAAAAATAGTGGCAATTTATCTAATTTAGAGAGTGAGTGGCATGAGCTATTTATGTTAAACTCTCAAGTCTTTTTACTTCACCCATGTACTACCGACAAACCCTAAGTCCTCTAAACATGCAACCTAAGAATCTAACATGGTATCTATTGATTTCTAGGGACAAGACAATAACAAGAGAGATCTCAAGGGAAAAAGAGAAGAGAGAAACTCTAGCTCTTAGGAATGAGGAAAGAATAAACAAAGGGAGAGAAAGAAGAAGAAAAGGGTGAGAGGTGTAATGATGAATTTGAGCTAAGAGGTAGAGGTTTCAATGCTCTTATCCCAAGCTTTGATGTTGTATTTATATTTGTGGGAAGGTGTTTACAATGACTGCAATGCCCTTAGAGCTACATGCTTCAAAAGGAACAAGACATAAGAGGGCATACACTAGCTTGCATAATTATTATTTTATGTCATCTTTATGAAAGTTCTTCTTATTTACTAACTATGCCACCCGTACACACGTGGGTATCTTTTAACTCTCCCCCTCAAACTGGTGTTTATAACTTAACTTTGCAAATAATCTTAGCCAAGAAACTTGTTTGCTTGAAAAAAAAAATTGTGTTGCCTTGATTTGATTCTTCTTCTTGATCACATCTTGATCACATCATGCTTCAAATCTTCATCTTGTCTCCCCCTTACTTGGATAGCCACATAAATGTTGATTACCGCAACACGTGGAATTCTTGATTTTTAGTTACCTCTATCTTGTACTTTTTCTTTTACTTGTCCCCCCCCAAGTTGGGGATCTCTTTATTATTTACCAAGAGACCCAGCTTGCACAACATAATGGTGTTAGAAGAAAAATCACTCCTACCCATACGACAAAGCTCTATACACCAGTAAAAATTGTCCGCTCAATTTCAATGGTAAAAAAATAACACAATTTTATGGCACAACAAAGAGACTACTCACTTTCTGAGGGTAGCTCAAACAAAAAAAAATAACTTTTGAGTGAAGAATAAAACGACTTGAATCAAGTTGGATGTTGGGCACACTCCTATACTTTTTAGGTAGGTCTATAGGCATTGCTCTAAAGCGATTTTAACAAAAAAAAATAAATTGAAGAAAATACTTTGAGGAGTTAAGGGTGTGAATAAAAAGATAGGCACTTGAGTACTTCAAAAGGAAGGAAGCGAACAATGCAACTCTTCATACTCCCAAGTAAGGACGTACTTTTAAAGCAATAGATGGATTAAGAAGGTTTTACTCAAGAGGGAGGAATTTTAAAAATATTTTTTTTATAAACATGATGATTGAGGAAATTTAAAATAAATCTCCAATAAGAAAGTTTTGAGACGGAACATAATAATGAAAACTTTCTAAAAATAGACTTATCTTATAAGCCAAATACTTTTTAACACAAATCGACCAATTTACAAAGAAAATATTCCAGATATAATTCTGAATAAAAAATTTCAGACTTTATGAAAAAATGAAACTTAACTCATAATGGGAAAAACTTCTCTTAGAGAAACTAATGTAATATGAGATCAAAGAAAGAAAAGATACTCAAGTTGGTAAAATCTAGAGTAGATTTTGAAAACAAATAGGAATCTCAACCAATATTAGCAATTCAAAAAGTAAAGCACAAAATAGTCTTAAATTCGAATTTTCGCATATAACAAGATACCAGCATGACCTTCGATTCTTCAATGTGAATATCTCTCTCTAGAAAGATCAGATTGAGAAACGGTTTATTAGGATAGAAAGTAAACTCACATAGATTTCTTTTGAAATATAATACTCAATATAAATCCTCAGTAATATTGGTACAAACCATTCAGGAAGTTGAGGTTTTCTACTACTACACAATTTTTTTTGTGTTTGACCTTTGTTGCTTCAAATGTCGATTTCTCTTTTTAGAAAAATCTGATTTCAACGATTCATTTTGAATTGAAAACTAGACTCAAAGATGTTTCCAACGGTACATAATATGATATAAGAGAAATAAGTTTCTTGAGTGAAACATCCAACTAAAAACAAGGAATTAGGAAAGAAGACTAAGAAAAAACGAGAAACTCCTCTTTTTTCTTTCTTTCTCCATCTTTCTCTTCTTTTTTGTATAAGATATTTACCCGCACTAATACCATGTTGATTTCTATGGACAAGACATAATCACAAGATATTTCAAGTGAAGGTGAAGAAAGTAGAGAGAAACTCTAAATCTTGGGAGAGATGAGAAAAGAAACCAAAGAAAAAAACAGAAGAGGAAAAAGGTGAGCACGAGGGAATAGCTTGAATGTTTTACCCCATGTTTTGATGTTATATTTATATTTGTGGGAAAGTGTTTAGAATTATTATAATGTCCTTAGGGTTACATGTTTCAAAAAAATATACATATAAGAGAAAATACACCATCTTATATAATTATAATTTTATATCATTCAATTGACCGTCAAAGCTAAAAAGAGTTTTTCAATGATAAAAGGATAAACTTATCTTTAAACATGTTCTGGACATTGTTTTAAAAAACTTTTTAATGTGGAAGGTAATGCTTCTTGTATGTGTGTTGCAAATATCTTGTATGTGTGGAAGGAAAACAACTAACGCGACATATCTTGCAAATCTTTTCTTCTGCAAAATTGATTTGTCAACATGGCATTCCTAAGTCCATTATCTCAAATTATGATTTTAAATTAGTATCAATTTTTGCAATTTATATAGCAAAGACTCAATTCTAAACTTCAATTCAATACCACTTGTTACCCACAAACAAATGGGTACAAGAAAAGGTGAATCAAATTTTAATAACACAATGCCAATCTATCAAGTAGCAAATTGAAACAATGGGATCTAGCCTTAGCCTAAATTGAATTTGCTTATATAATATAATGAACAGGTGTATAGGAAATTTACCTAACTTTTGAGAAGAAGTATAAATGAACTTTAAAATGCACATTGCATATACACTTGACATTCCTTATTCTACAAGGATTTTGAAGACATTCAACATTATTGAACTACTCTGTATCACCATATAGAACCTTTGAAATTGAAAAACAACTTCTCGGACAGGGCCTTCAACGTAAAAACTCGTTGCAAATGTAAATATAGGAAGCAGCCATGACTATGATTCAAAATTCATCCCCAAAGTTCAATCGTTCATACCTTAAAATTTATAACAGGTCCACGTCGGCCACAAACATGTCATCTTCTTCCACTACATCTATAATTCACCAAGTTGCTATCTAAACACACTCCCAAATTATATCACAATGACAGTCACTCTCATCAGCAGTAGGAGGCATTATCACTATTGAGTACCGTGAATCCTAGATTAACTTCACATGCAAAGTCAAGGCTCCGGAATGAACTGATTGACACGACCTGGCTTCACCTGTCAAAAATTAAACCAATTTTGTCAGGCGGCTTTTCCTGGGGAACGTACATTAGGTTTGCTAAAAACCTACCCAATTAACCCGAGAGTACTCAAATTTCCAACTATCAAAAAAACAAAAGTTAGTATAACCTCCAATTCAAGCTAGGCGGCACTTGGTTGAATTTTACTAATTAAGTGCCAAATAAACAATCATAACATATTCGAGAGCAATGAACCTGAATGAATCTGACCATGATCCCTGGGCCCTTTTTTAATTTACCCAGTGCCACTTTTATTGACTAAGTTGTCTTCTACGGTCAAAGATAGCAAAATCAAATAAGGGGAGTGCAAATGATACCGTGATAAGCTTCTGCTCCTGCTTAGACTGCTGCTACCACTCCTGATGGGGCTTCGTTTCTTTGGACTCTTACTCAAAAATTTGCTCCGCGGTGGCTGTAAAGTTGTAATCTCAGTAAAAGACAGATATATAGAGAAGCAGACAGACAGACAGATTTTAGAGATCCACAGGAGATCCACTTACAGAACGGGACACAGATCTGGATCTTGAAGGAGATCTGCAAAAATTCCACAAATAACTCAAATTCAATATACACATGTTTTGTTTTTTAACTCCCTGATCCAAAAGCCTTGATGCCTCTTCCACGTAAGAGTTGACCATATTCAGAAAAGAAAAAGGCATCCAGCTATCATTATTCAGCAGATACAAAGACAGATTAAACGATTAACATGATTAATAACACTTCCGCTGTCAACCTTCGTAAATTTGGATTTCACCCGAAGAATCATAGACGCACTGCCAAGGCTATCATTGCTGAGACGAGGAGATCATTAAAGAGACAAAGACATAGTTCAAGCTACACTCCAGGTATAATAGAAGATGTGAGAGAAATTTTATCCAATTGTACCACCAATATCCACATCCAGAATCCAGAGCGCGACAAATATTGAGGGTGATGATGACAGGAGAAACTGATGGTTTTGTTCCTACTAGAAATCCAGCTTTACCATCGCATCCCATGCTCCTTCCCATTCAGCAGCATTGGGGCTGCCACTATATGCCATAATGTATAAAAGTCAATATATACTTGGATGTTTTTTTTCCAAAGCTGCTCATTTATGAAACAGCATACCTCTAAGACAAACAGAGGATCCATGCATTTGGCACCAAATCCACCCAACATCCTAACATCCAATCCAAATCGCCGCATAATTCCTTATCTAGAAAACAAACAAGGCAAGATTCATAAACCTGAAATGATAATAGGGCATTTGTTTTTCATTTACTTCGCCTTTTAATCGTCATCAACTTCTGAAAAATGCCATCTCAAATGTTTAATGAAGAACAGACACGTATAGGACTTATTAAGGTTGCCTATCCCTGAACCTTCAGTTACCTATAACGACAGCATAAAGCATCCTATACAACACTAGTCATTTAATTTGGATCATCCAGAACTGCATTTTCTTTTTGAAGAGCAAGGATCATCCAGGATTGTACTTGAAAATTTTAGGTGAACAAGTATGTGCTAAAATGAAAAAATATAACCCAGGCAAGTGAATATCACCATAATATCTTGTCATACTACTACACCTCAAATGGAATTGCATCCTATGCCTGTTTCATCAACCATGTTTTCAGAATTGTTAATCACTCTAATATTTATTACTTTTTTTGTTTGACTTATATACCTAGAGATTTTATGTTTCAATCTTTTAGTGCAAGCATCTCCTAGAATTCTGAGCACAATATACAGAAAAATACAAACCATCACATACATGACAAACTCGTATTAAAACAGGAGATAAGCCAGAGAGTGGATGATGTAAAACATAATTCATTTGGCAATTTCTAGCAGAGAATAGCTGTCTGCCAAACTAGCATTATCAGAACCCAATCAGATATGATGAATGAGACAGAAGTTAAATGAACAACATGTAATTTTTGTTCATCTTGCAGTGAGCTACAAAACACGTCACACAATGGCAGTAATAGTGGAGAAGAATGCATAACATTGCAGCACGCAGACAGTCCACAGTAACATAGCTACCACAGATGATTTCGCCATAAGGAACAGGCCTAATGTAGTGGAGTCTACATCATGGCTAACATACAGGATAAAAATGGCTAAAGATAAAACAACAGAACAAAGATAGGCACCAAGTATTAGAACAATTAACCATTACAACAAGATCTAAAATATCTTGAGAGGACACTCCAATGCCAACTATGTAAGACAATTGCTACATGCAACCAATTCTAGACACCTCCAATGAGACATGAAAATCTCAACCTTCACTAGCAGATTGTTATTGTCAGAGGTGGTTCCGGTCCACCTCTCTTACTTAGGTTGGCTATCTGCACTTAAACGACTAGTTTTTTAGGTTGCATTGGCCAGCCTCTTGACATGGTATCAGAGCCAGGTCTGGCACGTCCCGCCTTCAAATCCCGCGGGAAACGGTAAGGGGAGAGGTGGGTGTCAGAGGTGGTTCCGGTCCACCTCTCTTGATTAGGTTGGTTTTCCGCACTTAACAACTAGCCTAGAAAACTCATGACAGTTATCTCTTGGCTTATTTAGAGAACTCATCTAGAAATCCAAGCCCAAGAAAAAGCAAATGTAGTTACAAATATCGCAATTACATGTAACTTCAGAATAATTATTTTCTGCTGCTATAGGAAACAAATTGGGGGAAAAACCAATTTACAGCACATCGCAAGTAAAACATTGTCATACTAAGGTTTGTCATCTGCTACCCATCACATCGCCAGTAAAACATTCTCATACTAAGGTTTGTCATCGCAAGTAAAACTTCCTCATACTAAGGTTTGTCATCTGCTACCCATCCACCATCCAAATACGACTTCATATGTCACACATGTCATTTGTTACCCATCCACCAGCCAACTCCATAATAACACCCGTTATAAAAGCTGTTTTTTGTCTTTAGATCATAACAATTGGTCCTCGGATCGAAAGCTACAATCCATTGAAATAAATGTCTCTATGAATAAACCTAATCCATCAGTTCACATGACACTTTTAGAATATTTTCTTCAAAAAATTTACACAAAAAAAAGCATCCACAGTTAATTCTGCTAAAATTTTACAAATGAATCAAGCATTGGTAATTTCTTTCAAGTTGGAATATTTTCTTGATATTATTTGTGAACATTTCTATAAAATTAAGTGGGATTTCTAAAAGAAGAAAATTTATGTAGAGTCCAGTGAAGAAAGCTCCATAGGGAACTACAATCAAAAAAGCACATGATTGCAGTTTTTTCATATCAGGTTGGGTCACTTGGTGTATGACAAATCTTTGGCAGATAGCTGATGGAATTTCTAGAAAAGAAAAGATTTAAGTTTTCAAGTCCCAACATAATGCTGAATTAAGATATTTAGTAGGCCAATGCAAGTAAGAACCACAGAGTCAAAAATTGATTGGCTGAGAAAATCAGTGCATTCTAAGCAAATGCATAAATCCCCAAAAGATTATAAATTATAACCATGCCAACAGTAATAATCATAGATAAATATTACAGATCCAAATCATGTGCCAACTATCCCATGCTGTGGAGTTTCCTTTGTGAGAAACCAAGATGAAGATAGACGCACAGCAAGGGAATTTTTCCAGAAATATTATACTCACACATTGCATCTTGTAAAGATTTTCTACTTTGACTAGCAGCCGTCTACCTTCCATTAGATCTATGAACTGCTTTGTGTTCCCTGCTTGACTGATGCATTACTAATTGTAAATTACCTAAAATAGCTCAAGCACTTGCATACTTTCAAGAATATTTACATTCTAATGCACAACCAAATAACAAAATTCATTTCTACAGGTAAAAACCAAAAAAAAAAAAGGAGGAAAGCGCAGAACAATAAAACACAAGAGGAAAGCAAAGTGAAGAAAGGCAAACCTTGACACAGCAAGTGGCCTTGATCCTGAACGTGAGCGTGAAGACGCGGACCTAGATCGTGATCTAGACACCAAATGCTTTGCAGATTTAACCTTCATAGATTTGCTGCAACAAGATTCATTTTAGTAGCAAATACATTTTAAACCTAAGAAAAGCCAGAAATTCCAACCTTCTGCTCCTGCTTCGGATTGGGCTGTAGCTACGACTACGACTAGGGCTCCTGCTCTTTGAATAGGATCGGCTATGGCTACGGCTCCTAGATAGGCTACGGCTTCCGCTCCTCTTAGAATCATACTCCTTCACACGGATGTACGCACGGGTAAATGCATTCCGGAATTCAGAGTCATCAAGTTTTCTTATCTACCAAAAAGGATGGGAAAAAAGGGAAGAAACATTAGTAGAAAACAAAGAAATATATGTAAGTACACATGGAGAAGATAGCATGCAAGAAAATACCAAACATAAGTAACAAAACCTACTGCATATTTCATGTCATCATAATTTGTATAATCCACGATTCCAGTGGTACCTGCAAAAAGACCACGGGAAGCAAATTAATAACAAAAGCACATAATAATTAAAAATGGAGTCACTATACCAAAAAGGACAAGTATTCCACAGTTGTGGAGTAAGAAGAAAATGCTGGAAAGTAACATGTACTAAAGACTGTAAAAAATTAATTAACCAAGACCAGATAAAAACAAATAACAAGCAACAATGCAACTCTTTTTTGCCTACTTAGATAAAATAAAAAATACAAATAGAAAGAGTTTCCATGATAGACCAATAATACAACATTGCAATCCATGCTAACATCATATACTGACACATGAACCAAAATCATGTAAAAGCAAGAATTATACCAGACCAAAGGAAACCCGTGACAATTAACTGCAGGGTAATGTTATATGATTATCCATTATTCTATTTTACTGACCATTCATAAACAGAAACAAGATAAGTTTTTCAATCATTTATAAATTTGGTAAGTTTACCTGTGAATTTGCATTCCATTTAATAAGCAAAACAGATAAATATAAGCTCTTTCAAATCAGATGTCCCCAAAGAGTAACATAGTCATATTACTCCATGTCAACTGCCAATTTCTCCAATATTATATGCTAAGGGTTGAGATCAGATATCATGAGCGCAGCTTGTTCTGGGAAGAGCTAAGTAACCTTTATCAATCCTGGAGGCTCCTTTGGCTTTTCGCGGGGGATTTCAAAGTTATTCGATATTGCAACGAGAAGAAACCACCAGCCAACCGCATTTTTGCCTCTATGCGGGGTTTCTCCGACTTCATCGGCAAATGTGGGCTAGATGAGATCCCTCTCTCAGGGAAAAAGTATACATGGTCAAACAACCAACAGCAACCAATTCTGTCAAAATTGGATCGTTTTCTGGCTTGTCCAAATTGGTTGCAGCTCTTTGGGAATGTCTCTGGTCGGGTTCTGAACAAGGTGGGATCAGATCATTGGCCTATCATGTTGACCACCTCTTTTGAGAAATGGGGTCCCTCTCCTTTTCGGTTCGAAAATTCATGGTTATCAGAAAAAAATTTGAGGCTCTTATTGATGAATGGTGGATTGCGGGTCCATATCTAGGCAGGCGAAAGTCGGCTTTCCCCCTAAAGCTTAAATTCCTAAAAAGAAAAATTAAAGAGTGGGCCACGAACCATCGCTCCTCTCTGGTTGCTGAGAAGACTTCTATTCTCTATCAAATTGCGGACCTTGATCTGGCAGAAGAACAGAGGTATTTATCTCCAACGGAGTTCTCTTCCCGTATTTCTCTAAATTCTAATCTTAATTTAATTCTCCATCAAGAGAAGGTCTGTTGGAAGCAATGTGCCAGATTTAAATGGCTAAAGGAAGGAGATGCCAACACAAAGTTTTTTCATGTTGTGGCTTCAACAAAGCGTAGGTCCAACCGAATTATCTCATTATGTATAAATAATGAGGTAACATCGTGTCGGACTTTGATTACTAATGTGTTGCTCAAGGTTTTTACAGACTTATATTTGAAGGAATGCTTTAATATGCCAAAGCTTTAGAATATCAGGCTCTCTCGGCTCTCCCCAACAGCTGCCTCTTTCCTAGAGTTGTCGTTTTCAGTCAGAGAAGTTGAACGTGTTGTTTTAGGCATGGAAAGTGATAGGGCGCCGGGCCCTGATGGCTTTAATGGAGATTTTCTAAACAGATTCTGGTATCGTCTCAAGGAGCATATCATAGCAATGATTAATGACTTTTTCAATAATGGAATCACATTCCATAGTATCGGTGCATCTTTTATTGCCTTGGTCCCAAAGAAAGCAAGTGTGGAGAAACCAGAAGATTTCAGGCTTATCAATCTCATCACAAGTGCTTACAAGATTATAGCCAGAATCTTGGCTCATTGTCTCAAAGTTCTCCTTCCAACAGTTATACACAGAGGGCAAGGCGCTTTTCTAAAAGGAAGAGAGATTTTGGATTCCACTATGGAAGCTCATGAACGTATTGACCATTTTCGGCGCAATAAGGATCCAAGAATTGCTTTGAAGCTAGATCTTGAAAAAGCTTTTGGCAGAGTCAATTGGAACCTGCTAGATGAGATTATGGAAAAAATGGGTTTGGAAATCGATGGAGATTCTGGATCAGAAGCTGTGTGGGCTCGACCTCGTATTCTCTCCACCTTAATGGCTCTGTATGTGGTTATTTCAAAAGAACCAGAAGAATCAGACAGGGTGATCCGCTCTCCCCGCTTCTATTCAATATGGTTGGTGAATTCCTATCTGCTATGTTTTACTCAGTAAGTAATCTTGGATGGCTCCCTCCAACTAGTACCAATCAGGCTTTTAATATTCCCATTCTTCAGTATGCAGACGATACCATCACATTTGAAATCCGCAACACTGACAGTGCAAGAAAGATTAAAGCAGTGTTGGGGCTCTTTGAATTAGCATCTGGCCAGAAAGTTAATTGGGAAAAGACTTTCCTCATGGGCTTCAATGTTAGTCCTGAGATTCTTACAAAGATGGCAAGTATATTTGAGTGCTCAAAAAGCCAAATATTCAATGGCCGTATCTGTAAGAGTCTTTGGAATCCGGTGGTTGAGAAAATTGAAGCTCGGCTTGCATCCTAGAAGGGACATCTGCTTAGTAAAGCGAGGAGGCTCATTCTTCTCAAGTCTTGCATTGCAGGAATTCCTAACTATGCATTATCTTTTATGCCTTGTCCTATCTCCATTTGTAAGGCTATGGATAGGCTCAAAAGAAGATTCCTATAGAGGGGTTCGAGTGATGGCTTCAAATATCATTTGGTTCGATGGGATGATGTATGTTTGCCTAAGAATATGGGTGGTGACCTGGGAATTCGGAAATCCAAGAATATGAATCAAGCGCTGCTTCTAAAATGGCTATGGAAGTTCAATACCCATTCTTCAAATCTATGGAAGGAAATGGTTCTTGCACACTCATTGGTGAATTGTAATCGAACAGGTCTATCCTCAATATGGAGAGCATTATACTTCGTGCTTCCAAAATTTTATTCCGCAAGTAGATTCTATGTTGGCAACGGAAGATCACTTAAGCTTTGGGAAGATTTGTGGATAGGACAGTTGCCATTGCAGGTTGCTTTTAAAAGTCTTTTTCTCCTCACATCTCGTAGAGACATTTGAGGGGGGTGGTATGAACCTTCATCCTAAAAGGGGTCTCTCAGATAGTGAGGCCCTAGAGGCCAGTCGTTTGATGGACTCTGTTGCCTCGGTTAAAATTAGCCCTTTGAAGGCAGACAAGCTCATTTGGTGGCCAGATAAAAGGGGCACATTCACTGTCTCATCTACATATGGCTTCTTAAATGGCTAGAATTCGTCTTGGAGGGAGAATGAAATTAACTTCGTATGGCGTATATGTGACCCTCCAAAGATAAAGTTCTTCATGTGGAGTGCCTGTCAAGGCAAGATTCTCTCGGCAGACGTTCTAAGAAGAAGAGGCCATCCCTCAATTGACCCCTTGTGCCCATTCTGCAACACTGACGTTGAAACCACAAGCCACATTCTATTTCAATGCATATTCTCTTTGGAAGGAGCGGACCCTCATTCTTCATAAGTTTGGTTTACAATTTTGCATGGCGGCTGATTTACTCTCGTTCAGTAAGTCGCTCACTGGTAACCTTCTGCCCATTACCTGGTCTCGATAAAATGATGCTCTCAGCTTGTGTTAGTTTCATCCTGTGGGGGCTTTGGAATGAGCACAATAGAAGACAATTTGATGCAAAATGTGAATCTGCAGATCGGGTTGCGAACCGAGTGGTGTGTCATATATCTACTTAGTTTCTGACTAAGAAAGTCTTCTCTACTTTTTTAGGGCACCCCTATTCGTGAAAACTGGAAAAATTTGGCTATGATGCATTCTGGTACAAAGATCCCGGTTTTGCAAGAATCAACTCCTCTAAGTTAAACTTTGACGGCTTGTCTCTTGGTAATCCTGGGATTTCAGGTTTCGGAGGAGTTATTTCAGACCATTCCGACAATCAACTTTTCTCTCATATCGTTCCCTCTGGGCATATCTGACTCTACGTTTGCATAGCTACATGGCCTCCTCTCCGGTCTCCGCGTCTTCAGAGAATTGCAACGATCATCTTCATATCGAAGGAGACTAAAAAGTGGTTATTGGATGGTGTGAGAGTGCTTCCCCTCCCCCATGACGGCATTGGGATGCCTTTTGGGAAATTTTAGAAATTACCTCAATTGTTTCTTGTATGTGGACTCGCATTCTGAGATCCGCTAATTCAACAGCAGATGTGCTTGCTAGGCAGGGAGCTAACCTACAATCGCTGGTTGTAAGGGACTTGCTCCCCAGATTTTGTAATTTTCTCTCGTTTTATTAATACATCTTTTTCAAAAAAAAAAAAAAAAAAAGGTTGAGATCAGACAAGTTCCCAAAACCCATTTTATGGGAAACGGATTATATTTACATCTTTCTTTTTATTGAAAAAAGTGTAAACAAATTTTTTATGTGCCTAAAAAATGTAATAATGTAAAGAAGAATTAAAAAGTTGTCCTATTGCTTCATTAATGGCCCCAAAAGAAGTAAAATGAGAGCTAGAAGAACCCCTTTTTGTGGGGAGCAAAAAAAATTACTTTTTCACCTTATTTTCAATGAACATGACAGATAACAAAAATACCATTTATATACGTCATTAAAAAACAAGGATATAAGGTAAAGAAAAACAAAAGAACAATATTGAAAGTTTAAGCACATTGTCTTATTAACAACATCAGGAGTTGTAAAAGTGAGTGCCAGAAGGGTAAAAAATTACATATATATCGTACTTTTACTCAAAAAGACATAAAGAAGTGAACTTTTACTGTGCTTTATCAAAAGATCAAGTGTAATAACGAGTAAAATTTTCAAGCTCATTTCAATTGAAAACACGCCACCATTGTTTCACTAATGACATCAGGAACTGTAAAAATGGAAGTATGAAATTTATTTTCTATCAAAGGTACCATGAATTTTAGCACCTCATCTCTTACACTCTTACCACATGGCCTAATCTCTTTCTAACAAACATTTACATGTTATCTCTTGTATAAGACCATTGATCTTCCTCTTCTACTCTTTCCATTTTTTGAATTTTCCAATTTATTGTGTTTTCAGATCGAGCTCACTGAAATAAACTTTGAAGACAAAGATGAAGAGGCAGCCGGAAGAAAACAACCACATAAATTGACACAAAGGAAACAGCTAATGGAATAGATGAACCATAACCGGGATGAAATACAAAATACCCATTACCTATTGTGATGTTTCATGTTAGCCATTTACAGCCCTAAGAAGTAGATCTAGAGAAAATTGTGAGACAGAATACAAAAGGAGACAATGAATATGCTTTCAGCCAGTTCAACTAATCCTGTAAGCTTAAAGAAATTATTCAAATGTAACTCACCACCATTCTCACGAAAAACTTGAGAGAAGCAGACATCCCCTGCCCGACGCATATGATCCTAACAGTAGCAGTTACAAGACTCATAAGATCTTTAAGAAAAAAAACTATATTAATGATAATAAATAAATCCTTCAATACCAAAGATACCTTCAAGTCTTGCCAGGAAGCAGAAGAAGGCAAGCCAGTGACCATCACTGCATCATAGAGTGATCTTACAATCAATTTGAAAGTAAATCAAGAAAGTAGCATAGATGTGTGACATGAGCAATTCCAAAAGTAGATATTTCATAAAATCACATACCACGGTATTCAGAACGCCTAGATACTCCACCACGACCACCTCCACTACCACTGTAATTGCTGTGGCGATCATACGAAGAAGAACCTCGGCCACCATGCGCTAGTTCCACCTGCACATATACCAGTACGTATAAAATTTGTCACAACGGTTCTTCAACACACACCTAAAAACAAAAGAAAAAACAAAGGTAATCACAAACATATAATAACAGAAACTGCAAAATAAACTACCCGCAGCCTATGTCCATCAAAATTATAGCCATCACGACCACGAATAGCATCCTCAGCATCACGAGCTTCTTCAAACTGCAATAAAATACATGGACTATAGTAAGAAGATAGAAGGTCCTGAATGTCCATCACATATTTTTGACAAGTAAATGGGCAACTACCTCAATAAAAGCATAACCAGGAGGTCTAGGAGGAATCTTCAGATCAATGTCAACAATACGCCCATACTGCATGAGGAGCAACAACATCAGAAAAACTAGACACACAACATTTAGTGCCATAAACTTCTTCCAATGTATGCTATAAATAGAGGCAACAAAAGAGAACTTCTCCCTTACGTCAACAGAATTGAAAACGATAATTTTTTTTTAATCCAGAGACTATAAAGACTAAGCTGCATATAGCATGAAGAAATCCATTGAAATACTTAGAATAAGAAATTGCAACGATATTTGCAATGTACTGAACCAAAAATGTAAAGGTAAGGGTCTACCACTTCAAGAGAACCTTAGCTGTACTAAAGCCCTATAATTTAGAACGCCTATAAATAGAACAGGTATTCTGCGGCACAAATGTCTAATTTCAATCTCTTTAAATAGAGACCATTTTAAATTAAAATTGCAAATTTCTATAGAGCATATACCCCTACCTTTCTGCATTCAGTCTAAAATAAACATTCTCTCCACATAAATGTAATTTAATGTGTCATAAATTACATCTAAAAAACTACTCAACCAAGTCCCTCTCTCATAGTGATTCCAGTTATTCCATATATTTATGCATTTTTATGTTACATGTACCATTTGACAAAATCATCCAGAAGCCTTTCACCAATAAAGACGCACAGAAATGATGAACATGGGCTCTAAGACTCTGGAGAAGGACTCTTGTCCCTTCTTCCATGTATTTAATTTCCTCTCCAAAATTTCCTCAATCATGTTGCTAATAATACTTGACACTTGTATTTAATTCCATAAATTTTTTTATATACCCACCTTTCCAATTAATTATGAGATTTTTTTATTTTGACGTGGAACCAATCAAATAAACCTCCTATCAGTAACCTATATTCAATTAGTAATGGTAGCCAAAGCATGTCAAAAGTGAAGTAACGATTTGAAAGACCTGCACACATGGAATCGAAAGATGCATTGATCTTCCACTTAAACAGAGATGTTCATTCATAATGGTTAACAGTTGTGACAAGTTTGGCCTTTTTTCTTTTTTCTTTTGATGAATTGTGGTTTTTTTGGTGAAGGGTTTTTTTCTTTAAAGGTACCAAAAGAAAAGTTAGTACGTATAGAATCCTCCCGGCCATCACTGAGGTTATTATAAGTTTTTTTTAGAATGTATAAATGTGTTCATTATAATCCCCATCCTCCATGCAATTTTAAGAAATATGAAACACTGGACTCGACAATTCTAAAACATCAATTGAACGCAGTTGATTTAAAAAAAAAAAAAAAAAGGCAAACAAAATCTGATGTAACAATTATATTGTTTCATATATTTGAATACCACATGTCCATGAATTTAAAAAACACACACATAGAGAGAGAGAGGGAGAGAGAGAGATAATGAATATTAATTAAAGGCTCAACAAATGTTTATTTAAGATGGTGTTTTATAGTACCAGCATTTTGATACTCGTGTCCTTTGGGGTTATAAACAAAACAACAGTCATATGAAACAGATCTAGAGCCAAGCCAAGTTATACTGCATCATAAGAGTGATCAAGTGACTTCTTTCACAGATCATGACAGACCTTGTAGAATAAGTCCTCCACTTCTCTCTCACGAATATCACCTGGGAGATTACCAACATACAGCGTTCGACTGGCACGACTCATGGTTCCTAAAACAGAAACAAACATATTATTAACACAGAGAGAGGGAGTAGAACGAATATAACACTGGCATAGTGTCAAAAATTATTTCAAGACGAAAGTCGCAATCAAAGGTCAAATCTTTCTACACAATAGCGCACTAAAACCACTTGCAATAACACATTAGATGAATTGGGGGTGAGGCAGGAGAAGAACAGAAATATATGGCATTAAGCCCTCTACAAAAATCAGATTAAAGAATAAATTACTCTAAATAAATAAAAAGACAATAACAGAAGAAAATCAAGGAGACTGGAACATATAACTTTTTTTTCACACCAAGAATGTCAACGTACACAGAAAGAGCAGATTCACCAAGAGGACTGAAAACGTTGGGAAAAGGTCGATCAAAAATACATAATAGAAATAAATTTTCCAAATTGAGAAAGAGAACCGTAACAGTAATCTGCAGTCACGGTACTTATAGAGAAACCCTAAAGTCGGAAAGAAGACTAATATCATAGAGAAACGATTACCTCGACTGGAGGAGCAATAATCGATAAGGAATGGCTGGGCAGGCTGAAGGAAAAGTCTGGAGGGCCGAGGGTTTGGATTTGCCGCTGGGGAGGGGCTATAAATAGTAGAAGGGCAGTGGTAGGGGAGTAAATAAGTTTCGCTATCGGCCTGATAAGTGTAATCGTCCATTACGGCCTAATTATGGGGGTCTCTATATATAAGTGGTTTGCCCTAAAAAATAAAATAGCAATAGGCTACTGGTTTGTTTCAACTAGTCATTTTTCTTTGGTTTTTTTTTTTTTCTCTCTATGTTAATTCCCTACCTTTTCTATGTAAAAATATGTTTCATGTATTGGTACATTGTTTTTTTCAATAGAAAATACGTTTTTTTTTTCTCTCTATGTTAATGCCTCCGTGAGTTTTTCATGTGTTGCATTGTTTTTTTTGTGTTCTTCATTTTTCTCAAAGTGAAAGTTGCAGTTTATTATCACGTTGTACGTTGGATAATGAATAGTTTGAGAGTGTGAATTTAAACACATTTAAAATAATAATTGTATTAAATTTTTTATATTATAGAAGTAAGTATTTGTGTAATTATTTTACTTTTTATATATTTACTTACTAGATTAATATTATTTTGATATTACCAATTGACTAACTTTATATAATAAAATATCATTTTTATATAACTATTTCATATTTATATATTAAAAATTTACAATTTGATTGCTATTATAAGATTAAATATTTGTTTAATCATTATATTTAATATAATTGATTATTAACTAATATTAATTTTTTCTAAAAGTAAGACATATAAAAATATTTTATTAATAAATAATCTTTCCGCACTTTTCATTGTGCACATTAACACAAACAAATACTTTACACTGCACTTTCATTGCGCACACTAACACAAACAAGTGATTTACTTTCACTTTCACTTTCCCCGATACTTACAAAGTATACTAACCCCCCCCTCTCAACACCGTTTATATCATTTAATTTGGCAACTATTTGCACCCCTACACATTACAAACTCCGTTATCTTGACACCATTTACAACAATTTGATTGATACAATGCCTGTGGTGAGGTTTCAGTTTTGTGGAGATTTTCTTCATTGATTTTATAATTCACGTATTTGTCTTCAACTAAATTCTAATTTATTTGTTATCCTAATAATACTCATTTTCACAGGTGGAGTACTGTTCAAAAAATGGACAAGCGTCTCATTCATTTCTCTACTTGTGAAGTCTATGGGATGACGACTGGGTTCTTTCTTCCTAAGGACAATCCTCTGCGAATGGTAACACTTGCTTCTTCATGCTCTTTAACCTTCCATCAATTATTTTGATTCATTTATGTCCACTTGTCATGCTATTGTTGGTTGCTATCATGATAGTACAACTTTGGTTCATCGTGTGCTCATCTTATTGATTGTACGGTAAAGGATCCTTGTTGTTAAAGATTGAGCTTCGGGTAGGGGATATGTTATGTATTCAGTAGTGTTTATCAGTAGCTACAATGACATTCTCTGTATTGGTTGGTTAAGTTTTATATATTCATCTTTTGATTTGGAGTTGTGAGTGCTCCCAAGACGAAACACATTTACAAGAGTTTACTAGTCTTCTTGGTAGGATTTTACAGACCAATTTTTTTTTTCAATTGGAAAAACCATAAGTTGGCTTTGAGAGTCTTCCTCATTGCTAAAGAAATGACATAAGAAATAAATGTAGCCTTTTAAGGATTTTGTATTTATAACATTGATCGTTTTGCCATTCGTCTATGTGTGGAATTTCGATAAACTTTCAATATGTTTACTTTTTTTCTTTTTTGTCGCAATAAAAACAAGGAGAGCTATCTTGATAATCTTCTTTAAGTCCATTCGGTTTTACATATACGAGTTTTTCTAGTGGCATTGTTTCCTTGACTTGTTCATTAGGTCATTTATTCGGGGCCATTATTTTCTTAACTTGTCCAAAATGGGAAAAACTTATGTCAACGATTCTTTGTATATCTATGATTGAGATACGAATGTGGTCATCATAGTTAAAACTTCCAAATTAGTATGGTTGTAGTCATCATAATTAAAACTTTTTGAGTACGATGGTTGTAGTTGTCGTAGTTAAAACTTTGGGGTACTATTATTGTAGTCATCATAGTTAATACTTTTTGGAGTACGTTGGTTGACACTTTGATAGAAGAGCACATTGGCTTCACTGTTGAAAGAGTTGGATAGACATTAGGAATATTTAATCATCCGTCTACAACTACTTATGTGTGAGGACATATTTGGTTTATGTTAAAAAAATAAAATTTTAAAATTTGAATTATAAATAGAATGTTAACTCAATCAG
The DNA here is from genome assembly GCF_029961685.1 of Aristolochia californica. NCBI lineage: Eukaryota > Viridiplantae > Streptophyta > Magnoliopsida > Piperales > Aristolochiaceae > Aristolochia > Aristolochia californica. Next base: position 7,644,423 of record NW_027181992.1, on the reverse strand, counting down.
GCAAAACAATACAAGACTTGCTCAATGTTAGGTTCTTAATGGGGAATTGGACCAATGTAGCTAGTTGTTTTTTAAAGTTAGGTTCTTAATGGGGAATTACATTTTTGCAAAATACGGCACTAGTATCATGATGTTGACTAGATTTTGAGAAAAAAGTGCGACGGCAAATGTGTTATCTAACGAAAAAATTTGCAAAAGTTGTCGATTCCCACTTTCTTCCTTTTCGCCTCTCTGAGGAAACGTGGCCGCAGGAATTCCTCTTATTCCGTCTAGAAGGGCGGGAAGGTACACTCTTTTTGGATTCCTTATTGACTGTTTTTTGAGGTATCTTGAATTAGAAGGGATCAAACTATTAGTTGCATTGTTAATGGGTGTGGAGAGATTGTTCGGACGGAAAGGATGAATTATCTGTTATTCTATTTGCATTTATCTCTGAGATGTTGTGTTTTCTGGTTTTGGTGATATGGGTGTGTTGGTGCCTGTAGTAAATAGTGCAAAAGCAAATAAATTTTGACCGGATAGTTTAGTATTTATGTTGGTTTTAGGGCATGGGTGAATTTTTATCCCCATTCTTCTTGTTGTGCAAAAAGATTGGGAATAGGAAAATGAGGTTGCTATTTCTGCTATCTAAAATAAAATAAAATTAGAGGGCACACATGGAAGAAAAGAAGTCAAAGGGGATTTTTTTTTTTTTTGAATAGGGAAAACTTATGAGGAAATAGGCCAAAAGGAAAATTATTTTGAATCTGTTTTTATCCTATGGGAGCATAAACAGTCCCTATTTTTCCTGGTTTTAATTATGCGGAATTGAGGTTTTGCTTAGCGTATAAGGAGTGATCTGCAGTTGTCATATGATTGCACAAATAATCCCTTTTTTATCTTATGATAGCATAAACAGTCCAATATATATTCTGGTTTTGGTACTGCAGCAGTGGAGGTTTTGCAGAGAAAATACTGGGTAATTTGCAGTTTTCAATCCATTTTCTTCTGCATTCTCTCTGTTCACATGTATTTCTAAGAGTACTTGAATCCATTCAATTTATTGGTTTCAAGGCTATCCCCATTTTTTGAAATTGATTTGCATTACTGAACACTTGGAAATAACAAATCTCTGAAGTGTTTTCTTTTCTGTTTGTTTAATGGAATTTGTGGCTGTTTTATGTTGCTTATTGGTGTTGAAATCAGATCAATTTTGTCATTGGCTTTCTCATAAAAGCCAACAACGTTTCCACTGGATTGGTGAAAATCTCATTTAGAATCAACCACCCAAATCCCAGGATAATGAAAATAATTTCATGCTGGTGATTTCTTGTTTTCATTGAGATAATACAAAGATATGGATGTTTTGCATTGGACTTGTTCAGCTGAGGGGTTCACTTCAAACGCATGAGTCTTACAAGGTTAAATCTTTTGGTAGACTTAGAAGTAGTTATTCATTAGATTTGGCAACAAGCATCCACTGGTAGTAACAGGAGGTTATAAATGCTGTCTTCATTGATGAAAGTGCAAGTGATGAGAGGACACAAATAAGGCTTCCTTGCTTTTAGTGTTATTTGATTGTAAGAATACATTGCTGATTTTCTCAGTAAGAAGAATCTTCCTTCTCCATCTAAGCTTTTGTGATTGTGATCCTATCACAGGTGAGCTGCCTTTAAAGCTTTGTTGCACTTGGATTATGGATTTAGATGTTTGAATGAAGGGAAAAAAACATCAACGTTCACTATTATGACTCCCCTGCTGTTTTTATAGATTCTGCCATGTAAATCACCTCAAGTATTAGTATATCTGTGTCCCTAAGTATTATGGCCACGACTGTGGATAATTCAAGATTCAGTTGTTTGTTTTATATCTATTGTAGCATCGTTTTTTGTCTAGCTATTGGGTTTTTGTCTACATATTTGGCAACGTGAAAAAGAATTAGGTACCGTAACATAAAATTCATTTTTTCCCTGAATTCTCTTTTGTCCTATCATTTTTACTCAGACTGAAGTAAAGATGGCTGCTGAGAATGGAAAGATGAACCTGGAAGTGCAGGAGTCCTCTCACTCAAGGTCAGAAGCTTTTCCAAAAAGGAATCTCCCTGGAGTCTCCAGATCCTGTTCTCAAGGTGAGAAGGCTTTCTGAGAATAAGATCTTGTCATCTAGAGGTTCCCCTCTTTCTCAAGGTGGGTCTTTTTTTTTTGTTTGACAGATTTAACATGTCCCGCTTCCATTTTCAATCTGAAGCAACAAGTATCCGTTCTGGAGATCTGATTGCCTTAGTCTGATTCATTTTGGTTTTTGTTTGCTATAAAATTTTCATCCAGTGCAAAAGAGATGATGGTGCATGCTTGAGGGAAGGCATTTATTCCTATGGACTCGAGCATTGCCATACCTGAAGGAACTTATGCCTGTAGTGGTAAGTTTCATTATTGTCATATCTGGGGTCGTTATTCTTTGGGACGCAGCTTAGCTATTACTATTTCCTGTTCTGCATTTTCAGAAAGAGGATTTATAACTTGAGATGGTCTTTTTAATTCTTGTATTTAATTGATCAAATTGTGACATTTAGTTTCTGTTTTTGGCAACTGGGACCGAACAAATTTAGCTTGCAGCTCTGCGATCAGGTTTGGCTTGGGGGCACTCCATTGACGTGGGTGCAGGTCTGATTGATGCTGATTATAGAGGGTCGGTGGGTGTCATTTTGTTCATCATAGAGAGGATAACGATGCCTCAGGTTTTGGAAGTCCAGGACCTGGATTCTACAGGAATAGGCACCGGAGGGTTGGAACTACAGGTGTCTGACAAAAAACGGATCCATTTCCCACATACTCATATACACATTGCTTTTATGTAAATGCTGGTTTATTTTGTAAACATTCAGTACCTGATTAATTTCCTCTACATTTGCCATTGTATGGCTAACATTCTCCACATTTGCTGAAAGCAGGTTTACTTTTCTGAGGCAAAGACTGGGAGACGAAGCTTACACTCTCATGGCAGCAAATTAAACTAAGGGTACGCTTAGGAATCCACAGAAAATAAAAGAAAATAAAATAAAAGCGAAAAAAAGTTATTTTTCTGTTGTTTGCCAACAGAGAATCATTGAGAGAAATAGTTAATAAATTTTCTCTCACAAAATTATGGAATTTGGGAATAAAATAAAATAAATGGAAACTTGAGAGAAAATCTTAATCATAAAAAATTTAAAATATTGTTAATTTTTTTTTTCACTTATATCTGAACAAGAGAAACTAATTTCTCTTCCATTTTTTCTCTAATTTTTCATTGGCATCCAAACAAGAGAAAAACAATATCTTTTCTTTTCTCTTCTATCCATTTTTTGTATTTCAAACATAGCCTAAAAGCCATAAAATTTAATAGGTTTATCGCATGTAGAGCCTAATCAAAAGTAAATTGATTACTTCATTTCATGATTGGATTGTGCAAGTAAGTGGTGCAAAGGCACTGTTTTGGTTACAACGAACCCACCCCTCCAAATTTTTGTACTAGATCTCTGCCTATATATCAGGGCTTTATTCAAATATAATATTTTAGAAACAAATAACATTGCAAGTGTAGGTATGTAACTACTATATAAACATAATATAATTATGTTTTTTCCAAGCCATGTTTGGGATTGAACCAAGGTTCGTTAAAATTCAAATTAGGTCACTTGCAAACGAGTCCAGGATTTTGGGTGGGTGGAAAATGAAGTCTTAATTATTTTAGTTTTTTATTTATATTATTTTGTTTAATTATTCTAGAATTTTCTTTAGGAGTTAGACTTGGGTGTAACAAGAATACGAGTAGTTTAATTGTAATATAATTCTACTTATTTTCTCTATTTATATAGAGGTTAATTGTATTTCTAAAATTTAACCTTTATTAGAATCTAGGTTGACTTTATGACATAGAAGGTCAACCCACTAAATCAAAAAAAAAAAAAACAAATGCAAGGAGGTAAAATTATCTTAATATTTATTTAATTAAATCAAATTTAAATTATTTAATAAATAGTAAAAGTAGAATCAAAACTGATACCCCGCACTATGTATTTAGGACTCAAGAGTTCACCCTTTTTGCTTGGTATATTTCGGTGTAGCTCTGTATGTTCTACATGCCAATGGACGTTCAGAGCCTTGTCGCCTCGTCGGGATATACGCACTCGCGCGGGATGCTCGAATTTCAAACCGAACAAAGGGCGGGTCATCCACCGCTTGACACCTTTGAGCTCTCAGCCTTGGTGCCATGGAAGAATCTCTCATCAGAATAGTTGACCAACTCGAGTCTCTTCGCAATTCCCATGATCAGTCTCCAATTTCCCCATCCGTTCTTCGACAAATTCACAACCTTTTCGAAGATGGAGAGGAATCCCGACTTCTCTTCTCGGAGATGGCCTTCAGGAACCGTCCGCACTCCTCCCTCGTCCAGTCGCTTGCAATCTCCATGGATTCCTCTAATCCCACTGTTTCCCTTTCAGCCTGTGACGTTTATCTCTCCATCCTTATCTGTCCGTCCTCCCCACTCTACACTTTCTTCACACCTCTCTGTTTTCTCTCCCTCCTCCAATCTCTTAGACGATGCTTCAAACACCATCGGTCGGGCCCGTCGCCAAGCTTCACTTTTGAAGCTTCAACTAAGAAGAACACTAGAAAGCGAAAAGGGAGGGCTCAGGACAAAGCGGTTGGCACCTACGGTGAAGATAGTGGTACGTCTCAGGTCAATGTCAGATTCCTATTTAACATTCTCGAAAAATTGTCTGTTCTCCTTGGTAGACTTCATTTAAATAGATTCCCCGAGAGTTTAAAATCCTTGATCGAAACCACGGCAGAAATTTTGGTTATGGGTATCGAGTTATGCGAAAGTGCATCTTATTTTCACAAGTTCAGCGACTTGTGTTTCCGTTTAATGCAAAGCGTTTTAAACCCTTATCATGGAGACCAGGCTGTGACTGCTATGGAGGTTTTGAAATCGCTTTCACCAGCAATCATCTTAGTCAGATCGCAAGTTCGAACGTTGGCACTACGATTTGTGACGGGTCAGGTCATGACCATGGCGAAAGATTCTACTGCGATCAAGAAAGTGACAGTATATTTCCCAAGATTTTTAATCGGTAAGGCCCCAGAGAAGTCCGACTCACGAGCCTTGGCTGTTGAATCAATAATGGAAATAGTTAAGACAATGGAGTTTGAAGACCAGGTTGGGTTTGTCGAATATGTTGTCAAGATGACCAAAGGAAAGGCTCAACTGAGACTTCTTGCCGTGGATTTGATCCCAATGCTTCTACTATCTTTGCCAGATCCTTCAGGCCAGGGGAATAGCTGTTGGGATCTAAAGTGTTTGGAAGCACTGATAAGTCGTTGCTCGGATGCAAGTGCTGGAGTACGGGCTCGTGCTCTTTCAAATATGGCAAATGTGCTTGAATTTCTGTCTGATAGCCCGGGTAAGCGAGTTCAGTTGCGGGATATGTTGGGTTCTGAAAATGTTAAGTTGAATGATCTGTTGAGGAGGAGGTGTAAGGACGACAAGGCGGCAGTAAGGAAGGCTACACTTCATGTGATTATGAAATATACAGCTCTAATGTCCAGTGGGGTTGATGAAGTCATGCTTAAGTTGATTGGAGTTGCCTGTTCAGACCCACTTGTCAGTATAAGAAAAGCTGCTCTTTCTGCTCTTTCAGAGGTATTTATTCTATTACTTTATTTGTTTGGCCAAATGTCACGTTCCCTTTATCATCCGATTGTTGCGATATGTAGATATACAATTTGTGAACTGAAAATTCATTGATTCTCATTTTCAGTCATCCACTATGTCTTCTACTTGTCGTATTAGTGGGCTTACTTTCCCATGTACTTGGTTAATCTGTACTTCTACATTCTTTGTGGTTTATGAGAAAAACAGGTGTACAAGTAACTGCATATTTCTTCAATTCAGCTCTGCCTCTGCACTATAGCTTTTTTTTTTTTTTTCATTCATTATTGCAAGGAATTGAAGTTATATCTTCATTTATAATGTCTCCTTGGCCATTGTCCTTTTCCTTCTAACTTGCAAGTCTTATGTTTTGTTGAATATTAGATATATGCGAGTATAAATGATTTATATTCTAGTTTTTTTCTTTAGTAATGAAATTCATTGCCGTTTACTCCACCTATTATTTGTGTTTTTCACTCAGTGCCATACTGAATGCAGATATTTAGGAAATTTTCTGACAGTAGAGTGGTTACTGAATGGCTTCAAGCAGTTCCACGGTTAATTACTGACAGCGAATCAGGCATCCAAGAGGAATGTGGTAACGTGTTTCAGGAATTGGTGCTAGAACGTGTTTCTAGAATTGGCTACACAGCTCCAATCAGTAACACTGATACCACTTGCATCACAGATCCACAACGTTTAGAATATGAGTTGGAATCTATCTATCCAGGAGTTCTAACCATTTTAAAAGGCATCTGTGATGGAGAAGTGGCACCCTATGTGAAGAAGGTCTGTATTAGTATTGGCAAGAAAAACCAGCTGAAGCGAGGAGTCGCCATTGCGCTACAAAATATCATAAGGACTTCTGAATCTCTATGGGTTAGCAACTCAATGCCCATGGAGAAGTGGACAGCCCCACCTGGTGCATGGTTTCTTCTCTCTGAGGTGTCATCTTTCTTGCCTAAGGTAGTTGGATGGAAATTTCTTGAGCATCACTGGAAACTGCTTGATAAGGTCACGCCAGCACTGAGCCCACTTGCCCAAGAAGAGATGGCTATGGAGGAAGGAAGTATTGAATCCAATTCTCTTGGATGGGCTGCAGATCGAGTTTTTCTATTACAGACTATTTCAAATGTCTCTGTGGAGCTGCCACCAGAACCAGCTGCAGACTTGGCTCAAAACTTACTTCAACGAATTGAGGGTTTTAATATGCACTCCACAGAGGTAGTCTTTGTGAAAATGTACTTAATTTTCTTATTTTCTTTTCCCATGTTTGTTTTGAATGATTGTGTTATGCTAGTTCATACTGAGGCAATAATTAATTGACCTGATAAGGGTTGGGCCTTTGGCTCAATGCCACACAAGAGGGTTTCTAATGTAGGGTCTTGGGTTGAAGTCTTTCCGGGGCTAGGGTATAGTGTGTGTAATCAACATCCAAGAAATTATCCTGATAACTTTGTGTGCTCCAAAATGATTATGAGACTGTTAATGGGGAATGATAATCCTATGTTGTTATGGCTGGCCAATTGATGGTAAATACCTAATGATTTCAATAAGGATATGGTTTGCTGTTGTTGTCTTTTTCATTATAATTTACACTGGAATGCTACTTGAGGTGTTTAAGTCACAAATAACAATTCTTATTATTGCATCATGCATTTATAGACATTTGAATATCTGGAAACTGAAATCTTCAATGTTGACGATGTTTTTCACAGTAAAATCTGGGGAAAGAGTTTTTTTTTTTTTTTGGTAGTGAATGCCAGATGCTAGATATGTCTGACAAATTTTGGAAAAGTTCTTCTTCGAATGAATTTAAAAGAAGGATACCTTACTCATCCATTTTTTTCTTTTATTCACTTTCTTAATTGTCTTTTCTCTCTACTACTTCAGCATTATTTCATGTTTACAACCTGATCTACGCTTTAGTTTAACTCAGATTATCTTTTCTGTAATTTACAGATGTGCTTTTAAAACTTTCTGTTATTTTTGGTGTAATGGTGGATAGGTTGGTGCTCATGTAAAAACCCTCAGAACTTTATGCAAACGAAAAGCAGCAATTTCTGAGAAGGGTGACAACCTTGTGGTTAAATGTGTTGATCGGTTACTCTCAAAAGCTCTCGAAATTCTAAACCACTACGTATCAGAGATAGCAGAATCCGGCCAAAACAGTTTCAAGACTCCACCTCCATGTGGTGGTGAGAAAGAGAAGATAAAAGCGAAGGGATCCAGATCATTATCAAGAGCTGTTACTGCAGTTTTTACCATAGGGTCATTGGTTCTGGTTTGTCCTTCTGCAGATTTGAAAGGAATTATCCCTGTATTGCATACCATTATTACTTCTGAATGCTCTCAACCAACGCCAAAAGAAATAGCCAGATTGGCAGTTTCTGTAAAGCAGGTAGCTCATTCTTTATATGTCCAATCCTGGCTAACTATGGGAAAGATTTGTCTGGCTGATGGGAAACTAGCAAAGCGCTATATTCCTCTATTTGTGCAGGTGAGCTTTTATCACGGGCTTGGTAAAGTCATTTGTATTGTCTCTTTTGAGTAATGGTGTATGGTTGGTGCTTCAGGAGCTTGAGAAGAGTGAATGTGCAGCTTTGCGCAATAACATTGTTGTCGTGATGACAGACTTTTGTGTCCGTTATACGGCTTTAATAGATTGGTAAGGAGCTTGATGATCTGTAAAGCTTTGCGATTCAAGCATTACCTAACATTTTCAACTAAATGCTGTTCCACTAACAGTTATATACCAAAGATCACCATTTCTTTAAGAGATCCATGTGAGATTGTGAGAAGGCAGACATTTATCCTTCTTTCAAGATTATTGCAGGTTTGTCTCAATCATTACACACAAAATGTTTCAATTTTACTTGCCAAACGTGATGCATAGAAATCTTGACAATTTGATCATGCTTTTCCCTTGCCCAATGGGCAATGTTCCCATATGTTGCCAAGTTAGTGATAAGGTTCTTTGATCAGCATTTTCTAGTGGTTAATATCTTGATAAGATAAAAATGTAATTATGTCCACACTTTATTGGTGCACTTGAAAATTTCTTTGAAATGGAGCCAGTTTGTGACTTTTTATTATTGATATTATACTCGTTGTGGTTCTTCTACAGAGAGATTACGTAAAGTGGAGAGGCATATTGTTTCTCCGATTTCTAGTTTCTCTTGTAGATGAGTCAGTGAAGATCAGACAGCTGGCAGATTTTCTTTTTGGGGACATCTTGAAAGGTGAGACTCCTAGTGTATTCAATAAATCTTGTAACTTGAATTAATCACTTTCCTCTTTGCTTGGGCAGCTAAGGCACCACTTCTTGCATACAATAGTTTCATTGAAGCCATTTTCTTTCTGAATGACTGTCGTGCTCATTCTGGTCATAGCGAACCAAAGGGTGCACAAAATGGGCGGCGACTCTTCTCAATCAGGTTTGTCCTTAGAGAAATAAAAAGTTGTTACCATTGCCTGTGAAGATTTCATATCAGTGAATGGAAATGTCCCCACCTAATTCAGAACGCTAGGAAGGGTAATTGTGTTTTCAATTGAAATTCTTAGTATTTCATTACACATCCTACAAAATTCCAGCATTAGTCTTGTAAGATTAGAGTGACTTCAGCTTTGAATTACTGTCGCTTCTTAGAGTGTTATCCATTCCAAAACCATGGGAATCATGTTCAAGATAGGCAAAAAAACCTCTTCTCTCTTTACTTTTTGTCTTTTCTCCTGTATATAAAAAAAAGGGAGTAAGTTTGTGAGAGTGGAACTCAAAAGGAATTGATGGGATGTGCCCTAGAATAAATAAATAATAAAAAGAAAGAGAGTTATGGAATTCCATAGATGGATTTAAGTGTTGTATGGTCCTGAGTTTCAAAAAAAGTGTTAAAGATCAACGGGTGTTTTTTTTTGTGATTCCTAAAATACAATTCCCTTCTGTTTGTAGAAAGCTCTTTCCTACTTTAATTGGTTTGACAAATATGAGATTTGAGGGAGAAATTGAGAGAAATAAGAGAAGAAACGAGTTGGAGAAGAGTAGCAAGAGGTTGCATTGAAGTGCATGCCTGAAAAGCAGGTTCTTCTACCTTTTATTTCAGGTTTATGTGAATTTTACAAAGAGGACAAGAATGCCCTTTATTACATAAACTTACATATCTCCTAAAATACACCTCTAAATTGAGTGAAACTTTGAATAAAAAAACATTGTTTATCTAACAACATAAGTTAAGATAAAAACATAATATAGAAAATGATTAAAATACCCCTAAATTGATATTTTAATACTCTCTCTCAAGCTGGAGAGTAAATATCAAACAACCTCAATTTGTCATAGAAGGATTCTAGTTCATGTCTTCTCGAAGGCTTGGTAAACCCATCTCCCAACTGATTTTAAGATTTCACACAGAGAGTTACCACCTTCTCTTAGATAATTGTATCTCTTATAAAATGGCAATCAAACTTTATGTTTAGTTCTCTCATGGAGTACAAGGTTTGTTACAATGAAGATAGCTGTTTGATTATCACACTTCTTAACCATAGGTTCTAGTAAATAGAAATCAAATTTAAGAAGAATAGACTTAATCCACATAAGCTCATTAACTGTGTTAGATATTGCTCTACGTTCGGTCTCTGCACTAGACCTAGCCACAACTGTTTGTTTCTTACTTTTCCATCTTACCAGGTTACTTCCAATAAAATAACAGTAGCCTAATGTAGACCTTCTATCCATTTTATAGCCAGCATTATCTACATCAAAGTATCCAACATTTTGAGTATACAATAGATTTTTTCTAGGTACACCCTTCAAATACTTTAAAATCCTCTAGGCAGCTTCTAAATACACTTTTTAAGGATTTTCCATAAATTGGCTCACAACTCCCACAACAAAGGATATATCTGGCCTAGTAACTATAACATAAATCAATTTACCTACCAAGCATCAATATTGAGTTTTGCTTTTGAGAGTAGGACCCTGAGTATCATGAAGATTATGGTAGATCTCCATGAGAGTGTTTACTGGTTCAGTACCCAACAAACCATACTCCTGCAACATATTATAGTTGATCTCCATGGGAGTGTCTACTGGTTCAGTACCCAACCAACCATACTCTTGCAATACATATTTTTTCTGAGAGAGAACAATACCTCGTTTGCTACGAGCAATTTCAATGGTAAGAAAGTGCTTTAAGGAGTTCAAATCTTTCTCCTGAAAATGTGTGGTCAAGTACTGTTTAACTTCTGCAATGCCTTCAAGGTCATTCTCAAATAGTACAATATCATCTACATTGACCACCAAAATAACCACACTAGTCTTCTTATTGACCAGGAACATAGAATGATCATAATGACTCCTGTAGAACCTAAATTGCATTACTACAATGCTAAGCTTCTCAAACCAGTTAGTAGTAGGTTGCTCCCATTGTGGAGAGGACATAGCTAATTGAGAAATCACATAACGGCCTGGTTCCTCGCTCTAATAAAACAACCATCTCAGCATCCATAGGTTGCTTCCACTGTGGAGAGGACATAGCCTCTTGCATTGAAGAAGGAATAGTGCAAGTAGAAATAGATAATGCAAATTTTCTATAGTTGATAGACAAATGGTCAAATGAAACAAAGTGAGACAACGGATGAGTACATTTCCGAACACCTTTCCTTAAAACAATGGGCAGGTGTGGATTACTTATTTTAGGATCTTGAGACGAAGACGGGTCATGGCCTGTCATGAGAGAGGAGGTTGTATGTTGAGATGAATGCACTTGTCGAATCCGATACACTTGCAATGGTTTCTCAATAGTGGTATTTGGTGTAGGTCCAAGACAATCTTCAACGACAGGGGAATGACCAACTCAGGTACTGGGGAAGGAGATGGTAGATTAATAGAAGTAGTAGATTCATAAAAAGAGTATTTTTTAAAAAAAGGTGAGATCTGCGATACAAACGTTTTTCTAGGGGATGGATAGGAATATTTGTACTGCTATACCTAAGAAAAACACACTTTAACTGCTTGAGGAGGCAACTTATATTTGGATGATCTCAGAACATGAGTAATTCATAAATGTAGTTGAAACAAAAAAATCTGAATAATGGAGCTACAAGCAACAAAAGTTGTAAGCATATCTTTGGATTACACGAGGAGAAAAAAAATGGAGTTAAAAGCAACAAAATCTGAATAGGAATTTTACCTTCAAGAACGAATGAAGGAATCCTATTGATCAAGAAACATGCAGTAAGCATTGTGTCACCCCAATATTGTTTAGATATGATGAATGATCCCTTGACTTTGATAGAAAATATCAAATTTATGATTCATAAATTCAAGACCATTATCAGTATGCAAAATATGAATGGAGTAAACATATGAAATTCTTAAATTTATATTCAACATCATAGTGCGAGCTATTTCTAGTAAATGACGTTTTTTACACTCTGTTACATTTTGTTGAGGAGTAAACACACATGAGGTTTGATGAATGATCCCTTGATTTTAACAAAAAATATCAAACTTATGATTCATAAATTCAAGACCATTATTAGTATGCAAAATATGAATGGAGGCTGAAAACTGATTCTTTATTTTATTGTAAAAAAGTTTGAATACATCAAATGTCTTAGATTTCTCCCGAAGAAGATAAACCCATGTACACCTACTAAAATCATCAATGAAGAAAATAAAGTACCTATAATCAATCAAACTAGTTACAAAACAAAGACCCAAAACATCTAAATGAATGACCTCAAATAGCTGACTTGTCTTATGATGTGAGGTTGGAAAGGAGACCCGGTGATGTTTGCCCAACTGACATGACTCGCACTAAAAATAAGACTAAAAGGAAATTTTGAAATACTTGAATCAATTTTGCTAGCAAAGGATGACCTAATCACAAATGCTATTGTAAATGGGTAGTAGATGTGTGAAGGGCATGTAGAGTATTATCTGGTAGATTGCTCCCCAAATAATACAATTCATCTCTTTCATGTGTAGAACTAATCGTCTTCTTCGTCACGAGGTCCTAAAAGATACAATTAGTGAGATAAAAGGTTAGAGAGCAATTCATAGACTTAGTTAATTGACAGCAAATTCAAGGGGTAACTGTATCAACTCCTTGAGTTGAGGAGACAGACCCATCAACTAAGTTTACCTGTTTTATATGTAATGACTCTTTCATGTTAGAAAATAAGGATGATACACTTGACATATGACCAATAGTTCTAGAATCGATAACCCATGTAGGAGAAGAAGACACATGAAGAGCAAACATATCTAAAGGTGTTAGAGCAGCCGTCGGAGTAGAAGCATGGACCATAGGTGTTGAAGATGAACCAACTGATAGCTGATTTGGGTGTTGCATAATCTGTTGTTGTTGCTAAAATAATTGTATTTATTGGCTCCCCTCGGAGTGACAAGAGCCATAGCTTCTGACATAGTTTCATTGTTTTCATGACTGAGGTTTTCCAAATTTAATCCAACATCTATTTGAGTAAAGGTTATTTCATCCACAATGGACACACTTCCTCTCGGATTTACCATTACCTCTACATCAACCTTTGCCTCTCCCAGAGCCTATCCATCCTTGAGATGAGTCTGCTGGCTTAGAACTTGGGCTTCAAGTATTCAGTGCAGTAGCATCAGTCATCTTTCCCCCTTTTTCTTCCTCGGATACCAAGGTCGTCTCAGCCCTCACAATTCATTTAAATGTAGTGGGTAATGAGAGCACCTCTTTTGAGGCTAGAATCTGTGCCTTAATACTATCAAACTCAGCACCTAAACCATCAAGAAACTTTGCCACCAGAAACTGATTTTGTTGTCTCCTCAATTCCTGCTAATTCGTGGTGAATGGATGATAAACGTTAATTTCTTGCCAGAGTCCCAAAAAGGCACACTATAGTATTGTCTAACTGTTTTGTTACCTCTTTTGAGACCAAAGAAATCAGTATACAATTCATAAACTTGGGATAAATTGCTCTCTTGAGCATACAAGTACTCTAAAGAAACCCATTTAGCTTTTGCAGTTTCACAGTCCATCACATGGTTCTTGAGGTTGAATCAATATTGTGGACAATCCAAGTCATAACTTGGTTGTCTTCTGCTTCCCAATCATCAGTTGTGGGGATTGGAGGATCATCTCAGATGTACTTTGTCATCCTTTTGTTCTTCAGAAACATTCTCACTGATCTGGCCCAATTAAGATAGTTCGGTCCTGTCAACTTTTTAGAAGTCATAAAAACCACATCTTTACCATTAGATCCAAACATCTCTCTAGATGGAAAATAAATTTCACCCATATCAGCCATAGAATAAGTATACAATCACTACATTCTTCAATTCCAATACCCAAATACTTTTACAAATCCTAATGATATGGTCCTTACTTCTCAAAAATTAGGGTTACGACGAGTATGAGATGTGTGCAAGTAAGATACTTCCAGAATAATATAATACTGCAATTATATAGATAATACTTCAAATAGAGTTCTCAATTAGGGCTGATGTTAGTATAGGGATTGTTGATGCAAGCACAAGTTTAGGGTAGGTGATACACATCCCAATATCAATAAAAAAGAACCCTTTTTAAGGCAATGAAAGCATGGATAATCCTTAAAAAAGTGATAGAACCAACTTTAGGGTTATGGCAAAAGAAGAAGGGTGAAAAATCAATTTTTTACCAACCAATCACTGAGGAGATCTGAAAAACCTTGGTTATGTGAAATCGACTTGATCGAAAGAAAGGTTTAATGACTAAGAAGCACTCCCAACAACAATTTATCGCTCTGATACCATTTAAATATTAGTGAAACTTGAAGGTAGAGAGAGAGGAGGGAGAGAGTTGCGAGAAACTCTTGAATGAGCTGCTTTAGGCATTGTGCATGATTCCTAATGCAGCTTATTAAGCTTAATTGGACAATTTACAATAATACCCTTCTTTACATAAAATCACTTATTCCCTTAAAACTCCCGTTCTACTCTTCTTACGAATATAAAAATTTGTACATAGATTAAATCAAACATGCTAAATAAGATAGTGCAATTGTTAAGGAATAGTCTCACATGGATTAGTGAGTACAAAAATTTTGAATTTATTTGTTGGGAAAGAGGTTTCCTAAGTTGGTTAGTCATTTCGGGATGGGCCTTGGACCCAACCTCACATGGTATTAGAGCGGGTACTCATATGTGGGCCTATATCTAAACTATCCACTTGTAGGGCGACAAAAGAGGGCTTACACCTAAACTATCTACTTGTAGAGCCACAAAGGAGGGCATACACTTAAAATTATCTACTTGTAGAGCCACAAAAGAGGGCCTACAGCTAAATTATTCACTTGTAGAGCCACAAAAGAGGGCCTACAGCTAAATTATTCACTTGTAGAGTCACAAAAGAGGGCCTCCACGTGAGGGGGAGTGTTAAGGAATAGTCCCAAATGGATTAGTGAGTACAAAGATCTTGAGTTTATTAGTTGGGAAAAAGGGTTCCTAAGTTGGCTAGTCATTTTGGGATGGGCCTTGGTCCCAACTTCACAATAAAAATAACTAAAATATCCTTGAACTGATATTTTAACATAAAATACCCTGAATTAATATTTTAACATAGTTAAAGTTTAATAAATAGAATACATGTGTATATATCATGAGATCCTATTATTCTCTGGTTCAGAGGTAATGATGAGAAATCTCGGTCAGAAAGGATGTACATTTATGTCACTTTGCTCAAACAAATGGCACCAGAGCATCTGTTGGCCACTTCTGCAAAGCTCTGTGCTGAGATCTTGGCAGCTGCATCGGATGGCTTGCTTGATATTAGTGATATCACAGCGCAGTCAGTATTGCAGGTAAAAGGCATTTCATTTTTCACCCTGCTGCTCTAATAATATCTACTAGTAAAAATGAAACGTGATTATGGCCTTGCTGAAAGTTTTCTTGCAGAGGTGAACTAAGGTTAGCATATTTGTTTATAGGATGCCCTGCAAATACTAGCCTGCAAAGAGATGCGAATCCAATCAAATCGAGGGTCTTCATCAGGTGATGCTGGAGAGATGGAAGTTGAAACTGGGGATGGGAATGGAGCCATAGCAGCTGCCAAAGGGAGGTTGGTGACTCAAACCGCCAAGAAGAATCTGATTCAAAATGCAATTCCAATATTTATCGAGTTAAAGCGGCTATTAGAGAGCAGAAACAGCTCATTAACAGGCTGTTTAATGGAAT